>NC_041384.1:712242658-712261202 GCF_002162155.2 Triticum dicoccoides
GTCGCGGCGGCCGCAAGCAGGGGCGCGAGCGCTCAGCGCTCAGGGAGGACCACCCCGCCCACCGCAGCAGGCCTACCAGCCGGTCCCGTGGTACGCCGGCCAGAACCCATGGACTCGCCTACTCCATGCCGGTTCCCCGTGCCCCTGCCCCGGGTATTCTCGACGCCCGGCCACCCTCGCACCAGGCGTTCTACGCCGCGCTGCAGACCTATGCGGCGTCCTATGGGCCTCTCTCTTAGGGCAGCAGTCGCAACCAGGTGGGCTGCCGTTGCGGCCCCTGATGGCCCCGCAGCAGCCTCTCCCGCCTGCATCGTGGGACCCGGCTCTTCTGGCGGCTCTTCACACCGCCCCCTCGTTGTCCACCTACACCGGCGGCGGCGACTGCTATATGGACACTTGAGCTACCGAGCATATGGCTGCCTATCCCGGTAACCTCCACACCTCCTATCCCGTCCACACTTCCAACCGCATCACCGTCGGTGACGGCTCCTCTCTTCCTTTTACTCATATTGGTCATGCATATTTTCCGTCTAAATCCACTCCAATATCCATGTCTAATGTCTTAGTTTCTCCTGAACTTATTAAAAATCTTGTTTCTGTTCGTTCTCTTACACGTGAAAATCCTGTCACCGTTGAATTTGACGAATGTGGATTTTTTGTTAAGGATGCTCGCACCCGGACGGCACTCCATCGATGTTACAGCCCCGACGAGATCTACCCGGTTCACTCCGCCACCTCTGCCATTTCGGCCGCCCCTGTCGCTCTCGCCACCGGAGTGGATCTTTGGCATGCTCGCTTGGTCATCCCAATACCGCCACCCTTCGTCATATACTTCAGAGTGTTTCTTTCACGTGTAATAAGAACGAGGATCACTCGTGTCATGCATGTCGCCTCGGCAAACATGCTCGTCTCCCGTTTAGGGCTTCTTCTCATGTTGCATCGTACCCGTTTGAGTTAATTCATAGTGATGTTTGGACCTCTCCTGTTGCCAGTAATACGGGCTATCTTTATTATATTGTCATACTTGATGATTTCTCGCATTATGTGTGGACCTTCCCATTGCGCCGCAAGTCGGATGCTATATCCACTCTCGCCGCTTTCTACTCCTATGTTCTCACGCAGTTTGGTCGTCCCATTCTCGCCTTGCAGACAGATAACGGGAAGGAGTTCGACAACCTTGCTGTTCGCACTCTTCTCACCACACATCGCACGACTTCTCGTCTCACCTGCCCGTACACCTCGCAGCAGAACTGGCGCGCTGAGCGTATCCTTCGCACTCTTAATGACTGCGTTCGGACACTCCTCTTTCACGCCAATGTGCCTCTGTGCTTTTGGCCTGACGCTCTTGCCACCGCTTCACTCCTCATTAACATCCGTCCATGTCGCACTTGCGGGAACTTTGCACCTCATCACCTCCTCTTCGGTGCACCACCCTCTTATGATGAGCTTCGCATCTTCGGCTGTCTCCGCTACCCTAGCATCGCCGCTACTGCGCCTCATAAGCTTGCAACCCGCTCCGTCACCTGTATCTTTCTCGGCTACCCACCTAACACTATGGGCTACCGCTGCTATTAACATCCGTCCAGTAGTCAGCCAACGTTGCGCCATGATGCCGCATCAGCTCGGACGCGTGTCGAAGCCAGGCGAGGCGACGATAGCTGGGACGTGCTTCCTTGCCGTCCCCGATAAAGCAAGGGGGGCACGCCGGCAGCGCATTAAATGCATTTGTCCGACGGTGCCAGAGGATAGACTCATCCACTGTAGACCTTTCCACCTCCTGTGTGCCACTATGGCAGCCCCTCACTAGTAGAAAAAGGGTCAAACGTGAAGCACATTAGTGCCGGTTTGAATTTGAGCCGGCACTAATGTGTGCATTAGTTCCGGTTCCAACGGCTAGCCAGCCGCTCTCATTAGTACCGGTTCGTGGCGAATCTTTAGCACCAGTTCGTGCCACGAACCGGTACTAAAGTGAGTGGTGGCAGGATGTTGTCAGTCCGGGGCCCCTCCCGCACCTTTAGTACCGGGTCGTATCACGAACTGGTACTAAAGGTCGTCCTACATAGACCCTTCGTCCACCCGAGCTCGCTCTGTTCTTCCCCTTTCCCCTCTCTTCTCTGTTCTTTTCCTTCTTCCTCTCAAGCTCATCACACATTTTGCCCAAAATTTATGAAGATTTGAAGGCCCCCATCCATTCAAATGATCACAAAGGTTAGCAACTTTGTCCTTTCATCTCTCATTGCTAGATTAGCTCGTGCAATGCTTTATATAATGATTGATTTTTGAGTTTAGTAATTTGGGAGGAATTATATATATGTTCTAGTATTTGATTTATATGCAATTTGAGGTCAAAAATAACACTTAGTTTGCATATGTTGGTGTGGTTTACTTAGTACCTTCTAAATCTCCGTCGTAACCACTGTCGATCGCTCGCAACGTCCCGTCGCCGGCACCACCTTGTGGTCAGCCTCTTGTTCGTGAAGTTTTATATAAAAAATTGATGTTTGTGTGATTTGGATATATAGTTACTCGTATAATTATCTTACCCATACATTGTTTGTTATACATAGTGCCATCATTTTGATATCCGTCCCCGTCGGCCCTCGTCCTGGTTATGATTCAGATGTGGTATATTCTCTTTTAAATCTATTCATTGCATTTCGTGTTTATGACAAATTATGCCCATCAAGTTGACATAGATATTTGTATGTAGGAGGTAGTTGAACCAGAAATTCCAACTGACCCTATTGTCGAGAGGTTAAATTTAGTTGAAAGAGAAAACGAGGATTTGAAGGAAAAATTGTAAAGAATTGAGGGGAAGAAGATGGAATTGGAGTTGCATGTTGCCGATGTCGTCGATGATCACAAGATTAAGATGGAGAAAATGCGCTTGAAGATTAGAAAGATTAGAAAATATGCCATTCATAGTGAGGCTTGGTATCATTATGCTGTTGGATCAATTGTTACTTTAGTTGCGATCTTGATCGCATTTGTTGTTGCATTTAAATTCTTTAGATAGAGAGTTATTTGTTTGTTGCATTTAAGTGTTGTATGATCTTTATGTATGAACTTTATGTATTGTATTAATTTGGTGTTTTCGGTGCTGTGTATTGAAGATGAGCTGGCAATGGATGTACGATGACCGATGCTCTCCCGAGTTCATTAATGGTGTGCATACTTTTCTGCTTGCGGCTGAGGCAAACAAGCGGGCAGATGGTTTTATGCCTTGTCCATGTGCTGGCTGTAAGAATGGTCACAATTACTCTACGTCAAGAACCATTCACGTCCACCTGTTTGAGTCCGGTTTCATGCCCCACTATAATGTTTGGACCAAGCATGGAGAAAGAGGGGTTATGATGGAAGAAAATGAAGAAGAAGAGGACGACGACAGCTATCCTGGCCATGGGTTCCCTGAATACGATGATACAACAATGAGGGAAGAAGCTAAGCCAACAATGAAGGAAGAAGCTGAAGAAGAGACATCGCATGAGCCTGTTGATGATCTAGGTCGGGCCATTGCCGATGCAAAGAGAAACTACGCAAGTGATTTGGAGAAGAAGAAGTTGCAGCGCATGTTAGAGGATCACAAAAAATTGTTGTACCCGAATTGCGTAGGTGACAAGAAAAAGCTGGGCACCACACTGGAATTGCTACAATGGAAGGCAGAGAATGGTGTACCTGACAAGGGATTTGGAAAGTTGCTGGTAATGATAAAGAATATGCTTCCAAAGGACAACGAATTGCCCGAGAGTACGTATGAAGCAAAGAAGGCTGTCTGCCCTCTAGGGTTAGAGGTGCAGAAGATACATGCATGCCCTAATGATTGCATCCTCTACCGCGGTGAGTACGAGGATTTGAACGCTTGCCCAATATGCGGTGCATTGCGCCATAAGATCAGCCGCGATGACCCTAGTGATGTTGAGGGCGAGCGCCCCAGGAAGAAGATTCCTACCAAGGTGATGTGGTATGCTCCTATAATACCACAGTTGAAACGTTTGTTCCAAAACAAAGAGCATGCCAAGGTGATGCGATGGCACAGAGAAGACCGTAAGAAAGAAGGAAAGTTGAGAGTACCCGCTGACGGGTCGCGGTGGAGAAAAATCGAAAGAAAGTACGAGAAGGAGTTTGCAGATGACGCAAGGAACGTATGGTTTCGTCTAAGCGCAGATGGCATTAATCCTTTTGGGGAGCAGAGCAGCAACCATAGCACCTGGCATGTGAGTCTATGTTTGTATAACCTTCCTCCTTGGTTGTGCATGAAGCGGAAGTTCATTATGATGCCAGTGCTCATCCAAGGCCCTAAGCAACCCGGCAATGACATTGATGTGTACCTAAGGCCATTAGTAGAAGAACTCTTACAACTGTGGAATGGAACAGGTGTACGTGCGTGGGATGAGCACATGGGGGAAGAATTTGACCTAAAAGCGTTGCTCTTTGTGACCATCAATGATGGGCCTGCTCTCAGTAACCTTTCAGGACAGACAAACAAGGGATACCGCGCATGCACGCACTGTTTGGACGATACTGACAGTATATATTTGGCTAATTGTAAGAAGAATGTGTACCTGGGACATCGTCGATTTCTTCCGAGCAGGCATCCCGGTAGAAAGAAAGGCAAGCATTTAAAAGGTGATGCGGATCACCGGAGGAAGCCTCGCCACCGTACTGGTGCTGATGTACATGATATGGTCAAGGATTTGAAGGTGGTCTTTGGAAAGGGTCCTGGTGGACAACCTGTTCCGAATGACGCAGACGGACGCGCACCCATGTGGAAGAAGAAATCTATATTTTGGGACCTGCCCTATTAGAATACCTAGAGGTCCGCTCCGCAATCGACGTGATGCACGTGACGAAGAATCTTTGTGTGACCCTGCTTGGCTTCTTGGGCGTGTATGGGAAAATAAAAGATACACCTGAGGCACGGGAGGACCAGCAACGTATGCACGGAAAAGACGGCATACATCAGGGTCATGCAAGCTACGCTCTTACCAAAAAAGAGAAGGAAATCTTCTTTGAATGCCTGCTCAGTATTAAGGTACCGTCTGGCTTCTCGTCGAATATAAAGGGAATAATAAACATGGCAGAGAAAAAGTTCCAGAACCTAAAGTCTCATGACTGCCACGTGATTATGACGCAACTGCTTCCGTTTGCATTGAGGGGGCTTCTACCGGAAAATGTTTAATTAGCCATTGTGAAGCTATGTGCATTGCTCAATGCAATCTCTCAGAAGGTAATCGATCCAAAAATCATACCAAGGTTAGAGAATGATTTGGTGCAATGTCTTGTCAGTTTCGAGTTGGTGTTCCCGCGATCCTTCTTCAACATCATGACGCACGTCCTAGTTCACCTATGTGAAGAGATTAACATTTTGGGTCCTGTATTTCTACACAATATGTTCCCCTTTGAGAGGTTCATGGGAGTCTTAAAGAAATATGTTCATAACCGTGCTAGGCCAGAAGGAAGCATCTCCAAGGGCCATGAAAATGAGGAGGTCATTGAGTTTTGTATTGACTTTATTCCTGACCTTAAGCCGATTGGTGTTCCTGAATCACGGTATAAGGGCAGACTGGATGGAAAAGGCACGCTAGGAGGGGAACAAATAATATGTATGGACGGACATTCTCTCACTGAAGCACACTACACAATTCTACAGAATTCCGCCTTGGTGGCTCCGTATATGGATGAACACAAGAATTTGCTACGCTCCAAACACCCGGAGCGGTTTGATGACAGGATTACACGTGAACAAACTAGGAGTTTCGCTAGCTGGTTGCAGACACATACCATGCATGACGCCTCTATTGAAGATGACCTGTACTTGCTGTCCCAGTTACCATCTTTGAATATAATGACTTTCAAAGGGTACAAGATAAATGGTAATACATTTTACACGATCGCCCAAGATAAGAAGAGCACCAACCAAAACAGTGGTGTCCGCTTTGATGCAGAAACCAATACGGGAAAGGAAACATATTATGGTTATATACAGGACATATGGGAACTTGACTATCAACGTGGTTTGAAGGTCCCTTTGTTTCGGTGCAAATGGGTCAATATGACACGAGGCGGGGTAACGGAAGACCCACAGTACGGAATGACAACAGTGGATCTTAACAATCTTGTGTATGCAGGCGAACCATTCGTCCTAGCCAATGATGTCGCACAGGTTTTCTATGTGAAGGACATGTCTACCAAGGCGAGAAAAAGAAAAGATAAGGAAGCGAATGCATCGTACGATGAGCCAAAGTGGCACATAGTTCTTTCTGGGAAGAGAAACATCGTGGGAGTGGATGACAAGACAGACATGTCAGGAGATTATGAAAATTTTGATGAAATTGCTCCATTCACAGTGAATATTGACCCGAGCATCCAGTTAAAGGATGAAGATTTTCCATGGCTACGGCGCAAAGGGACACACGCGAAGAAAAAGTTTCACACCCAAAATCTGGGATGTGATCGGCTTCACGATCATCACTTTCTTCTGTGTTTCACACCTAGGAGGGAATCTCTGTAATTGTTAGGGTAGCTAGTTATGTGTTTTGGCATTTGAAACGTGAAGAAATTTTATGTGCAAGCAAATTCTTTCATGCATTTACTGATTTTTTCAGCTAAATGACCCTGAAATTGAAAGCATTTCAAATGAACTCAGAAAAGGTTGAAAGTTGGCACGGTATCATAATTTCACCCACATAGCATGTGCAAAAAAGTAGAGAGGGTTACCGCAAAAACAGGATGCACTTCGTGTAGAAAATGGACAATATCTTTCGAAGTATCAGGGTTTCGGACGAAAACTCATCCGCTACAAATGCATTTCATTTTTTAAATAACCTAAGCATTACCAAAATGAATATAATGATAAAAAACACTAATATTAAACATAAGAAAAAAGAATCACTGAAAAATCTATTTTCAAAGTTAAGTTATTCACAAACTAGTGATTCACACAAATTTCAAATAATTCAAAATTTAAACTATTCAAATTTGTAAACTACCAGTACTAACAGAAATTTTGTAATTTTTTGTACCTAAAGCAAAAATATTCACAAACAAACTCTAAATACAGAAAAAAACAACTCTAAAATAAATAAAGCAAAAAAATAAGAAAAAAAAGCCCACCTACTCGGCCACAACGGCCTGCATACGACTAAAAACCCAAATTCTAGTTGGGCCAAGATGCAGGCCCGCTAGCCCAGTAGGCCCAAGAGGGCATCGCAGAAGAGGTAGGCCCAGAAGGTCTGCTTAAGAGAGGAGCTCGAGACAGCAGCGACGCCGAGGCTTATAAGCAGGTGCGAGTGCCCCTCGGGTAGCGAGGTTGGACTAAACTTTTGCGCCCCTCACCTGGAAGTGCACACCCTTTAGTACCGGGTCGTGGCTCCAACTGGTATTAAAGGGGGGGCCTTTAGTACCGGTTGGTGCCATGACCCGGTACTAAACGGGGTGCGGTTCCCGCCACTTCGCCTGGCCAAAACAGACCTTTAGTACCGGTTGGTGGCTCCAACCGGTACTAAAGGTGGGTTCTATATAAGAAAACACTTCAAAAAAATTGTCAGTTTCTCATCTCTCCCTACTTCTTTCTCCTCTGCCCCGTCGCCGCTGCCCCTCGTCACCGCCCCCGTCGCCGTCCGTCGCCGTCGTCGTCCCCGTCGCCGCATCACGCCCCGTAGCCGCGCCCCGCCCCGTCCTCCCGTCGTCCCCGCCCGGCCCGTCCTCCCGTACGTCGTCCCCGCCCAGCCCGTCCCCATCCCCGTCGTCGCCGCCCCGTCCCCGTCCCCGTCGCCGCCCACCGTCGTCGCGCCTCGCCGGTGAGCTCCTACCCCGGCCGCCAACCACACACACACACACACATTGTTATAGAATTGTTAGCAATCTTTCTGTTTTTTAGTTATAGAATTATTAGAAATGTTAGTTTTAGTTATAGAAATGTTAGTTATATAGAAATGTTAGTTATATAGAAATATTAGAAATGTTAGTTATATAGAAATGCTTTTTAGTTATAGAAATATTAGAAATGTTATTTTTAGTTATAGAAATAGTAGAAATGTTAGTTTTAGTTGTAAAAATTAGAATTTGCATATATGAAATCACAATCCATCATTTAAAAAATGTTACTTTACTTTTGCGGCATATAGTATTTGTTGTCGACGATGCCCGGCCCGCATCCTCGCCGTCGACCCGTTCGCGACGACGTCCTGCTTCAGAGGACCCATGTCCGGGAGTGGGCTCCGCCGGGCTGGCACTGGGAGGTGCTACCTTCAGGGGCGCGACGCTTGGTGAGGAACCCGGCCCTGGGTCCCGTCGTCGACCCTTATCTCCTTTGGTGGCATTCGCGTGGGCCACTTTCGGTGCGGAGGGAGCCGGCCCCGCTGAAGGTGGTACGTTGCCGTGTCAGGGAGGAGGATGAGCACGTCCATCGCTACATGGCTGGTATGGACGTCAGGTTCTCCAATACCTGGCAGGTTCTTTTGGGAGATCACCCAAGCTATGATCCAGTGATGGTTCCTTCTCTTTAGGTGTCCACCGCCCGCACCTCAGGAACCGCGAGTGGCCTAGATTACTCTGTAGTATTCGATCTTTATTAGCTTGCTAGCTAGCTAGCTAGTGATGTATTCGATATTATATCTATTATTCGAGACGATGTATTCAAGATTATATCTATTATTCGAGACGATGTATTCGAGATTATATCTATTATTCGAGACGACGTATTCGAGATTATATTCGATGATGCTTATTGTGTACTATGATTGATTCAGTTTTTCCTTATTAAGTGATTGCATCCATGCATTGTAATTTGAATATATTTCTTTTGGATTAGTTAAACAAAACCTATGGCGGACAATACCGGCAGAGAGGGAGAAGAGGCCCTGTTCAATATCATACGCAATCGTCGCGGGCCATATGATGATCAAAATGAAGAAGATTATGACGGCTCCGAATATCTAAACAACACCGGGGAGGGTGATATGATATTCGATCGCGACGACCGAATTGATGAAGTCATGAACTATGAACATGACGAAGAAAATGTTGATCTTGAAGCAACAAAGACCGGCGAGGTATATATATTTATATAAGCAGGCATCTGGTGATCATCACATGTTTTAAATGACTTGAAGATATATTAACGAATCGATCTTTCTTCTTTCAGCCATCCGGATCGAGCAAATCTTCAGGCAATAGGAAACGAAGCCCGAACAAAAAGTTGAAGGAGGGCGTAAAGTACAATATCGAGGCCATCAAACCTAATGGTGAACCATTAGCGCCTAAGAAGATTGCGGACAAGTTCATTCGTCAGTGCGGAGTTCTTGTGAAGGACCAAACCCCGATCTCCCTTCAAGAATGGAGAGAGCCAGCAAAGCCACGTCCAGGAGTTACTTTTGTCGACGACAGACAAAAACTTCTGCTTCGGGAAACGCTTATGGAACATTTCACCCTACCAGATCATTTCACAGATGCAAGTGTGGAGAAAGTCAAGGATGCTGCTCTTAGGAAGATGGCGGTTGCATTCAAGAACCACAATATTTGTGAATGGGCCAAGTACGTCAAGGGAGGAAGGAAGACTCCAGTATTCGAGGGAACACTAGAGAAGCAAAGTGCTCATTGGGACGATTTCGTGAAATTCAAGGATTCAGAATTATCTAAGGAACGGTCGAGAATAAACAACGCCAATGCCGCAAAAAAGGATAAGTTCCATAAGCTGGGGCCAGGTGGCTATGCGGTGGGAATGCCTAAGTGGGATAAGTCTGAGAAAGAGATGCTGGATGCAGGTGTCAGTCCAGAAACATTGAGATGGCCCCCAGGTGCAGGACTTGGTTCTATGCGCATGGGGGGGAGTTGGACCCAAAGACAGGCAAAGTTTCGAAGAAGGCATGTCTGGACGGAGCCGAAGATAAGCTACTTGTTGCAATAGAAGAGGCTCGATCGGGGGTGTTCGAGCCCAACAGAGAGAACGACGAGCTTATGCGTGCCCTGGGAAATCCTGAACACCCGGGAAGAACACAAGGCATGGGCGCTATGCCGTGGTATGAGGGGTTTTCGGAATGGAACGCCGACTACAGAACCCGTGCGAGAAAGAAGATTACGGAGGAGAAGAAGAGGAAGATGGAGGAGGAGCTGAGGA
Organism: Triticum dicoccoides; assembly: GCF_002162155.2. Taxonomy (NCBI): domain Eukaryota; kingdom Viridiplantae; phylum Streptophyta; class Magnoliopsida; order Poales; family Poaceae; genus Triticum; species Triticum dicoccoides. Next base: position 712,252,776 of record NC_041384.1, read on the forward strand.
AGCTAGACTATGAACGCCTTCAAGGCCTAGAATCAGCGCACGCGGACTTGGCAGTCAAATTCTAGCGGCAGCAACAGAAGATTGACTCACTTAGCCAGCAAAGGGGGTCTCAGCAGCTAGCGGATGATCCACCATTGGATAGCACCGTCCCATCCATGACGAGAAGCAACGTGGGTTCCGCCCCGGGCAACGCATTGCTGGATAGCTACCTAGTGGATGACATCATGGAGAACACTAACTGCGAGCTACACTTCAAAATGAAGAACATATCCATGAAGGTGGCGGACGCCCTTGCTTTTACAAATTCCCCTGAGGCAACCTTCCATTGCAACCCGATTCTAGCAGGCTATGCCCGTGTCTTGGTTGATGAGGTGGTGGACCAATATTCGGGGCTATAGCTTGACATTCCTGGAGGTGACGATGAGCACACACTGGGAGAGGCCAACCATCGTATCATCCTATGGAGAAAGGATTGCATCATCTTTCGAAGGCCACCGACACCGCGTCATCCGACTCCTCGTCGAAGTCCGCCACCGAGTCAGCAGACTCCCGCTCCTCCAAGTCCACCAACGCGTCAGGCCACTCCTCCTCCAAGTCTGGCACAGCTTCAGGCTACTCCTCCTCCTCCAAGTCCGGCAAAGCGTCAGGCCACTCCTCCTCCAAGTCCGGCACAGCTTCAGGCCACTCCTCCTCCTCCAACTCAGCCACATCAGCCGTCTTCGCCGCCTCAGCAATCACGAAAGAGAGCCGCCTCAGCTATGGTGTGTAGCGGTACAAGTCGAGGTAGTACTAGAGGTACAGGCAGAGGCAAGCAATTTCAATATGGTCGAAGCCTCGCGCCTCTTCCGCAGAGGCCTTACGACAAGTCCGAGGAGGAAAACGTAGCCATATCGAAGGCTGAGGTGGAAGCCCATTTTGCACCGAAACCGCCATCGCCGCCAAGGGAGAAAGTGCCTGTGGAAAAGATTGACCACTTCATTCATATGGCTAGAGCACCAGCTCCCAAGCCTGTTGACACAGACTATGAGCGCCACATCAAGAAGTTAAATCGAGCACGTCTACAGAAAGAGGCGAGCTCGAGCTCGAACAAATCAGCTGGCAAAAGGAGCGGTAAAACCGTTCCCCAGCTGGGAGAACAGGCGGCGCAATCAACCCCCCCGCTTGTTGTGCCAACAACACATGAGAGTAGGCACGCCCAATATTATTGTGGGCAAACCGTTAACGTTTCCGGGGTGGGCGATGTGGTAATAACCGAGGAGCATATTGCGCAGGCTGAAGCGATCAGGATCACTGTTGGACAATTCCTCGATATTGAGCCCATGTCTCCGACTAGAGAGGAGGAAATAAAACGGAAATATGTCCGGGGCCAACCTTTGGTCGAGCCAGACGAGGTCAAGAACCTCCCAACGAGAATGTATGAATTGCATCGATGGTACATGGACATTACCAAGATTTCCAATCGAGAGTCCCTCATGGTGAATGTCAAGGAGGAGCATTACTACCATGAGAAAGCTCTGGCCGTTGAGTATTCAGAACTGCTTCAGCTATACAATCAAGACGCACTCGACAAATCTATCGTCAGTTGCTATTGTCTGTAAGTGATTTCTTTCTGTAATTTAACTCTCAAGCTAGCTGTAGTGATCATTTTGATCAATCATTAATTGTAATTATCCTCACTATATTCTTTTCTGTGGTATTATGCAGGATGAAGATTTATGAAATGAAAAAAGGTGGACGCTATGGCATTGGGTTCGTTGACCCAAATACCATTAATGAATACACATGGAAATTAGATCCATATTACGAAAAAGTTTAGAGGAAAGCATGCTAGAGTTCTTCAAGCGCCTCAAATACAATGAAGATATACTACTTCCTTACAACTTCGAGTGAGTCACACTGTCTTATACTACAAATTCTGTTTTGCCTACTAGCTAGCTACATGTTTTTGCTTACATATGCCCGCTTAATTGAGACATGCAAACGTGTGTGCATGCAGATTTCACTGGATCTTGTTAATCATTAAAGTTTATGAAGGAACAGTTGAAGTACTAGACTCACTACTTAAGAAAGCAAGTGACTACACCATCGTGAAGGGGATAGTCAATAGGTAATTTCAATCATTATTAACTATATCTCGGCCTATTTAATTAGTTCGTCATTTCTTGATAACAACTATTTAATAACCCATTTATTCATTTTCTTTGTCGGCGGGCAGGGCTTGGGAAAAGTTCATCAGGGCCACTCCAGGCCCATGGAACCAAAATCTGAAATGGTATCGACCCTAGGTAAGTAATTAAGTAGTACTAGCTAGCTGCCATCTCTTTAATTATCATGCTTGATTAATTATTATCTGATCAAATTCTATTCTCGTAAAGGCCCTAAAGCAGGCGTCGGGGAATATTCTGTGTGCATACTACGTTTGCGAGAACATTCGCATGATGGCGTCCGAAAGGAGCAAATCTCAAAGACAGGAGTGGGTACGTTTGTCAGAACACTATTCACAATTTTTACACCATTATCGATATCTAGTCATACAACTAATACACATGCATATTGATCTCCTTCTTAACAGTTCAAAGAGGTGCGGGAGAAGCTCCTAACAGAGGAGCGCATACAAGCAATTCAAGAGGAAATAGCGGGATTTTTGCTCGACCAGGTCATAGATCGCAAAGGAGAATACTATTATCCGCTACCGCCCCCATGAACCACTTCCAATTGTTATCGTGCTCCGAAGGCACCAATTAGGCTAATGCCACTGGCTCCGAAGGGACCAATTAGGAGAAATTGTATATATATAAATATACATGTGTGTATATATGTGTGAATTAATTAATAGTGGTTGTGAGACATTCGATGATATATATATATATAATGATCGGTTCTACTAGAAATTCTATTTATGTATATGCATAACGTGTACAATATGTAGTATCGTAAAATACCAGCAAACGAAAAAGAATTAAATGGAAAACACAAAATTAAATGAAAAAGAAATCATAAACCCAAAACCCCCCCAACCTTTTAATACCGGTTGGTGACACCAACAGGTACTAAAGGGCTCCCTGCCCCCAAAGCTGGCTCGTGCCACGTGGTTGCCCTTTAGCACCGGTTCGTGCTGAACCGGTACTAAAGGGGGGGGGACCTTTAGTGCCTACACTTTAGCGCCGGTTACGAAACCGGCACTAAAGGGCCTTACGAACTGGTGCTATTACCCGGTTCTGCACTAGTGCATTTTGCCTATAAAAGGAGGCCCGAGGCGACCAGGAGGAGGATTTGGATCTTTTGGGCAAGTCGCACCTCGTAGCTAGCAAAAGAACACTCAAATACATCCACCAAAGCAGGACTAGGGTATTACACATCTCCGTGGCCCGAACCTGGATAAACGATCCGTGTGCTTCCTGTCAGACCCGCTCTTTGCACAACCTCGCGCCCGCCAACCGTAGGAGGGATCCTAGTGATCCCATAGGTGTCATTTCCACCGACAACTAGTAATAGTGCTTCCTCTAGGAACATATAACTTGGCAGAATTCTTGTCACCTATTATATGAACGAGGGAACCTTTTGTTACCTTTAACACTCCACCTGAACCGGAGTGCTTGTATCCTTGACGTCAAGAGTACCTAGCGAGATGAGGTTTCTGGCCATGCTTGGTATGTGTCTCACATCTGTCAACGTGCGTATCAGGATGTCATGTGGCCTGATCTGAACAGAACCAATGCCCACAATGTCATGTGGGTTGTCATCTCTCATACGCACAACATCTCCACTCTGCACAAACTCATAAGTACTGAACCAATCTCTGTTACAATAGATATGAAACATACATGAAACACATCTAGTAAAAACAACTAAAGCATCATCTGAATCGGACTTATTACCAGATGTAACATTAACCTTACCATCACCATCGGATTTATTGTTAGGTTTCCACGTACCGTTCCTCTTCTCCTTATTTTCCAACTTCCAACACTCATCAATGAGGTGACCTCTTTCTTACAGTACCTGCAGAATTTGTCCTTCCCAGATCCTCTGGACTTCGAACGACCTTTGTCGTTCTTGCTTTTATCTCTGTTGTTGTTGGTCTGCCTCGTACATGCAAAGCTTCTCCTTTGGAGGACGATTCCTCAGATTGCAACACCTCTTTTATCTTTTCCTTCTGTTGAAGGGCCTCATGTACTTCAGCAACAGTTAGTTCATCACGACTATATAATATGGAATCTTGAAAGTTTGAAAAAGAACTAGGCAGAGAGCATAAAAGCAGAAGACCTAAATCTGCATCATCATACTTTACGTCCATAGAATGTAAGTTAGAAACAGCCTCCTTGAAGACGACAAGTGGTTTAGCACCGACCCACCCTGTTGCAACTTTTGCGTGAAAAACTTCATCTTCATGTGCATCTTACTGGTCAGATTCTTGGACATGCAGATCGACTCCAGTTTCAGCCAGAGAGCTGCTGCAGATTTCTTCTCCAGCACTTCTTGCAAAATATTGTTATATAGATGAAGATGAATCATAGACAAAGCCTTACAATCTCTGCGCTTCTCATCCGCGGTCCAGTCCTTTGGTTCTTTTCTACCTAAGCCATCTAGCGCCTCGTCCAGATAGGGATGCGCCAGGACAGCAACGGAAGATCGTCGTACTTCACCCATGCCATGTCGTCGAAACCCTGAACAGAAAAAGGCTCTGATGCCACTTGTTAGAGATACGACAGGCAAATCAAATCGATGAAGAACTAAGAACAAGTAGGGGACACAAGATTTTAACGTTGAAAACCCCTCCAACATGAAGGGGAAAAAACCACAGGCGCCAGCCAGCTAAACTTCACTATATCGGGGAAGGTTACAAATGCCAGGGATTTACAACTGATCAACTTATCCCGTGCGACGGCTTACAAGAGGTATATATGACACAGGTGACCTAGGTCCATACTGATCCGTACGGGCCTTGCTCCGCTCGCTCATCAGAAGTTAGCCTCCCTCTCTATACTTGAATTTGGAGCATAACATAACACATGAAATGTTTGTTGGCGCTGGTCTTGAACGCATGACGCCGTCCAACTTAGTACTTTCCGTCGCAGACACTTACGTACACAACCCTAATGCGCTACTGGCCAGTGCTCTCGGCCAACATAGGAGATACATCGCAAGGCTGGCTAGCTAGAGCTAGGTGATGAATCTAACACGCGATTAGACATGCCTGCACACAAGATAGCTTGATCAGTTCTCAGCAGCACAAGCCTGCACACTACACACAAGAAAAAAAATCACCCACGCGATGGAGAACCTACGGAGCTGCTGATGTACACGGCCGTGGAGATGAGGACGTTGTGGGTTGCAGGGTTGATGCAGGGTGTTGGTGAATGTTGTCTGTTCTTGGACAGTTGAGCACGACGGAGGCGAGGGCATGCGGCGGACACTGCGTGAGTGATAATATTTGAGACAACATGTGCCTTGGAGCACCGCTATCCTGGCCCCACATGTGGCATCTGATCGGGTTTGATGTTATAGTGTGTTTCCTGCCATCAAACTTTTTTTGAGGGTTTCCTGGCATCGAACTAAGTGACTGTAATACAGAGCGTCTCAAGCCGTGGCATCTGTGACGAGCCTACAGCCCAATAGGTTACTATTCTAGACACAGGAATGCCCCACATAGCGAACGAACAGGTGCAGACAACGGTGTACGGGAATTCTTCAACTGTGCTGCTGCCGGCGCGGTCACCCTACATCGGCAAAATTTTGTGTTTTGACCCTTTTGTCAAACAATATCGAGATCTGACCGCAGTTTGATTTTTTTCGAGATTTGACCCTTTATCCTACAGCCACGAGGCTCAGCGGTAGGATGCTACATCCTACCGCCAGAGCCTGCGGCGGTAGGAAACTTATCCACGCCAGCAGTGGTAACTGCCTCCATCCCACCCTACCGTCACTGGTCCTGGCGGTAGCCTATCCGATCCTATCGCCAGGGACCCTAGCGGTAGGGTGTGGGCCGTTATAAGCCCATGAGCCGGCCGCTCCACCCCCTTCTCCCCCCCACCCAGCTGCCCCCCTCAAGAACAAAGCAGTTCCTCTCACCCTCTCTCATCTCCCCCACTCCCCCCTCTAATCTTCGTCGTTTCTTCACCGTTTTTGCGGATCGAGATGGCCCCGAAGAAAGAAAAGTAAGCACCTTCGATCCCTCCAATTAGTTTTAGTCAAATAACTTCTGATTCGTCACATTATTTGATTCAAATCACCCCCCTTCTTGAACTAGATTTAAATATTTTGAACCCTAGGATTGATTTTGGTTGATGATAGATGTTATATTGTGTTAGATATGAACTCTAGTCACTAGTTGGTATGGTTATGTGAAGATGAACCCTAGTTCATATTATTTTTGGAGGATTTTTTTATATGATGCATGATGGAGGTATTTATTGTGATATGATGATGCATGTTGATATGCTATGATGCAAGTAGTGGATATAGTTGGAGAACAAATGTTGAACCCTCAAGATGAACCTAGTTCATAACTTTTTGTGTTGAAAAAATTATGATATGAAGAATATTGGAGATATTTGTTTTGATATAGGATGCATGTGGATCTTATATGATGCAAGTAGTGGATTTTGTTGGAGTAAACATGGTAAATCCCTCAAGATGAACTCTAGTTCATGGTTTTTGTTTTTGAAAACAATATGATATGATGCAGGTTGGATGTTGTTGGAGAAATATGATATGATATGATATGATATGATGCATTTGAACCATGGTGATTGCATCTGGACACATGTATTTTATTTAGATCTTGATATATGTATTCTATTTAGTTAATGTTCATGATCATCTTGATATATGATTATTCAAAGATTTAACTCATAGGTTTTTTTGGATGTGATGAACCTTTGTTATGCATCGATATGTTTCCTAGTTAATGATGAACCCTAGTTCATGTTAAAAAAATCTTTTGATATGCTTATGCTTATGTTTATGCAATTATTTTAGGAGGCCACCTCTTGCGGACGACATCAGCATGAAGTACACCATGGTTGACACTAAGTTCGACAAGCGTCACCGTGCCCGTTTCATTGAGAACGGAGTGGTAATTACCATTCTTAAACCAAATCTTTCGAATTGATGAAAACAAGTTGCTAACTATTATGTCCATGCTAATTATGCTTTGGTTATTGATTTTCATAGATGCTTCCGCTACTTTGTTGGTCGTAGAGTGTGAGGGAGTGGAAGAGAGTGATTGCAGAGATGGAGGGAGATCCAACTATCTCCCGTGTCCACCGGGAAGGGAGCATTGAAGCTGCCAAACAACACTCCAACTGGGAGCTAAGCAATTTGGGCCGGAGAATCTACTTCGCGAGCAATGCGGAGAAGAGAGCCAGGATGCCGCCACCAAGTGTATCGGTGTTCGATATCATCAGCTGGGGAAGGGCGGAGGCGAAAACTCCAGCGGGCAAGGCAAGGTGGGAGTGCTTGAACGGTCGGATGCCGACTAGCGTTCCGCCTCCGCCTGAACCGGTGGATCCACTGCCGTATCTGTCTCCATGGCCACGCCTAACATACAAGGGGCTCTGAAGATGTCTGCCCACTCTATAAACTTGTCTTAAGAATTTATTGCACCATTTGTTGGCTTTGTGAAAGCTTTTTGCGAAATTACTTGCGTCACCTGGGTTTGTCAAACTATGTGGACAAGTTTGCTATTTCCTATTTCCTACTTGTGAAACTATGTGTAAACTGTTTGATATTTGCTATGTGGAACCTTTATTAATATGTGAGCTCATATTTTGCTATTTGTGAAACTATGTGAAACCTGTGATCAAACTTTACAAAACAAACAATCACTAAAACTTGAAAAAACCTAAACCCACAGGACCCTACCGCCAGGCCGTACGGCGGTAGGGTCAGGCAACCTACCGCCAAGAGCTGCGGCGGTAGGGTGTTGCTATGGCCGTTAGGTAACGGTAGTCGGCCGTCCATGCCACCGCCAGAACTCCTGGCGGTAGGTTGCGTGATCCTGCGGCCGAGCCCTTTGGCGGTGGCAAAAGGATCAGGTGTCGAATTTTTTTCAAACGGGGGTCAGATCTCAATTTTATACCACAAAAGGGTCAAAACACGAAATTTGGCCCCCTACATCTATATTACGAAGAGAAATGCGGTCGACCCGCCAATGTCTGCACCCACGGCGTGTGTGTCGTGCGATCCGCGTTGATCTGATGCTCGTTATTAACTAGTAGAAAAACCCCCATTCGTCCTGGTTGATAAGGGCCTTTTGTCCCGATTTGTGAACCGGGACTAAAGGGTTGTTACTAATGCCCTAACCCTTTAGTCCCGGTTCTTACACAAACCAGGACAGATGGGGCTCCATGTGGCCGGTGCCCCGATCCCAGGCAGGAGGGCCTTTGGTCCCGGTTGGTGGCACCAACCGGGACCAATAGGCAT
>NC_041384.1:712261500-712278118 GCF_002162155.2 Triticum dicoccoides
TAGGTGTTTCATATATTGTGTTAGCTAGCTAATTAATAGAGAGAAGTGTCCTCTCTTATGTCCGTGCTTGGTTGACGCTATATAGACGTATGTATAGAGAGGACTAGACACGCTAGCTAGTAAGAAAATGAAGGAAACAGAAGATCGTGATGAACATATGCATACAGAGAGAAGTGATATCGACCACCTCTCCTTCTCCGAGAGATTGGTCGAACAACAAGTTCTCGTATATCTATCTGACACTACCGGCTACATATATACAATAATTATCTCTTACAATATAATCTCCTAATTATATATGAACACAAGGTCCACATAGTATTCTCCGTCTTCGGTGATCACGCGGTCAAGGAAGAATGCCGCCAATTCCTCTTGAATTGCTCACATACGATCTGGTGGTACGAGTTCATTCCGCATCCGAAAGATCTAATTTGAACAAGGGGGTCAATACATATATATATATGAATAAATGAAACTCAACACAAATGATGGTAATAAAATAAAATTATGAACATTATTGCTTACGCACTTCATATTGTTCGATAGAGTACCCTTGTTCACAGGTCGTGTGGCGGATGGACTCGCAAACGTCGTATCCACAGTAATTATTCCCGGCTTCCGGCCACAACCACTTTACAAGAAATAGAGGTCAATCAAATTGATAAGCAATCATGCCAAATGGTATTGATGAAACTAGCGCTTGAATCACTAGGAGATGCGTGGAACATGTTATTATAGTACTTACTTTCGGGTGTCTAAATTGCAGCTTCTTCGGTAGTCCCGGAGCTTTTTTGGTGAATTTTCTCCAAACCTTGCCAGATAATGAAAACAATTACTTGATATCAGGAAATGAATAAAGTTGCCGATATGGTGGATAATGATCGATTTAAGTTACTTCTCGAGCATTTGAGTCATGTCCGCATAGTCCTGGGGATCTTTTCGTCTCGAGTCTAAGACGGTTACTAGTCCCTGCTCAAGCTTAATATCTAGGAGAATATAGTGGAAGCTGCGCACGGATGCATAACTCATCAATTACATTACTATAACCTGGACTAATAAGGGAAACCAAATATGCATAAGACAGTAACACTCACTCTAGGAGAATATCTTTTTTTTCATTTATTACCAACGATCGTAGCAAGTTGGCCTCGGTATCTTCGGCATGATATTACCAACGATTTGTGTTAATGAACCCAATATCACCGATTTGTCTTTTCTTCAATTCGACGATCTTCAATCTGCATAATATAGTGAGGATAATTATAAATACATGCAATGAAAGAGCTGACCTATATAGAGAGACTTAATGACAGAAGTAGTACTACTTACAGACAGTTGCAAGTGATCGTTGCTTTATCGAGAGCCTTCTGATTGAAAAACTGGAAGAACTCCTCAAATGGGACATTCAATAGTTTAATTCCAACGAGGTCATGCTCCTCTCTAACTCTCAGCGTCAAAGTATCCCTCGCTCTAGACTCTCTGCAGGATTTCATGTACCAATCATGGAATCTTCGCATCATCGTTGTTAGAGATCTTTCATCTTTGACGAGAGGCTTCCCGTACTCGTATTTGTGTTCCTCTACCTCCAAAAAATCATAATGTACATTGTCGGGCAGGTAATCTCCAAGATTGCTATAACCGGGCACCATCCTCGGATCATTAGTAGACACCTTGAGCGGGGGGCACGATTGGTTCGCTTGTTCGCCGAGTTGGGCAATATTTTTCCCAGCTTGTCGTTCTTTTAACCTTTGATCACTGACAGTACTTCCCAACCGCTCCGCTTCGACAAATGACTTTGCAATAATGCGCTCATAGTTGCCTTTCAGCGGAGACTTTGCTGGTTTTTTCAGGGCAACCAGAGTACGCTTCGCTTTCACCGGATCTACCTTCTCCTCCGGAGGTGGATGTTTCTTTGCTTTCACCCCATCAAAGAAGTTCGTCACTTCGGCTCGCGCGATCTTCGCGTTCTCCTCCGGAGTCCTCTCGTATGGTAACTTCTCTGGAGTCTTGAGAGAAGGACCGAATCTGTATTGCCTCCCGCCTCTGGCTGTATGCTAGACGCCGGCAGAGCAGACGGAGCGGCTGCGGTTGTCTTCTTTCCTTGCTTGCGAGGCAGAGGAGAAGGACTACGACGCGCCGGAGCAGCCGGAGCGGCGGCGGGTCTCTTCCGCCCTTGCAGACGAGGCGGAGAAGGAGGAGGCTGGCTGCTCGGGCGCGCCGGCGTAGGCGGAGAAGGAGGCGGAGTGCCGCCACACGCCGGAGAAGGAGGCTGAGTGCCCTGATCACTCGCCAGAGGACGAGGCGGAGTGCCCTGACTCGCCAGAGGAGGAGGAGGAGCAGGCGGAGCCGTCCAGTTCAGAAGCTTGATGAACTCCTTCCGCCATAGGCATGGAGTCAATAGACAAGAACCCAGCCGAGTCTCCCCTTCACCGGTAGGGTAGTCAAGCTGGAGGTCCTCAAAACCCTCCGTTATTTCGTCCACCGTCACCCTGGCATATCCTTCTGGAATCACACTACAGTGAAAAGTTGCGTCGGGTTCAGTAGGTCGAACAGAGCCGACACCCACCTTGACTTTGAAGTTCCGCCATTGCGTCATAAGGTGGCAATGTTGAGACTCCATGATAGGATCCACGGGGTAGCTAGCAGGAGCAGTCAAGACATGCTCCGGCTGAAGCAGCTCGGTGGAAGCCACACTGCTTCTCCACTGAGATGGCGGGGTAGCTTCGGGCGTAGTTTCGGCAGGTCGCTTGCTACGAGCTACTTCTTGTTCCTCTAGCACTTGAACCCTTTCGTGCAGCGTCTGAATTTGGGCATGTTCCACTTTTTTCCTCCTCTTCTGGCATTTGTAACCGCATGCGTCCGAAAAAACAGCCTTCCATGGAACGGAGCCTGGCGTGCCTCCACTACTAGGAAAAAGGCTACTAGCAGCGCGGGTAAAATGGCTACTAGCAGCGTGGGTACCCGCGCTACAACTAATAGTTAGTAGTAGCGCGGGTAGACCCGCGCTACTACTAACTTTGTTAGTAGTAGCGTGTGTGACACCCGCGCTATTGCTATTACAGAACCGCGCTACTACTAACGTAGTAGTAGCAGCGTGCTTATAATACCAGCGCTACTAGTATCCTAAGTACTAGTAGCGCTCAATTTCTTCCCACGCTACTACTAACTATTTCGGATTTAAAACAAATAAAATCAACCAATTCCGTTTTATGCACACAATTCCAAGAAACAATAGTGATGGAAAAATGTCACTATCACACAGTTGCCATATTCCTTATTCATGATTCTACTATCACACAGTTGCCATATCTGCTACCACACAGTTTCTCATTCTAGATGTCCTCACACCAATAGTAAGAAAAATGAAAAGGAAAAATAGAGCTAATCTACCATTGGAATGTCCTTATTCCTGAGTAATATTCAATGGATCGGTGCAATTGCACTGCAGTCTCTTGGATTCACTATGCCGCTTCAACATCTCATTATCCTGCAGCGATGGAAATGAGCATCAGCAAGGCATATAGATTTTATCAATAAATGGAGAGGAAGCATAATCTCAGATGATACAGGAGACACATGGACTAAGATTCTGATACAATGCGGATATGCACTATAAGTACACATATATTTCAGTTACAAAATGATATTTAGTTAAAAAGTTACAAATAACTGAATGAAACTCAAACTATATATTTCAGTTAAAAAAATATTTCAGCTTAGGAATGCAGTGTATAAATTAGACTAGATAGACAACACTAAGCTTAATTTTTAAATGCAGTTTAAGTACTAGCACCTACCAACTGAATATAGATTTTCCTTAGTGCATTAGCACTAGGAAACTAATCCTAACGTATCAACATTTTGATCACCATTATATCGCGTTGTGAATCCAAGGAAATCAACAGTTCTATAAAATATGGCTAGAAAACACTGGACATAATAGAAAGTAGCCACTTCTTTGTTGTGTGGAAAATTTCCCAGGATTACTTCACTATGGATTGGGTAAAGAATCAATAAGGACAACACCCACGGTATAACTTGAAGGAAATATGCCCTAGAGGCAATAATAAAGTTATTATTTATTTCCTTATATCATGATAAATGTTTATTATTCATGCTAGAATTGTATTAACCGGAAACATAATACATGTGTGAATACATAGACAAACAGAGTGTCACTAGTATGCCTCTACTTGACTAGCTCGTTAATCAAAGATGGTTATGTTTCCTGACCATGAACAATGAGTTGTTATTTGATTAACGAGGTCACATCATTAGTTGAATGATCTGATTGACATGACCCATTCCATTAGCTTAGCACCTGATCGTTTAGTATGTTGCTATTGCTTTCTTCATGACTTATACATGTTCCTATGACTATGAGATTATGCAACTCCCGTTTGCCGGAGGAACACTTTGGGTGCTACCAAACGTCACAACGTAACTGGGTGATTATAAAGGAGCATTGCAGGTGTCTCCAAAGGTAGATGTTGGGTTGGCGTATTTCGAGATTAGGATTTGTCACTCCGATTGTCGGAGAGGTATCTCTGGGCCCTCTCGGTAATACACATCACATAAGCCTTGCAAGCATTACAACTAATATGTTAGTTGTGAGATGATGTATTACAGAACGAGTAAAGAGACTTGCCGGTAACGAGATTGAACTAGGTATTGGATACCGATGATCGAATCTCGGGCAAGTAACATACCGATGACAAAGGGAACAACGTATGTTGTTATGCGGTCTGACCGATAAAGATCTTCGTAGAATATGTAGGAGCCAATATGGGCATCCAGGTCCCGCTATTGGTTATTGACCGGAGACGTGTCTCGGTCATGTCTACATTGTTCTCGAACCCGTAGGGTCCGCACGCTTAAGGTTACGATGACAGTTATATTATGAGTTTACATGTTTTGATGTACCGAAGGAGTTTGGAGTCCCGGATGAGATTGGGGACATGACGAGGAGTCTCGAAATGGTCGAGACGTAAAGATTCATATATTGGATGATATGGTTAGGCCAAGGGGTCAAGCCCATGAGGCTTTAGATCGGTGCAAAAGGAGTTTTGCGGAGTTCAGGGGGCCAAACGCCGGAGACCCTGGCGTCTGGCCCTGGGCCAGACGCCGAGGCCCATGGCGTCTGGGCCAGACGCCAAGGATTGTGGCGTTTGGTCCTGGAGTCTGAGTGGGACTCTTGCCTTTCGGGCAAAACCGACTTTGAGGAGGCTTTTGCTCCAAGTTTCGACCCCGGGGCTCAACATATAAACAGAGGGGCAGGGCTAGCACCAAAGACACAAGAAGTTGATCCACGTGATCTATTCCTTAGCCGTGTGCGGCGCCCCCAGCCACCATATTCCTCGATAATACTGTAGCGGAGTTTAGGCGAAGCCCTGCTGCTGTAGTTCATCAAGATCGTCACCACGCCGTCGTGCTGACGAAACTCTTCCCCGACACTTTGCTGGATCGGAGTCCGGGGATCGTCATCGAGCTGAACGTGTGCTTGAACTCGGAGGTGCCGTAGTTTCGGTGCTTGATCGGTCGGGCCGTGAAGACGTACGACTACATCAACCGCGTTGTGCTAACGCTTCCGCTTACGGTCTACAAGGGTATGTAGACAACACTCTCCCCTCTCGTTGCTATGCATCACATGATCTTGCGTGTGCATAGGAATTTTTTTGAAATTACTACGAAACCCAACAGTGGTATCAGAGCCAGGTTATTTATGTTGATGTTATATGCACGAGTAGAACACAAGTGAGTTGTGGACGATACAAGTCATACTGCCTACCAGCATGTCATACTTTGGTTCGGCGGTATTGTTGGACGAGACGACCCGGACCAACCTTACGCGTACGCTTACGCGAGACCGGTTCCCTCGACGTGCTTTGCACAGAGATGGCTTGCGGGCGACTGCCTCTCCAACTTTAGTTGAACCAAGTATGGCTACGCCCGGTCCTTGCGAAGGTTAAAACGGAGTCTATTTGACAAACTATCGTTGTGGTTTTGATGCGTAGGTGAGATTGGTTCTTACTTAAGCCCGTAGCAGCCACGTAAAACATGCAACAACAAAGTAGAGGACGTCTAACTTGTTTTTGTAGGGCATGTTGTGATGTGATATGGTCAAGGCATGATGCTGAATTTTATTGTATGAGATGATCATGTTTTGTAACCAAGTTATCGGCAACTGGCAGGAGCCATATGGTTGTCGCTTTATTGTATGCAATGCAATCGCGATGTAATGCTTTACTTTATTACTAAACGGTAGTGATAGTCGTGGAAGCATAAGATTGGCGAGACGACAACGATGCTACGATGGAGATCAAGGTGTCGCGCCGGTGACGATGGTGATCATGATGGTGCTTCGGAGATGGAGATCACAAGCACAAGATAATGATGGCCATATCATATCACTTATATTGATTGCATGTGATGTTTATCTTTTTATGCATCTTATCTTGCTTTGATTGACGGTAGCATTATAAGATGATCTCTCACTAAATTATCAAGAAGTGTTCTCCCTGAGTATGCACCGTTGCAAAAGTTCCTCGTGCTGAGACACCACGTGATGATCGGGTGTGATAGGCTCTACGTTCAAATACAACGGGTGCAAAACAGTTGCGCACGCAGAATACTCAGGTTAAACTTGACGAGCCTAGCATATGCAGATATGGCCTCGGAACACGGAGACCGAAAGGTCGAGCGTGAATCATATAGTAGATATGATCAACATAATGATGTTCACCGATGAAACTACTCCATCTCACGTGATGATCGGACATGGTTTAGTTGATTTGGATCACGTGATCACTTTGAGGATTAGAGGGATGTCTATCTAAGTGGGAGTTCTTAAGTAATATGATTAAATTGAACTTAAATTTATCATGAACTTAGTCCTGGTAGTATTTTGCAAATCATGTTGTAGATCAATAGCTCGCGTTGTTGCTTCCCTGTGTTTATTTTGATATGTTCCTAGAGAAAATTGTGTTGAAAAATGATAGTAGCAATGTTGCGGATTTGATCCGTGATCTGAGGTTAAATCCTCATTGCTGCACAGAAGAATTATGTCCTTAATGCACCGCTAGGTGACAGACCTATTGCAGGAGCAGATGCAGAAGTTATGAACGTCTGGATAGCTTAATATGATGACTACTTGATAGTTTAGTGCACCATGCTTAAACGGCTTAGAATCGGGACTTCAAAGACGTTTTGAACGTCATGGACCATATGAGATGTTCCAGGAATTGAAGTTAATATTTCAAGCAAATACCCGAGTTGAGAGATATGAAGTCTCCAACAAGTTCTATAGCTAAAAGATGGAGGAGAATCGCTCAACTAGTGAGCATGTGCTCAGATTGTCTGGGTACTTCAATCGTTTGAATCAAGTGGGAGTTAATCTTCCAGATAAGATAGTGATTGACAGAATTCTCTAGTCACCATCACCAAGTTAGTAGAACTTCGTGATGAACTATAGTATGCAAGGGATGACGAAAATGATTCCCGAGCTCTTCGTGATGTTGAAATTAACGAAGGTAGAAATCAAGAAAGAGCATCAAGTGTTGATGGTTGACAAGATCACTAGTTTCAAGAAAAGGGCAAAGGGAAAGGAAGGGAACTTCAAGTGGAAAGACAAGCAAGTTGTCACTCCCACGAAGAAGCCCAAAGCTGAACCAAAGCCTGAAACTGAGTGCTTACACTGCAAAGGAAATGGTCACTGGAAGCGGAACTACCCTAAATA
The DNA here is from genome assembly GCF_002162155.2 of Triticum dicoccoides. Classification (NCBI taxonomy): domain Eukaryota; kingdom Viridiplantae; phylum Streptophyta; class Magnoliopsida; order Poales; family Poaceae; genus Triticum; species Triticum dicoccoides. The sequence continues at coordinate 712,269,236 of NC_041384.1, forward strand.
TTTGGTGGATAAGAAGGATGGCAAAGTGAAAAAGGGTATATTTGATATACAGGTGTTTGATGTGTGCTTTACTAGTGTTTATAGCAACCCCTCGGTATTTGGTACTGGTTCAGTTGCTAAGAGTAGTAACTCGAAACGGGAGTTGCAGAATAAACAGAAACTAGTTAAGGGTGAAGTGATGATGTGTGTTGAAAGTAGTTTCAAGATTGATATGATCATCATCGCACACTCCCTATTCTTTCGGGATTAGTGTTGAACCTAAATAAATGTTATTTGGTGTTTGCGTTGAGCATGAATATGATTTGATCATGTATATTGCAATACGGTTACTCATTTAAGTAAGAGAATAAACTGTTGTTCTATTTACATGAATAAAACCTTATATGGTTACACACCCAATGAAAATGGTTCATTGGATCTCGATCGTAGTGATACACATATTCATAATATTGATGCCAAAAGATGCAAAGTTAATAATGATAGTGCAACTTATTTGTGGCACTGCCGTTTGGGTCATATCGGTGTAAAGCGCATGAAGAAACTCCATAAAGATGGATTTTCGGAATCACTTGGTTATGAATCATTTGATGCTTGCGAACCGTGCCTTTTGGGCAAGATGACTAAAACTCCGTTCTTCGGAACAATGGAACGAGTTACTGACTTGTTGGAAATAATACATACCGATGTATGCGATCCAATGAGTGCTGTTGCTCGTGGCAAGCATCGTTGTTTTCTGACCTTCACAAGATGATTTGAGCAGATATGGGTATATCTACTTGATGAAACATAAGTCTGAAATAGTTGAAAGGTTCAAAGAATTTCAGAGTGAAGTGGAAAAATCATCGTAACAAGAAAATAAAGTTTCTGCGATCTGATCGCGGAGACAAATATTTGAGTTACGAGTTTGGTCTTCAATTAAAACAATGTGGAATAGTTTCACAGCTCATGCCACCTAGAACACCACATCGTTACGGTGTGTCCGAACGTCGTAACCGCACTTTATTTGATATGGTGCGATCTATGATATCTCTTTACCACTATCGTTTTGGGGTTATGCATTAGAGACAGCTGCATTCACGTTTTAAAATAGGGCACCATCTAAATCCGTTGAGACGACACTGTATGAACTATGGTTTAGCAGTAAACCTAAGCTGTTGTTTCTTAAAATTTGGGGCTGCGATGCTTATGTGAAAAAGTTTCATCCTGATAAGCTCAAACCCAAATCGGAGAAGTGCGTCTTCATAGAATACCCAAAGGAAATTGTTGGGTACACCTTCTATCACAGATCCGAAGGCAAAACATTCGTTGCTAATAATGGATCCTTTCTAGAGAAGGAGTTTCTCTCGAAAGAAGTGAGTGGGAGGAAAGTAGAACTTGACGAGGTAACTGTACCTGCTCCCTTACTGGAAAGTAGTTCATCACAGAAAACTGTTTCAGTGACACCTACACCAGTTAGTGAGGAAGCCAATGATAATGATCATGAAACTTTAGATCAAGATACTACTGAACTTCGTAGATCAACCAGAGTAAGATCCGCACCAGAGTGGTACGGTAATCCTGTTCTGGAGGTCATGCTACTAGATCATGATGAACCTACGAACTATGAAGAAGCGATGGTGAGCCCAGATTCCGCAAAGTGGCTAGAAGCCATGAAATCTGAGATGGGATCCATGTATGAGAACAAAGTATGGACTTTGGTTGACTTGCCCGATGATCGGCAAGCGATTGAGAATAAATGGATCTTTAAGAAGAAGACTGACGCTGATGGTAATGTTACTGTCTACAAAGCTCAACTTGTCGCAAAAGGTTTTCGGCAAGTTCAAGGAATTGACTACGATGAGACCTTCTCACCCATAGCGATGCTTAAGTCCGTCCGAATCATGTTAGCAATTGCCGCATTTTATGATTATGAAATTTGGCAAATGGATGTCAAAACTGCATTCCTGAATGGATTCCTGGAAGAAGAGTTGTATATGATGCAACCAGAAGGTTTTGTCGATCCAAAGGGAGCTAACAAAGTGTGCAAGCTCCAGCGATCCATTTATGGACTAGTGCAAGCCTCTCGGAGTTGGAATAAACGTTTTGATAGTGTGATCAAAGCATTTGGTTTTATACAGACTTTTGGAGAAGCCTGCATTTACAAGAAAGTGAGTGGGAGCTCTGTAGCATTTCTGATATTATATGTGGATGACATATTACTGATTGGAAATGATATAGAATTTCTGGATAGCATAAAGGGATACTTGAATAAAAGTTTTTCAAAGAAAGACCTTGGTGAAGCTGCTTACATATTGAGCATCAAGATCTATTGAGATAGATCAAGACGCTTGATAAGATTTTCAATGAGTACATACCTTGGCAAGATTTTGAAATAGTTCAAAATGGAACAGTCAAAGAAAGAGTTCTTGCCTGTGTTGCAAAAGTATGAAATTGAGTAAGACTCAAATCCCGACCACAGCAGAAAATAGAAAGAGAATGAAAAGTCATTCCCTATGCCTCAGTCATAGGTTCTATAAAGTATGCTATGCTATGTACCAGACCTATTGTATACCTTGCTCTGTATTTGGCAAGGAAGTACAATAGTGATCTAGGAGTAGATCACTGGACATTGGTCAAGAATATCCTTAGTAAGGACTAAGGAGATGTTTCTCGATTATGGAGGTGATAAAAGAGTTTGTTGTAAAAGTTACATCAGTGCAAACTTTTACGCTGATCCAGATGACTCTAAGTCTCAATCTGGATACATATTGAAAGTGGGAGCAATTAGCTAGAGTAGCTCCGCACAGAGCATTGTAGACATAGGATATTTGCAAAATACATACGGCTCTGAATATGACAGATCCGTTGACTAAAGCTTCTCTCACGAGCAAAACATGATCACACCTTAGTACTCTTTGGGTGTTAATCACATAGCGATGTGAACTAGATTACTGAATCTAGTAAACCCTTTGGGTGTTGGTCACATGGTGATGTGAACTATTGCTGTTAAAATCACATGGCGATGTGAACTAGATTATTGACTCTAGTGCAAGTGGGAGACTGAAGGAAATATGCCCTAGAGGCAATAATAAAGTTATTATTTATTTCCTTATATCATGATAAATGTTTATTATTCATGCTAGAATTGTATTAACCGGAAACATAATACATGTGTGAATACATATAGACAAACAGAGTGTCACTAGTATGCCTCTACTTGACTAGCTCGTTAATCAAAGATGGTTATGTTTCCTGACCATGAACAATGAGTTGTTATTTGATTAACGAGGTCACATCATTAGTTGAATGATCTGATTGACATGACCCATTCCATTAGCTTAGCACCTGATCGTTTAGTATGTTGCTATTGTTTTCTTCATGACTTATACATGTTCCTATGACTATGAGATTATGCAACTCCCGTTTGCCGGAGGAACACTTTGGGTGCTACCAAACGTCACAACGTAAATGGGTGATTATAAAGGAGCATTACAGGTGTCTCCAAAGGTAGATGTTGGGTTGGCGTATTTCGAGATTAGGATTTGTCACTCCGATTGTCGGAGAGGTATCTCTGGGCCCTCTCGGTAATACACATCACATAAGCCTTGCAAGCATTACAACTAATATGTTAGTTGTGAGATGATGTATTACGGAACGAGTAAAGAGACTTGCCGGTAACGAGATTGAACTAGGTATTGGATACCGACGATCGAATCTCGGGCAAGTAACATACCGATGACAAAGGGAACAACGTATGTTGTTATGCGGTCTGACCGATAAAGATCTTCGTAGAATATGTAGGAACCAATATGGGCATCCAGGTTCCGCTATTGGTTATTGACCGGAAACGTGTCTTGGTCATGTCTACATTGTTCTCGAACCCGTAGGGTCCGCACGCTTAAGGTTTCGATGACAGTTATATTATGAGTTTATGAGTTTTGATGTACCGAAGGAGTTCGGAGTCCCGGATGAGATCGGGGACATGACGAGGAGTCTCGAAATGGTCGAGACGTAAAGATCGATATATTGGACGACTATATTCGGAGTTTGGAAAGGTTCCGAGTGATTCGGGTATTTTCGGGAGTACCGGGGAGTTACGGGAATACGGGGAAGAGTATTGGGCCTTGATGGGCTTTAGTGGGAAGAGGAGAAAAAGGCTGCGCCCCCCCTCCCCTCTAGTCCGAATTGGACTAGGGAAAAGGGGGCCGGCCACCTCTCCTTCTCCTCCTATTCCTTCTCCCTTCCTCCCCTCTTGGTGGACTCCTACTAGGACATGGAGTCCTAGTAGGACTCCCTATCCTGGCCGCACCTTTGCCTTGGCCGGCCTCCTCCTCCTCCATCCTTTATATACGGAGGCAGGGGCACCTCTAAACACACAAGTTGACACAAGTTGATCCACGTGATCGATTCCTTAGCCGTGTGCGGTGCCCCCTGCCACCATATACCTCGATAATACTGTAGCGGAGTTTAGGTGAAGCCCTGCTGCTGTAGTTCATCAAGATCGTCACCACGCCGTCGTGCTGACGAAACTCTTCCCCGACACTTTGCTGGATCGGAGTCCGGGGATCGTCATCGAGCTGAACGTGTGCTCGAACTCGGAGGTGCCGTAGTTTCGGTGCTTGATCGGTTGGATCGTGAAGACGTACGACTACTTCCTCTACGTCGTGTCATCGCTTCCGCAGTCGGTCTACGTTGGGTACGTAGACAACACTCTCCTCTCGTTGCTATGCATCACATGATCCTGTGTGCGCGTAGGAAAATTTTTGAAATTACTACGAAACCCAACATAACTCTCACCTTCTTCTGGGTGAAGAAGAAGGTGGCCACCGGCTTGAAGTACTAGGTCACAGGCATTTCTTCAAACATGTTCCAGTGAAAGCCAGGATTTGGCGCCAATTGCCATAGTCGTCATGCGCCTGTCACAAGACAAAAAAGGAACTACCTTAAATCGCTATACGTCTGGTTTTCTTCCTCAAACATGAACGAACAAAAAAATGTTTGGCTGAAACAGAGTGATCAGCTATATATTCCTTTCCGCTCCTAAATTGCATAAGGAAATCTTCATCTATTATTTTACTCTATGCTTACTAGCTACAACCTGTTGGATAGAAAAACACCTTCCACCATATGACTGTAGCTTGCCTAAATAACCTGAAAGTAGAAAATGCACGCTCGACACTTGTGGTACAAATTGTAAAATCAATGGTTTTTCCCTTAACCATTACTATCTCTAAACAACACTTTTTATTCAGTACAAAATCTGTGACCTAATTAGAACTTGTTCCAATTAGTTAACATGAAAGAATCTACACTGAAAAGGCATAATCAAAGAGCTGGACTTCAGTATAGCAAGATTAAATTCCCAGTGGGGAGAGGTTGGGCAGACTGCTCATGTTGCTGACAGGCTAACTTGCACGCGACGCTGGCGGCGCCTATGCATAAGCACGGCCACGACGAGACATCTGCGGCCGAGGAGGCATCGACGGCGGGATTAAATGCAAAAGAAATGTTTATAAGGTGCTAATAACTCATTACCAAGCTACCTAATAGGAAATTAATTCTTCTAAGCACCGAGAATAACAAAAAATTAGTACGCTGTTTGGTCCAATTGGTCAAGGCCCAAAATGCAGGTCCAGACCAACTATATCAACACCTATAAGAACCTCTACCTTATGCATGCCTCATATGCGACCTTACAAGAATTCCTACAAACATTCATAATTCTCTAGTACAGTACATTGAAATTGGTAGCAAACCAAACGATTCACGCAGAGAACCAATGCACCAGCTCAAACATTCAATCGCCGTGGTAGGTCCCAGCCGAAGTCCCTGAACACGGGGGCTTGAGGGGGAGGAGGCATGCCTGGCAGTGGAGCAGCGCCGATCCCTGTGATTTTTAGTTTTAGGGTGAGAGCTGTGGGGGCTGTAGAGCATGTTTTTCTGTCAACTGGCCAGGATCGGAATGCACTATTGGTGGTGCGAGAGCAGAGCATGTAGCACCAAGGAATCATGCTCGCTAATGAATTTATAGATTCAAGCAAGCGGCTATGTAATGAGACCTGCAAATGCCTCAGAGGGTGGAGAATTATATCTCTCATGGCTAGAGAGAATTTGCAGCATCCACGCCTACAAACTAACAATCATAGGGATCACACGACCATGGAGCAAACAAACAAAGAATTCCACCGGTGGCTTCTCGCTTTGTTGGTTTTATGCACAATCTAGCACAGGGACCTTGCCATGCCGTTCCAAGGATTCGACCAGGCCACGCTACCAAACAAACAACCCTTTATTTATGCGCAATTTTGCACGCCATGCTCACGTAAAGAACCTGAGGTCCTCTCACACCACCCACCGCCACACGAATCAAAACAGCCACATGGAACACGCTTCTTTGGATTCATATGGCACAATAATCTACTCCTACGGGTGCCCAATGCTGTAATGTTGAGAAATCACCAACAAAAGGCAAAGAACGGAACGAACCTGCGGGAGCTTGACGGTGGTGGAGGCGGCCACGATGCAGTAGCCGAGGAGCTTGGAGACGAGCGGGAGAAGGCATTCTTTCTCCGGTATCTTGGCGTCCGACAGCGCCGAGAGGATCATGCCCAGGATCTCCAGCTCCGTCATCCTCAGATTCGCCAATCTCCAAATCATCCAATACAAAAATCAGAAGAAAACAAGGCAGAGGATGCTTCAGTCAGGAGGGCGAGCGGGGATGAGGGAGGAGGGAGTTTCCACATATCCTCGCGTCGATCTGCACCGGCGCCATGGCTTCCTCAGCATGGATGGAGGCCACGGCGAGCGAGGGACTGGACTGGAGGTCGAGGGACGAATCTTTCACCGGAGAGGAGCTGGTTGCCGTCGAACTGGGCGAGCTGGACGGGGACGGTGCGGGGGCGCTTGCCGAAGCAGGCGGTGCAGCGCTTGTGGGCCTGCACGCAGTGGAGGCAGCAGGTGAGGCGGGAGCAGTCCGGGCACCGGTACTTCCACGGCTGCTCCCCGCACTCCTGGCATGGGGCACCCTTCTCCCCGCCCCCGCCGAAGCCGTAGGCAGCGGCGGCGCTGGGGGGCGGGCCCTGCGCGGGCGGCTCCCCCTCCATGGCGGGTTGGGACATGGGAGAGGAGGAGAGGAGGTGGGAGCGGAGACGGGATTGGGGATCTGGATCTGGCGTTGAGTGTTTTTTTAGACATGGAGTGGGATGGTTGGTGGGGTGGGAGCAGATGCAGGTGGTAGTGTGGGGTTTATAACCTGCGCTACTACTATCGACTTAGTAGTAGCGTGGGTTTATAACCCACGCTACTACTACGGCTGGTCTCGGAAGGCACGGTGGAAATCACTTAGTCGTAGCGAGGGGTAAAAACCTGCGCTACTACTATCGGGTTATTAGTAGCGCGGTTTCCTCAAGCTCGCTACTGCTAATTAGCAGTAGCGTTTGTTTTTAAACCGCGTTGCTGCTAACATTCTGTGTATAAGGTTTTCCCTAGTAGTGCTCGTGTCCATCCAGGGTGCTCAGGATTCCCGAGGGTCATTGTGAGCTCGTCGTTCTCTCTGTCTGGAATGAACATCCCTTGATGCGCTGCATCGATATAGTGCTTAAGTCTCTTGACTGGTATTCTCATTTGCTCGTTCGTCCAAACACACTTCCCTGATACAGGGTCAAAGGTTCCGCCAGCCCCGAAAAACCAAGTCCGGCAACGGTCTGGCCAGTTTATTGTATCTGGTTCGATCCCTTTATAAGCAGATCATTCTCAGCCTTGGCCCACTTAGACCGGGCTTTGAGGTAGCCACCTGACCCCGTGCGATGGTGAAGCTTCTTCTTCGTAGCATTTTTCTTGTTTGTCGCCGACATCTTCTTACTCTTTTCCGATGTCTTGTGGGCCATAAATGCGGGTCAATGATCTCTGATCTTCTCATATCTGTCGATGAATTCTGGTGTCTCTTCTTTGTCGACAAACATTTTCAGCTCATTCTTCCACCTCCTGAATAGGTCTGCCATCTTCTTAAGAGCATGAGACTTGATTAATTGCTCTTTAACTAGCTCCTCCGGATCCTCCTTTGACGGTTGGGTGAAATTTGCCTTCAGCTCAGTCCAAAGATCATCTTTCTGCATATCATTGACATAAGACACCTCAGGGTCTTCGTTCTTAGGCTTATACCATTGGTGGATGCTGATCGGGATCTTGTCCCTAACAAGAACCCCGCACTGAGCAGCAAATGCTTCCTTTGTCCGGATGGGTTCAATCGGTTGGCCGTCGCACGTGATTGCTGTGATCTCAAACCTTTCATCCGAGCGCAACTTTTTCTTCGGGCCTCATCTCTTTACCGAAGTTGTGCTCGATCCAGAGGGGTAGAAAAAAGAAGAAAGACGAAAGTTAATTAATATGTGTACATACCAAAACAATGAATGCATCAATTAGCTAGTCATGACAGGCTTAACTAATATATTTACCTGGCCGGACTATGTTCGGTCACTGGAGCCGTCACCATGGGCTCCTTCTTGCACCAACATTGGGTCACCGAAGCCATCATAATCATGTCTTTCCTCCTCCATTCTTCGATCACCGTAGCCTGCTTCTTCTTCACCCTGTTCTTCCAGACCATCATTTTCATTAAGATACGACAAGACGTCACCTCCGGCTAAGATTATGTCCCCCAACACCTCTTATGCTTCCTCGTCTCGTCCATGCTCCATTGTTTCTACAAATATTACAACATGGCAATTATTACACAAACATGACAGCAGGTGGATATATTAGTGGCAAACATACACCTAGCTTATTCCGGGTTTGGGGTGGCCTCAGCGACGCTTCAAGGGTAGGAGCGCGGCGGGAGGGTGTAGGAGACCGACATCGTTTTTTCTAGGGTTTGGGTGTCCTCGAGAGTTTTGGTCGAGCGAGAGG
>NC_041384.1:712278359-712279269 GCF_002162155.2 Triticum dicoccoides
GGTGCACCCATGGTATAAGTTATCACGGTCGAAGTTATCCGGGAGGGGGTTATATCGACAATGACGACATACATACATGGGAAAATAATGTTATCAGAGAGGGGGTAGGTCGACCCTCCCCCTCGTGTTGAAGTTATCGGGACACGGGGTATATCGACAATGACATATCTGATAAAAAATAAGAAAATGAAGAAGAAATAAAAAGAGGAGAAGAAGATATTAATAGAGGAGAAGATTGAAGAAAAAAAAGAAGAAGAAAAAAGAGAAGAAGAAAAGAAAATAGAATATATTCTATTTTCTCTTCTTCTCCTCTATTCCTTTCTTCTTCTCCTCTTCTTTTTCTTCTTTTTTCTTCTTCTTATTAATTTCTCCTCTTCTTCCCTCTCCTCTTCTTCTCCTTTCTTCCTCTTCTTATTTTCCTTTTTCCTCTCATTCTTTTTCTTCTTTTCCTTTCCTAGCTAGATATATAAAACTTTTCTAAAAATGTAACTTTTGCATATATACAGGGAAAAAATGTTTTCTTCTCCAACACAAAACACATCTCATCTCATCTCATTTCATCCACATCCATGCATACATCATATATATGATCATCTATGAACAAAAAACAGCATATTCTATGTAAAAATCATCATATATATGAACAAAAACAATTATGATAACAAGCATATACATCATCATATATAATAAAAAAACAAGCATATATACATGAAAAAAACAAGCATATATATCATCATATATATGAAAAAACAAGGACAGGGAGGGCGCCGGGCGGACCAAGGGTGAGGAGGGGCAGGGCGCGGGGTCGGCGGCGAGGATGGTGACGGCGATGACGTCGTCGACGGGGCAGGGGCGGTCGGTCGGGGCAGGGGGCGACGGTGACGACGGGGCGGGCCGGGGCGGCGCATGT
>NC_041384.1:712279279-712307694 GCF_002162155.2 Triticum dicoccoides
TGCGAGATGAGAAGTGAAAATTTCCTAAGTGTCATCTTATATAGCAAAGCCTTTAGTCCCGGTTGGTGGCACCAATCGGGACCAATGCCCCCTTTACTCCCGGTTGGTGCCACCAACCAGGACCAAAGGTCTCTTTTCAGTAGCCCAAAGGGCGGGAAGCAGAGGCCTTTGGTCCCGGTTGGTGGCACCAACCGGGACAAAAGGGGGGCCTTGGTCCCGGTTGGTGCCACGAACCGGGACCAATGGCCTTGCGCTGCCCCACGTCAAAAGTTTAGTACCACCTCGCTAGCTGAGAGAGCTCGAGAGTGTTTTATAAGCGCTGCTGCGCCCACCCTCTCGAGTTACTCTAAATTGTAGGCTTTCGGGCCTAACCGTACGTTGTGTGCCTGTGGGCCAACTTGGCCTCCTACGGGCCTGAATCCTGGCCCATGGTAGGGTTTCTAGTCGTATTCAGGCCATGGGGGCCTGGTAGGTGGCATTTTTTTTGTTTTCTTTGTTGCTTTATTTATTTTATTTTATTTCTACTTACAACAAAATACTTATTGTTGCTATTTTTATTTATTTTTTTAAAGTTTATTTTTAATTATTTTTCTTTTAGGTCACAATAATTATAAAATTTCTGTTGGTGCCATTAGTTTTCGAATTTGTTTTTTTCTTTGTTGCTTTATTTATTATATTTTTCTACTTACAACCGAATACTTATTGTTGCTATTTTTATTTATTTTATTAAAGTTTATTTTTAATTATTTTTCTTTTAGGTCACAAAAATTATAAACTTTCTGTTAGTGCCATTAGTTTTTTAAATTTGTTTTTTTGTTTTCTTTGTTGCTTTATTTATTTTATTTTGTTTCTACTTACAACAAAATACTTATTGTTGCTATTTTTATTTATTTTATTAAAGTTTATTTTTAATTTTTTGCTTTTAGGTTAGAAAAATTATAAACTTTCTGTTAGTGCCATTAGTTTTCAAATTTGAATAGTTAAATTCTTTGAAATTTGTGTGAATCACAAGTTTGTGATTAACTTTACTATAAAAAAGTTTTTTTTCTATTTTTTTGTTTTATTTTTTGCATTATTTATTTTCTTTTATTTTTTGCTTTATTTTTTAATTCTTTTTGCTTTTAGGTCAGAAAAATTATAAACTTTCTGTTAGTGCCATTAGTTTTAGATAAATTATAAACATTCTGTTAGTGCCATTAGTTTTCAAATTTGAATAGTTAAAATTTGAATTCTTTGAAATTTGTGTGAATCACAAGTTTGTGATTAACTTTGCTAAAAAAATGAGCATAGATGCGCTTATAGAGAAAATTCAACCTAAATTCATAGTAAATTTCTATGAATTTCAGAGAAATTCACTCTGAATTTAGGTCAAATTTCCTGTATACGGGCATCTATTTTCACTTTGAGAGGAGCTCAACAAGGCAGAGAGGGAAGGGCTTATAAACCGGTGTGAGCGTCCTTCGGTTGGCGAGGTGGGACTAAACTCTGACCGCAACGAGGACCAACCCTTTAGTCCCGGTTTGTGGCACAAACCGGGACCAATGATGGTGGGCAAGGAGCGAGGCCAATTGGTCCCGGTTCGTCCCACCAATCGGGACCAAAGGGGCCAGACGAACCAGGACCAATGCCCCCACGAGGCCCGGCAGGCCCCTGGCCTCACGAACCGGGACCAATGCCCCCATGGGTCCCGGTTCTGGACTGAACCAGGACTAATGGGCTGACCCGGCCTGAACCAAAGCCCTCTTTTCTACTAGTGGTTGCGCAAAGTCAACTGCTCACACGTGAGAGAAACCCCTACGCATGTCTTCTATGGACCCACCAACACAGGGTCATCTCCCATTTTCACTATGCCTACAAGCTTTACCTTCATCCTCCATGTCAGCATGCTCCCTCCCACTCCCATCGATCTTCCCGAATGAGGTACTGCGCGTTTGGTTAAGGTACAACCAGCATCTAGGAGCATATGCGACCATCGACCACGAACATTAACCCGCGACTAGTGAGGACATGCTGGAACCGCTGTATACCTACAACCATTGAAAAAAAAGGCTTCTCAGCCCTAGATGAAAAAAGCTTCAAATGCCAACTGGGAAAGCTTCAACGGGTACTGTCCAAACTGAAATACCTGCAACCGTTGAGAAAAAAGTAACCGGAGATAGAAAAAGTTTCAACTGGGGCATTGCTGGATTAAAAAGCGGCAACCATTGACAAAACAAGCTTCGAACGTAGATGAAAAAAGTTTCAACCTCAAATGAAAAAAGCTTCAATCGTAGATAGAGAAAGTTTCATCCGGGGCATTGCTCGATTAGAAAGCTGCAAGCGTTCACAGAAGAAGCTTTAAGCCTAGATGAAAAAAAGCTTCAACCAGCAAGAGAAAGCTCAACCAGGAGCTGCGCAAACCGAAAAAGCTATAACCCTTCACGGAGAAAGCTGCAATCATAGATGAAAAAGTGTCAAAGAGTTGTTCGTTCGGGGATCCATGGCAGGGCGAGTGCGAGATATGTGCGTGAAACAGAGGAGAGAACGAGTTGTCTATAATGAGGGACGACGCTAATTGAGGCTCTGCCAGCGGACGGACTGCCGCCCTAGCCGGAGCGCTCAGATATGGTGGCGGGGTTCAGTCCGTTGACCAAGCAGAGGTAGTTGACGTATTCAGGGGGAAGCATCGTAAGATGCGAAACAATCAGACAACTGCTAGGCGACCAGCCGAAAATTAGGCAGGTCAGCCGGCACCTAGCGTGCGCCTACTATCAAATGTCTATTCCAACGCGGAATTCGTGCTGGCGTCGGTATATTTGGATCCAACGATGGATGAACAAGGTTGGCACACTCTACTTCGGCATGCACAGTGTTTCCTTCGATTTCATGTTGGACCGGGAAGGGGAAAGATGTTCTGGGAGACCCAGAAATGGTTAGAAGACAGGTTTGTAGTGGCTCAAATTCGCAAAAGTGCAATCGTGATGCACATCACCACCTACCTAGATGAGAAAGAGACCAATCTGCCATGGAGCATGCCCTTGGTCACCCTTGGAGCTTCCTCCTTCAATGTAAGGCTCTCTCTTTCTAGCCTACATTCCCTGTCTGTGAATCTCGGTCTAGATCTCAACCATGGTGGAAATGGTGTCTGTCGTGTAATTCCTCCCAACCTCCCACACAGCTTGTGATAGTTTTGTCACGGTAGATGTCCTCGTGAAAGGAATTAGTCGTGAGGCCATCACCGTGAATTAGTAGCTTGAACGGGGTTGATCGGAATCGAGATACACTAGTTTACCGAGGTTCGGCTCCTCACGATGGAGGTAATAGACTACTTGTCGATGTTGAGGTCAATCGCCGCTGGCCGCATCGTTGGCTGCGTGAGGCAGTCGATTCTCCTTATCAATCTCCTGCTAGATCTCGCCAATGTCGAGTCCAATTTATTCTTGAAACCTCTTGTTTCATGAAGTGATGATCCCGTCTCGCCTCTCAGTAGTTTCATCGAGAAGCTTGCAGACGACCTTGATGACTCCCTCCTGTTGTTCTGCCAGTCTATTCTCCAAATCATAAGTGAGCCGCCCTTGAGAAAATCACAGAGAACGCGGCCCTCGCGGGAGAGATCCTCCATGGCCAGTTCTTGCTGGCGGTCGTGCGGTGGTGATGAACCGGCAGCTCCAGGAGGCCGACTCAGAATACCAATTGTAAGGTTCTCTCTTACTAGCCTACCTTCCCTCTCTCTGAATCTCGATCTAGATCTCAACCATTGTAGAAATGGTGTCTGCTGTGTAATTCCTACCAACCTCCCACACAGCTGGTTCGACTACAGACCTGGCCGAAGCCAATTCCTTCCTTCCCAACTTCAAGAATAGAGAGATCGATTCTATTAATGCAACTACGTTACATCCCAACTAGTGGGCCCAGTGTAGGCCAGCATGCCACTGGGGAATTCTCTTGTTACAAATGGGCCGGCCTAATGGCCCCGTAGTCTTCTTCTTGTCACTTGTTCAAATGGGCCGGCCTAATGGGAGTAGCAGCTGCGGTCTGTCGTGATAGCATGGGCAAGTATCTAGGAGCTTCAGCTGTTGTTTTTGCTGGCCTGATTGAACCAGCGAGTTTGGAGGCGCATGCATGTAGTGAAGCTCTTGCATTAGCTCGGGATTTGAATCTTCAAAATCTGGTGATAGCCTCGGACTGCCTTGAGGTGATCTCGAACATCAACAATAATGCATCACCGGTTTATGCTCCGATCATAAAGGAAATTCTTGTTAGCAGGAATAGTTTTCTTACAGTTTCTTTCTGTTTTGAGCGTAGGAATAATAATTTTGAGGCACACTCAATAGCAAAAGGAGCTGCGTCTCTTTCGGTGGGTCGCCATGTGTGGCTAGGGAATCTCCCAGACATTGCTTGTATGCCGGATGTTTTGAACTTTGAATAAAATTCCCTAGTTACCCTAAAAAAAAAGCTGATCCTCTTCCCCTTCCCGCCCTTCGACTGCTCTGGTCCGTAGTTGACTTGGCGCCTTGAGTAACAGGAGTGCTGACATTCAAGATGCAAACTTACTAAAGGAGATCTGACGCTATCTTCCTTGTCGCTTAATGGACCTCATAGAAGAATGGTTTTCGTGCTGGGAAATTTCACTTCGTTGTTCAGCATGCATCTGTAGGAATCCAACCGTGAGGAAAAGAACAAAATGGCACAGGTCTACTGCTGGCTACTGTTCCGATGGAGGGCCTATGAAGCACTCGTTCTGTAATACAGACCACACCTGCTAATGGAGAATGTAAGCGCCCACAGCCCTCCCCGCATCTCGAGACCCTCTAGAAAGAGGGACGGCCAACATAGCAGAGTTCCGAAGCATATGCACGAAAAATCCGCGTCCGCCGCCAGGAGAGTAGGCGGCTGGCTAGCGGATGCAGACAGGCAGCGGGAGCGCATTGTTGGCAATAAGCCAAGGCGACCGCGTCGGACGTGCGTGTGTGTGCGTGTGGAACGCGTCAGGTGCGTGGCGTGCGTGCGTGTGTGTGTCTGGACATGGTCCGACTTGGCTATAGCCATTATCTGGGACGTCTACGAGACATGTCCATGTAGTGTCTAGGTATAGTCCAAGTGTATGCGTGTGCATGTACACGGGACGAGCGGTAGTAAGGCTAGTCAGTTGGCGACCTGGTCCGGGTGAGCGTGGCGATCGGGGCGGGCTCGCCGCGTCGCGTGCGTATGGGCGCGCATGGTGGACGCGACCAGAGCGAGCCAGATCGTGGGATCGTGCAGGTAGGAGCGTGGAGATCGTGTACAGTGCTGGCCTGGGTATAAAACCTGTGTGGTGGTCATTGTAACTGGTGTGGTGTCGAGTATGTGCTCGTGAAATTGGCGTTGTCGCGCCGGAAAAACCACCGTGTCCCATGTGTCCTTCCTCCGGTCTTCTTCTTCCTGTGTATGTGCCAAGAGAGAGAGAGAGAGGGGTGGACTAGAGGGAGAGCTAGGGTAGACACCGGCGAGCTAGGGCAAGAGCTAGCTGCAACAACAATTGGTATTTAGAGCCACAAGATTCGAGGGGCGGCCGTGGCGCGCGGTGGCGTCCGCGGCGAGCGCGGCGTGCGCGGCTGACATGGAGGCATTGGTTGCAGCGCGCGGAAAACGCGTGGCGACGGCAACGCGCGACGAGTCCACGGTTGTGCGGTGTGATGTCGTGTGCGCGAAGGGCACGGCCGTCACGGAGACGAGGAGGTCGCGAAGGACCTGTGTGGTGGTGCAGAGGTTGCGACAGCTCGACATGACAACCGTGGAAGCGCGTGGCACAGAGACGCGGCGTGGCAGCGTACAATACTGAGGGCTGCTGCTTCGGCAGCAAGCGGCGGATCGTGTCGGATGCGCAGCAGAGGCGTCCATGGCGTCGAGACGACGACGACAAGGCAGGGCTCCTGTCGGGAGCGCATGGTGTGGAGGATGGAGACCTGCATCATTTTTCTTAATAATTGGATACATTAGGATTAAAACACACAAATGACAGATCCATCTTTAATATAGAAAATTACCAATCCGTTCTAGAGATGAATTCTGAGCTAACCATTTGATGAACTTAATAATACTACTACACATCATGTTATTTAGTAAAGTGTACCCTAAAAATTTGGTTTCCCTTTGCACAAGAAATTACCATTCAAACCAACCTTGGCCACAAGCTCTGGGAACCACACAAAACCTCTTACATGTACACAGGAAATTAAACACAAATTAGGAGAGATCATTCGCAAGCAGCTCGTTCGTCGCCCTTACAGATTCCAAGCTAGCCTCAATCAAAGCCACCAGCTCACCGTGTTTTTCCATGTTTTTTGTTCGGGGACCCTGTCCTTCGATGTGAGTCGATCAGATCACCTACACGTTTGTACGTTCTACAGTGCCTACATGATAGATCTCTGGCCAACCTGATGATCCCACCTCGCCCTAATCATCCTACTTCATCAAAGCAGACCTAGTCGATGATCATAGCCTGTGTACGAGAGAGTTATTATTTTCAACCAAAAAATGCCAATTTTGGCCAAATTTCGGTCATCTCGGCCTAGGACAAAAGAGTCCATTTCGGCCAAATAGTTTCGGCTTAGTCAAAATTTTGGTTATGCAACTTCATGTGATATTTTGCCGAAGTTTTTGAAATGACCAAAATCCAGCCATCTTGGCCTAGGCCAAAAAAAAATTGAAAATGAAAACTCGGGTCTACACCATTTCGACAAGTCCATGGCTGGGCGACCATGCTTCGATGGCCTTCTGTCACTCAGACGCTGGAAGACTAGGTGCCTGCCCCGTTGTAGAATAGCGATGGAGTCGAAGTGCTATTATTTAACACCTGTGATATACTGATATGAGAATAAGAATGAAGTTATGCATTACATTTTTAACCCCTGATCGAGCTCAGTGTAGTCCTTAGGTTTTTTAGTTGGTGTACTCTCTCATAGAGATCATGGTGTAGCAATTGACATCATTTCCTGGATTAGTCGAAATGGTGGGCCTATATTCATTTAGGAGTATATTGCAAAGGAGCTTGGCTAATTTAGATGATACGGTGTGATATGAACATTTGCATTACACTATATATAAAGGAAAGAGTGTTACACACCAACCTCTACTTATTGGCACAATGCTTTCCTTACATATAACATACCAACCTTCACTGCGGGAATAAAGGTTCCCTTCTCATATGTGCCACACTACCACTTCCTCTTCAACACAATAGCTCTATGGTGGGCCCATTCGAACTTGTGGGCAGCACTAATTTATTAGATCAAATAGATGGTTGTCTCTTAACCAGATCAAAGGGGGTGAGTGGCGGCCATAAAAGTTATGAGAAGGCATGGGAATAGGACCCATCAGGAGTAAACCATGGAACCAGCAAATCATGTTGTGCTCTGGTCGGTAGTCCAGTCACTTATACATCCCTATCATCCAGTGGTCTATTACCCCCGATGCGTCAAATGCTTTTTATAGTCTGGCTTCTTGAGTTGCGCGTCATATAATTCTGTCTCAGTGTCCATAGTGACACGAACATGGATTAGGGTGAGACCAGCACAGGCAAAGGTCAAACATGAACATGGAGTAGTTAGTAGGACGGTCTCTAGGGCAGAGACCCGATCCAGCTAGTCGCGGCAAAGGCAACCAGAGAAGTTTCGGCCTATCTTTACAACAAAGTTCAGATATTTTACCAAATTCTTCAAAATGGTAATTATCATTAGAAGACTCTATTATTTCAGTACAATCACTATTATTAATAATAACATAAAATATTAATTAAGTATTTCATCACTCATCTATGCAAGTTTTCAATTTGCTTGTTAATTTTATCGGTTAGTGTTGCTGTAGCTGCATCTATCGTACATAGTGTGATCCATGGCGGGGAGTATAGGACGGTTGAAGCTCCATGTGGACCACATCACCGGATAGCATTTTTTTTCCGAAAAAGGCTTTCGCCCTGCTTTATATATAAAGCAAAGATCCACCACAAGCCAAGTACAAACGCAACCCATGACACATGCACACACCCAAGACGGGATATATAGGTGTTGAGCGCAGCAACACCACCCCTACCACTACAAGAGCAATCGGGGTCCTCCACCGTGAACACGCCACCGCGAAGAGATGGAGCCGCATATGACGACCCGTGAGCTCCAAGGCGGCGCCTCCAAGAAGGTTACGACGCCAACGCGCCGCCACCGCCCGACCCGGGGGTCAGAGTTTCCTCTGGAGCAACATGATGACTGATGAGAGCCGCGATGACGCCTTCAAGAAGGTAATGCGCTACGCCGCCGCCGGTCCGTCCGAAGATAGAGCAGGTTTTCACCCCAGCTAACACTCATCGCCACCGAACGCCACACCCTAGCCACCATGCCGCCCACACGGCCATGGTCACCAGGCAGCACCAAGCAACGGCCTCTGCCCAAGAGCACCGCGCTACTACCACCAAGGCCACCGCCCCGGCATCCAAGACCTTAACACCACCTCACCCGAGACCCGTCGCTACCCCAACCAAAGAGATGAGTGGAAAGGCCGCGCCTTTCAGACCCCTGGGCGGCCCCCAGTGCCGAGACCCAAAAGGACGGCCAAAATTGGCCTCCATCGACCCGTCCTGCTGCACCGGGTGCGAGACGAGCTCGACCCTGCGGCCGGGCACGAGACGAGCTCGGTCCTGCTACCGGGCGCGAGACGAGCTCGGTCCTGCGACACCGGGCGCGAGACGAGCGATGGACTGCAGCTAGGAGCGGGCCAGCCCTTCGATGTAATTAGAGGCCGACCGATGAGGAGAGGAAGCGAAGGTCGAAACGGCCCGACCGCAGACGAGCCGACGCCAGAGAAGCTGGCCGCCGGCGCGGGCAGAGCCGCCAGCCACCGTGTAGCCGCCGCACCACCGGGAGGCCACCACCAGGAGCTCCCTGCGCTGCCGCCCACGGCCGGAGCAGCAGCCATGCCCGACCGCTGCCCCAACCCGCGCCGCCGGCCGAAAAAATCGCGTCAGATTCGGCCGACACGCCTCCCACCTCCACCAGCACCAGCCCACCTCCAGCCCCGACATAGGAGAGGGAGGCCGAGACGGAGCCCGTAGAGAAGGGGCCCGCCAGAACCCACCCGCTGCAGTCCATGGCCAGATCTGAGCCACCGCCGCCATCACGGGCACGTAGCCGCCGCGCCGCTGCCGCCGCCCACCACGTCGCCGCAAGCACGCCGCCGTCGGGAGCCACCGCCGCCGCACCCCCGAGCCCCACGCACGCCCGCCGCCGCCGCCAGAGAAGGCCGCCCCGCACCGGCCACCCTCGAGCGGAGGAGAGAGGGGCCCCGCCGCCAGCCACCGCGAGGGGCTTTGCCCCGGCGGCTGCGGCCGGCGGCGAGGGCGGGGGAGGGCAGGGAGGAGGAGAGGAGGGGGGAGGGCGCGCCGCCGCCCGAGTCGCCCGCGGGGGGACGACGCGAGGGCTAGGGTTCTCACTCGTCACCGGATAGCATTTCATTCATGTGTAAGGCCAATGGCACAACATGTCTTGCACTGAGTCACTTAAGATATATCGGATCATGGCATTTACTAGGATTCTAAGACTGTCACCAGTATCGATTAACCCATGTCCCTATCACTGCTCAAGACTACAACTTTGTTTTGAAGCATAGCTTCAGTACCTTTCACCAGACTGGGCGGGCGGACGGCGCCTTTCTTTTTTCGCACTGTTGCCCATGACTACATGTTAATATGATGCACTTCGGCTTTCCATCCAAATTTTGTATCACAGTTATGGCTTCAGCACATGTAGCAGACAATTGCTTTGGCTTTCATTCTCACTTCATTTGAATGGTTAATTATTATCGAATGATCATGATTTATTCGAGAGCCATCTAGCACTACCTGCAATGTTTCTACACTATCAACCTCTACTTGTGTGGAAACTGTTTTTCTTACATATATACCTTATCAATCAAGTCAATAAGGTTCTCCCATATGTACCACATCATCCTCAATGGAATAATTCCGCTATTAACGTGTTGATAACACTAGCTTATAGCATAAATTATGTGTAGCCACTCACATAAATGATCAAAGAGATCGCGATGAAAAGAACAAAAAAATGTGTGGGAACACAAGAGAATATGAGACAATAAGAGAGACTAGGAGGATTGGTAGAACCACCGTTCTGGGTAACACCTGATGAAAGTGAGGTACTCGACCATGATGAGAGTGAGATGCTAGATCATCATTTTTGTTGACCTGCCATTTATTAGGTCATCTAGACTATCCTTTTAATAGATACACTTCTGCCACATGTAGCAATGTTAGGAAATGGCTACAGTAGCTAAAACCTAAATCATGGCTTGTAATATAGACATTGTCGAACATATGTGGCAGAATCACTCCTTTTGGTAGAACCAAACATTGGTTATCGCTAAGTGAGTGGTTGCACTCCCAACCCACAAGGGATTTAATTAATGCTTGATTCTCTATGTGTTTTGGTAATGAGAACATTTTTTAATAGGACTTGATGTTATCTTCGATAGAGAGGTTCGATCTTTAAGTTCCACAGTGCAATTCCTAAAAGAAGTGTGAGCGTGTGCATGTGGTATGTGCTTGCATATGTGCCTCTATTTTGTAGTTGGTGTTCAGGCTCTTTTTTATACACATAGAGAGAGGCACACTAGTAGAAAACAGGGCTTTGGTCCAGGACGGGTCAGCCCATTAGTCCCAGTTCAGTCCAGAACCGGGACCAATGAGCCCAGGGGGCCGGCCGGGCCACGTGGGCCATTGGTCCCGGTTCATATGGACCTTTTGGTCCCGGTTGGTGGGATGAACCGGGACCAATGGGCCTCGCTCCTGGCCCACCACCATTGGTCCCGGTTACTGGCTTGAACCGGGACCAAAGGCTCCCCTTTAGTCCCGGCTCATGTCACCAACCGGGACCAATGAGATGCCTATATATACCCCTCGCTCGCGAGCAGAGCACCCCAGTGCTTGGTGGTGCTCTAGCTCACCTCCTATGCACACAAGGTGTTCGATGGAATGCCCGAGCCACACTACTTAAGCTTTCTCCTCTCCAAGCTCGACCTCCAAGCTCCATTTTCCATAATATTTGTCTAGGTTTAGCGGTTCGTCACGCCCCGTCCCCGTCTTTACCGCCGTCGATCACCCGCGCCGAGCTCATCGCCGGCACCACCGTGGTGAGCCTCTTGTTTTATCTTCTTTCTGAAAGGAAAAATATTCTTACTTGTATGTTTACATAGATACTTGTATTATTTTCTTACTTTTATTATTGCATCTTATATAGTGCGATGGTTTTGGTATCCGCCCCCGTCGGCCCTCGTCCTGTCTATGATTCGGATGTGGTATATATATTATCTTTATAACTATTGGTTCATTTATTGTTTATGAAAATTATGCCGACCAACGTGACATAGATTTTATTTATGTAAGATGTATGTGAATCGGAAATGCCAACCGACCCTATTGTCGAGAGGTTAAATTTAGTTGAAGAAGAAAACAATTTGTTGAAGGAAAAAATAAAAAAAATTGAGGAGGAGAAGATGATATTGGAGTTGCATGTTGCGGATGTCGTCGATGATCACAAGATCAAGATGGATGCAATGCGCTTGAAGATTAGAAAGATTAGAAAATATGCCATTCATACCGAGGCTTGGTATCATTATGCCGTTGGATCAATTGTTACCTTGGTTGTGATTATGATCGCATTTGTTTTCGCATTGAAATGTTTTACATAGTTTCAATGTATGGTTTAATTAATTAGATTCTCTGGAGAGCTATATGTTGTTAGATGAGAACTATGTATGCACTTTGGTTTTAATGTGATGATGAACTTCTATTAATTTGGACACTTAATTATATATAATGCACGTAGATGAACCGGCAATGGATGTACGGTGACAGACACACCCGCGGGTACATTAAGGGCGTGCATGAGTTTCTCGATGCGGCTGAGGCAAACAAGCACTATAATGTTTGGACGAGACACGGAGAAATACGGGTTATGATGGAAGACGGCGAAGAAGAAGAGTACGATGACAACTATGTGCCCCCTGAATACGGTGATGCTGCAACGGGGGGAGCTGGTGAAGATCAAGAGGAACTAGACGATGTGCCCAATGATGCTGCAACGGGTGAAGCTGCTGAAGATCAAGAGGAACCAGACGATGTTCCCGATGATGATGATCTCCGCCGGGTCATTGTCGATGCAAGGACGCAATGCGAAAGTCAAAAGGAGAAGCTGAAGTTTGATCGCATGTTAGAGGATCACAAAAAAGGGTTATACCCCAATTGCGAAGATGGCAACACAAAGCTCGGTACCGTACTAGAATTGCTGCAGTGGAAGGCAGAGAATGCTGTGGCTGACAAAGGATTTGAGAAGCTACTGAAAATATTGAAGAATAAGCTTCCAAAGGATAACGAATTGCCCGACAGTACATACGTAGCAAAGAAGGTCGTATGCCCTCTAGGATTGGAGGTGGAGAAGATACATGCATGCCCTAATGACTGCATCCTCTACCTTGGTGCATACAAGGATCTGAACGCATGCCCGGTATGCGGTGCATTGCGGTATAAGATCAGACGAGATGACCCTGGTGATGTTGACGGCGAGCCCCCTAGGAAGAGGGTTCCTGCGAAGATGATGTGGTATGCTCCTATAATACCACAGTTGAAACGTCTGTTCAGAAACGAAGAGCATGCCAAGTTGATGCGATGGCACAGTGAGAACCGAAAGAAAGATGAGAAGTTGAGAGCACCCGCTGATGGGTCGCAGTGGAGAAAAATCGAGAGAAAGTACTGGGATGAGTTTGCAAAGGACCCAAGGAATGTATGGTTTGCTTTAAGCGTGGATGGCATTAATCCTTTCGGGGAGCAGAGCAGCAATCACAGCACCTGGCCCGTGACTCTATGTATGTATAACCTTCCTCCTTGGATGTGCATGAAGCGGAAGTTCATTATGATGCCAGTTCTCATCCAAGGCCCTAAGCAACCCGGCAACGAAATTGATGTGTACCTAAGGCCATTAGTTTAAGAACTTTTATAGCTGTGGAATGGAAACGGTGTACGTACGTGGGATGAGCACAGACAGGAGGAATTTAACCTTAAGGCGTTGCTGTTCGTGACCATCAACGATTGGCCCGCTCTTAGTAACCTTTCAGGACAGACAAAGAAAGGATACCACGCATGCACGCACTGTTTAGATGACACTGAAAGTATATACCTGAACAAATGCAGGAAGAATGTGTACCTGGGCCATCGTCGATTTCTTCCAACCAACCATCAATGTCGAAAGAAAGGCAAGCATTTCAAAGGCGAGGCAGATCACCGGAAGAAGCCCGCCATGCGCACCGGTGATCACGTGCTTGCTATGGTCAATGATTTACACTACGTAATCTTTGGAAAGGGTCCCGGTGGACTAGCTGTTCCGAATGACGCTGAGGGACACGCACCCATGTGGAAGAAGAAATCTATATTTTGGGACCTACCCTACTGGAAAGACCTAGAGGTCCGCTCCTCAATTGACGTGATGCACGTGACGAAGAACCTTTGCGTGAACCTGCTAGTCTTCTTGGGCGTGTATGGGAAGACAAAAGATACACCTGAGGCACGGGAGGACCTGCAATGTTTGCACGAAAAAGATGACATGCCTCCGAAGCAGTATAAAGGTCCTGCCAGCTACGCTCTTACAAAAGAAGAGAAAGAAATCTTCTTTGAATGCCTACTTAGTATGAAGGTCACGACTGGCTTCTCGTCGAATATAAAGGGAATAATAAATATGCCAGAGAAAAAGTTTCAGAACCTAAAGTCTCATGACTGCCATGTGATTATGACGCAACTGCTTCCGGTTGCATTGAGGGTGCTTCTACCGAAAAACGTCCGAGTAGCCATTGCGAAGCTATGTGCATTCCTCAATGCAATCTCTCAGAAGGTGATCGATCCAGAAATCGTACCAAGGCTAAGGAGTGATGTGTCACAATGTCTTGTAAGTTTTGAGCTGGTGTTCCCACCATCCTTCTTCAATATCATGACGCACGTCCTAGTTCATGTAGTCGACGAGATTGTCATCCTGGGGCCCGTATGTCACATCCCTAGTTCTGGCCTGTCCTATGCTTGCTTCCATATGTGCATCATGTTTAAATTCAAATGAAATTTGAATTGAGGAATTTTCCAAGCCTCAGAAACCTCTAAAAATAACCAACAATTAAATCTTCTCAAATGTGTCCAAGAAAATGTTCCCGTTATCCTCTGGAAATATTGGCAAGAGGTAAAATCCAAACCAATATTTTTGGTGTCTCAGAAACATTTAAATTTGGGCATTTGAATTAAATCAATAATTATTTGAATTGGACTTATATCTACTGTTAAATAAATATAGGTCCAATAATTCTGAAAATATTTTTGTGGAGCATTGTTTTAATTCTTTTAGCTCCTAAAAATATTGTCAGAAGCAAAATAAATTGAATTGGTTTCAAAACCAAATTCAAAACAAACAGAACAAAAATAGAAAACAGTAAATAAAATAAAAAGAGTAGAAAGCCTACCTGGCGCTCACCTCGCAGCCTACCTGGCCCAGCTCCCCAGCCGGCCCAGCCCACCGCCGCCTCCCTTCCCTGTCGCCTTCCTCCGCTGCCAGGAGGACGGGCACGCGCCCGGCGCGCGCGGCCACGCGCCCCGGCCACCTCCTCCCTGCTTCGGCCACCTCCTGCTTCCTCTCGTCGCCCTGGACCTCGTCCGCGACGCCACGCACCCCCCCCAGGCCTCTCACTCTCTCCCGAGCTCTTCCCCCTCCTCTGTTTCTCTCTCCCTCTCGTGCCGAGCGCAGCCGTCGCCACCGACGCTGTTCGCCGCGGCCACCGGCCACCCCTCGCCTCGCCGATGCCTCCAGAAGAACCGCCGCGCCTTCTTCTTCGTCTCCACCAACTCACGTGACGCCGGGAGCCCTGCATCGCCGCCCACGTCGCCGTTCCCCTCCTCGGCCACCGGAACTCGCCGCCATTCGATTCGCCGCCGACAGGACGTCCCCGAGCCCACTTAGCGTCTTGTCCGACTCCCCGTGAGTTCCTCTTCTCCTCCCCTCAATTCCCGCACCTGATTTCGTCCCCTAGCTCCTTCTTCCACCACGGCCGAAGCTCGCCGCCGCCGTGCCTCGTCGCCATCGTGACCAGAGCCACTGGAGCTCCCACCTGAGTGCACCATCGTGCTCAGACCGTCTCCACAAGCCCGTAGCACGCCCCAGCTCGCCTTCCCGTGCCCCCTAGCTCTCGCTCGCGTCTCGCCCGAACTCCGGCCGCCGCCGCGAGCTCCGTTCCGACGAGCTCCGTCGACCCCACGACCTCCCACTCGGTTCTCTGGATGCGCGGGAGCAAGGGCCATCCCCTGGTGCCCTCAGCGCGCCAAACTGACGCCTCTAGCGCATGTCCGGCGTGCCCCGCCGTGTTCTGTGGTCACCGGCGACTCATCGCCGGCGTATCTGACGTGGCGTCGTCATTAGCGCTAATGACCCCACTAACTAACCCCCAGAGCCACTGACAGCCGGGCCCCACGGCCTAACTAACCGGCTAACTAAAATAGATTAAGTTTAATCTAATTGCAGTGACCCCACGCGTCGGCGTTGACCTCGCTGACGTGGCCTTTGACCGGCCCCACATGTCTGTGACTCCAGCCAGCACTGTGTCACTGACGTGTGGCCCCCACACGTCAGGTTTGACCTGAGCCAGCCCAGTTGACTGCTGACGTCACAGTGACGTGGTGCTGACGCCATAATTCATTTTCTGGAATTATTTTAATTCTAAATATTCAAGAAATTTCAGAAAATGCCTAAAACTTCTAAAAATCATAGAAAATTAACCGTAACTCCAAATTAAATAATTTATATATGAAAAATTATCAGAAAAATTCAAGGAATCCATCTGTACCATTTTCATGCATGTTAGAACAACTTATAGGTGCTGTTTAGCACAAATCATATAAAGAGCATTTAAATAATCACATATGGAGTTTGAATTTGAATTTTATATTCAAACCAACTTCATTTAATCCGTTGCTAATTGCATTAGCCCAACACACATTCATTTTGCCATGTCATGATCATGCATCATATTGTGCATTGCATTGATTGTGTTCCCTTCTGTGTTGCCGGTATTTGTCCCCTCTCGATAGACGTGATACCGATGATGTGATCGTTGACACTGATGAAGACTCAATGTTATCTTCAGAAGTGCCAGGCAAGCAAAACCCCCTTGTTCATTCCGATAAAATCCCACTCTCTCGCTCCTGCTCTCTTTTACTGCATTAGGACAACACCGATTCATTTGTTACTTGCTGCGGTAGCTGAACCCCTTTATCCTTTGCATGACCTGTCATTCCACAGTAAATAGATGAAACCCACTAGTATGAGTAGGAATTGTTTGAGCCCTGTTGTGCCTACTCATTCATGCTTGTTTGTCATGCCTGCTACTGCTTAGAGTTGAGTCAGGTCTGATTCATCGGGGATGAATCAGAGGCGTGTGAACATGTCCTACTGTGTGTGAGCTAAGTGTGTGAACACGATTTGGTAAAGGTAGCGGTGAGAGGCCATGTAGGAGTACATGGTGGGTTGTCTCATTGAAGCCGTCCTCAGGAACTGAGTTCTGTATTTGTGATCCATGATTCAGCTACTACCATACATTGGGCCCTGAAATATGACCCCGCTCGACTTCTTATTCACCCTTGTCCTCTGTCCAGGAGTTGCAAGTAGTTTCTGGTGTTTGTAGTATGCTGGAGGCCGTGGACAGCGCGGACCGTAGGGGTGGGCTGTGATGCGGTAGGCACGTGGCCGGGTATACCGGGCGCCCGTTTGGTGTCACGGAACCCTGTTCACATCGTTTGGGGCTGTGAGCGAAACTCCGGCCGGATCTCCTCATGGATGGAACCCGAATAGGCGATAAACCTGGACTAGAGACTTGAGTGTTTAGGTAGGTCGTGGTCTACACCCACGTCGGCTTTCGCTTGAAGTCTGCCGAGCACATGTCGTGTGCAGACGCTAAGTGGTGGAAACATGTACGAACAAGTACACCCCTGCAGGGTTAACATCATCTATTCAAATAGCCGTGTCCACGGAAAAGGACCTCTGGGTTGCTTATATCAGTTCATAGACAAGTGAAAGTGGATACTCTAAAATACGCAAGATAAGCGTGAGTGCTATGGATGGCGTTCTCGTAGGGAGACGGGAGCGGATCCATAGTGGTGTATTGATATGGTGAATATGTGGACTCGTGTGCGCCACCTCAAAAGAGTTACATTGCAGTCGTAGTTCAGGATAGCCACCGAGTCAAAGCTGGCTTGCTGCAGTTAAACCCCACCATCCCCTTTGTTGATAATGATGCATATGTAGTTAGTTCTGATGTAAGTCTTGCTGGGTACATTTGTACTCACGTTTGCCTATTTTATGTTTTTGCAGAGAGACTTCGGTCTCACTAGTAGTTTCGCGTGGACTTCAACGTTTAGCTTGTTACCTCAGCTACGATCTTGTGCCCTCGGCAGGATCTGATAGATAGTCAGGCTTCTCAGCCTTTTTCATTTATAGATGTCTGTACTCAGACATGATAGCTTCCGCTTGTGCTTTGACTTATATGCTCTGATTGTTGGGTCATGAGATCCATGTTTGTAATATCTCGCTCCTCGGAGCCTATTGATAAATTACTTGAGTCGTAGAGTCATGTTGTGATGCCATGTTGTATTTGCACATATCAAGCATATTGTGTGTATGTTATTGAAATGCTTGGTATGTGTGGGATCTGACCATCTAGTTGTTTATCTTTAGTAGCCTCTCTTACGGGGAAATGTCTCCTAGTGTTTCCACCGAGCCATGGTAGCTTGCTACTGCTCCGGAACACTTAGGCTGGCCGGCATGTGTCCTTCTTCGTTCCTGTGTCTGTCCCTTCGAGGAAATGTCACGCGATGAATACCGGAGTCCTGTTAGCCCGCTACAGCCCGGTTCACCGGAGTCCTGCTAGCCCAGTGCTACAGCCTGGATTCACTCGCTGATGACCGACACGTTCGATGCTGGGTCATGGATGCCTGTCCCTGTAAGTCTGTGCCACTTTGGGTTTACGACTAGCCATGTCAGCCCGGGCTCCTTATCATATGGATGCTAGCGACACTGTCATATACGTGTGCCAAAAGGCGCAAACGGTCCCGGGCAAAGGTAAGGCGACACCCGTGGGAATACCGCGCATGAGGCCGCAAAGTGATATGAGGTGTTACATGCTAGATCGATGTGGCATTGAGTCGGGGTCCTGACAGCGCTGGTATCAGAGCTTGACTGCCTGTAGGATTACCAAGCCAAACTGGTCGAAGTTGAGTCTAGAAATTCTTTAGTTATATAAGGGAATTGATTGTGGGATGGAACGTAAGGCTCTTTTTACTCCTTATACCTCATGCCCTTCTGATCTGAGTCATCTTAACTTTCCTGCGGGGATTAAGAACTAGGCTATCTCTTCTTTCTATTAGGATCACGTGTTACTAATCAGTAGACTTATAAGATTGTTGGATTTAAGTCTCAGTTCAGTTCCTACTACTTCCGTATGTTAATTGTTGATCTCGGAACCTTGATATTGTGCTTCTGAGTGGTTATGCCACCATTTTTGTGATTGTCTCAAATCTTTTTGAGCAATTATAGCCGTTATGCTGTCCGAGTCATCCTAGGTTTCTAAGTAGTCTGATGCATTTGCAAATCCTTTCTTCCCGTTTCAATGTTCCCATGGGCCAGTTTAACCACACTAATCAGTGAGTTGAGGTACTCCGTTACCTTGACATATATGTTGGAGATATTATTATGACCCTAGGTGTCTTAGGGGATCATCTAGTAATTTAGCCATGATTTGTGTTCCCAGTGTGATGATTCTGGCCATCATTCTCGAAAGCATCCCGTGATGCTACTTAGTAATAGGTATTCTGTTCCTGGGTTCTTGAACCCGAGATTCACTCTACTTACTTCATGTTGATAGTGTTTGCTAGTTCCTTCAGGATATTAGTAACTTTGCGATAGTCCTCGAGGTCCGTGGTATTTCCCTCTTCCAAATACTATGAACCGCTTATGGCAGATGTTTATTGGATCAAAAGATCACAATTAGAGTACTCTTGAGGAGATCTCCATTCATAAATCGTGACTCTGCCAGTTCTACCTTTCTACATGGGTTATCCGGAAGAAATATGTTGAACTTCGTTCGACATGCTAAACTATGCATCCACAACTCAGAAAATTATATGTTCCTTTGAGTTGTTCTCTTTAGTTGTCTACTGACCTTCGTCTATCAATTGATATCAAGGGTATGCATGCATTCGTTTATCGATGCCTATTACCCTTGTGGTCCGTCAAGCCATTCTGTCCTGAATGACTTGGAGAAACAAACTCCAGTACCTCGTCCATATCTAGGATTGGGTCAAAGTAGTTGTATTCCGCAGATCAAATGCCAATCCAGCTTCTGGTTCTGTTCTACCTTGGAGTATTACCCCCTTTATGTCAGAATTGTCATGAGAACTGCACCAACTCTCATGAATTTTGACGTAGTGATACTTCTCACCATCATTAGTCATTCCTCGGCCCTCGTGTTGATGCAACCGGAATACCGACAAATGAATTGTGATGTGTGAAATCAATACTCCCAGCAACCTCGTTGCTTGGTAGTTAAAGGACAATAATTTCATTCTTAGTGTGTTGGTTATTGGAATCATCCTTCTAAGACTGATCGTGCTACCTAGTCCTTATTTCGGTGCACCCTTCGATTGATGAGTTAGGATCTTGTCAAGTCCTCACTCATTTGATCATATCGTCTTGCCCCAAAAAGCAAGATTGTTCTCGAGCTTAGTAACATATCGGTGGTTCATGATTTTCCGAAGATCTTCTCGGAAGTATTACCAGGTTGTCACCTGACCGCTGTGTTGAGCTCGTGATCAAGTTGGTTTATCCTGTAAACCACCCTTTCTCCAAAAATCTGTGTTGGATATCCCGGAGCTAGTTGGTTAAGCTAGACAACAACTTGGAGAGTTGGAAGATAAAAGCTTGCCTGACTTAGTTCGTTCCAAAGGGATATTCTTGTGTAGTGTGTGTTGAAGAAAGATGATATCTTCATCGATTGGTCCTTGTGATCAGTTGCTGGACCTATTGTCTTATCAATCCTTTGATTTGAGTGTGGGCTATCGTCAAATCAAGTCGGAACCAACGATGTTCGTAATGTTGTCTTACTCGTGGTTGATCCCTCGAGCATACACCATTATATCCTTTGGGTCTGACCAATGCTATCACCGTGTTCACTTAACTATGGAATTCCTTTTAAAAGGAAACCTAGATGAGTTGTTGTTGAGCCCATTGACAACATCCTTGTCTTCTCCATAATTTTGCTGAACATTAAGCTAGTGTTGGAAACTTTTGAAAGCATTTGTTCATGCTAGCTCATGAAGCATATGTTTGGATGAAGGTAGTGACTTCCTTTAATTCATGTGCATCTGATGCAAGTTGCCGCCGTGGATTCAAGAAAGTCAATGTTGCTTTCTTTGGAATCATTCCAAATCAGTCATGCACACGTGCAAAGAATGCTGTGGTTTGAAGACTTGCAACCTTCATTCTATATGTATCCCTAGCACACCAAGCCACTGATTGATTTGTTCAAGGAGAAGGAGTTCCTTCATAAGAGCTAATCCGGACTTATGTAAGGACTTCGATACCCTCGTTGATGGTTCCCCCTCCTGAACTCGGTAGTGTTTTATTATAAGACTACCACGTGGTCATGCTTGTCTGGGACAATGTGTTCACATGTTAGTAGCAGAACCAGCTCATGTTTTGGAGCTTACTATCGTAGTTCATTTTCCGAGAATCTCGCAACGTCATCTCGTCGATTTGTGTTGCAAACTTTCATTTTTCTTTCTAGACTTGGTGAGTCTGGGATATCCTGACACCAACCAGAGCTGAATCTCAGGCAGATATGATGGTTGGAACATTTCCCTAAGAACTATAATATTGGTCTCTCGATAACCGGTAAGGTGGATGTCGTGGCCAACACACCCATCCGGTAGACCTATTATTATAGTATCTTGTTTGAGGAAGTTGGCCACCCCCCCCATAGGGATTTCGTAGGATTTACTCCCTAGTTGCCCCTATGGATTTCTGTGTTCCATAGTCCGACCTTTTTACTTGATGTTTTAGATATCAAACCATATCTATGAATGGGTTATACTAGCACATCAAGGAGAACATTAGAAGCAGGGTGCTAAATGTCTCTCGGTCGATCATCCAGATTTTGTTCCTTGGCTTCGCTAAGATGAAATCTGAGAAGTGTTATCTTCCTTTGCATCTGCATCCTCCATCATCATTCATCATGGTAGCAAGTTGTGTTGCCAGGATCCTTGACACGGATGTTGGTAAAACCTTGATGATTGTGGAAATGCTCAAGTTCTTGAGAGCACGCACAAGCGCTACGTCTTATCATCGGCACTAGCTGGGATTGCCCCAGATTTCCTCGGTTATGCTATAACCACTCCAACAGTGAATTCACTCTCTATTGTTGGGTTCTTCCCCAGTTACTAGAATCATTCCCAGCATTGGCATTTTGTTCCTAGCTTGCACCGCCAATGTGCCATTCTACCATGGGTCTCTTCCATTTCCGGTGATAAGCAAAATCATCCATTACGTTGTCTTCAACAAGGTAATCCACATCATCCAAGTCCGAGTATGCCATTCTACCGAACCCCTCCAAACGATCGCTCGAGATTTTCCTTAGGCTGGTATAAAGAGTTTCAATGATCTCTGAATCAAAGGTAATTCTTTTTGCCACTTAAGGGGATATCTCTACGAGTCACCTTCCCTAAGGTGTATCGTTATGGTATCATGGTAACTCAACTCCTCGTTACGTTGGCAATCGATTACCACCTTCGTAAGCGTGAAATTGTGGTCTACCTAGTGAACCTTCGTCATCTGCTTCACTCCATTCCTATGGATGTGTGCTTCGCCTCTCAGCTCGAGAGATGTTGCTATGTCTCATTCCGTGAGTTAATCCTGAGTTGTTCGACCTTCGAGAAGAACCATTCTTTTAGGATCTTTCCTTTTCTCTCGTCGTCATGTTAGTTGGAGTTCTCAGAGCAAGACTTCGAGACAAAGATGGTGATCGAATCAACGCTTTGATAAAGTGCACCCTGGATCGTGAAGATTATACTAGTTGCGTTTACCCTTCACCTTACCCTACGCTTGAATCTCGGGACGAGATTCTTGTTTAGTGGGGGTGAGTTGTCACATCCCTAGTTCTGGCCTGTCCTATGCTTGCTTCCATATGTGCATCATGTTTAAATTCAAATGAAATTTGAATTGAGGAATTTTCAAAGCCTCAGAAACCTCTAAAAATAACCAACAATTAAATCTTCTCAAATGTGTCCAAGAAAATGTTCCTGTTATCCTCTGGAAATATTGGCAAGAGGTAAAATCCAAACCAATATTTTTGGTGTCTCAGAAACATTTAAATTTGGGCATTTGAATTAAATCAATAATTATTTGAATTGGACTTATATCTACTGTTAAATAAATATAGGTCCAATAATTCTGAAAATATTTTTGTGGAGCATTGTTTTAATTCTTTTAGCTCCTAAAAATATTGTCAGAAGCAAAATAAATTGAATTGGTTTCAAAACCAAATTCAAAACAAACAGAACAAAAATAGAAAACAGTAAATAAAATAAAAAGAGTAGAAAGCCTACCTGGCGCTCACCTCGCAGCCTACCTGGCCCAGCTCCCCAGCCGGCCCAGCCCACCGCCGCCTCCCTTCCCTGTCGCCTTCCTCCGCTGCCAGGAGGACGGGCACGCGCCCGGCGCGCGCGGCCACGCGCCCCGGCCACCTCCTCCCTGCTTCGGCCACCTCCTGCTTCCTCTCGTCGCCCTGGACCTCGTCCGCGACGCCACGCACCCCCCCCAGGCCTCTCACTCTCTCCCGAGCTCTTCCCCCTCCTCTGTTTCTCTCTCCCTCTCGTGCCGAGCGCAGCCGTCGCCACCGACGCTGTTCGCCGCGGCCACCGGCCACCCCTCGCCTCGCCGATGCCTCCAGAAGAACCGCCGCGCCTTCTTCTTCGTCTCCACCAACTCACGTGACGCCGGGAGCCCTGCATCGCCGCCCACGTCGCCGTTCCCCTCCTCGGCCACCGGAACTCGCCGCCATTCGATTCGCCGCCGACAGGACGTCCCCGAGCCCACTTAGCGTCTCGTCCGACTCCCCGTGAGTTCCTCTTCTCCTCCCCTCAATTCCCGCACCTGATTTCGTCCCCTAGCTCCTTCTTCCACCACGGCCGAAGCTCACCGCCGCCGTGCCTCGTCGCCATCGTGACCAGAGCCACTGGAGCTCCCACCTGAGTGCACCATCGTGCTCAGACCGTCTCCACAAGCCCGTAGCACGCCCCAGCTCGCCTTCCCGTGCCCCCTAGCTCTCGCTCGCGTCTCGCCCGAACTCCGGCCGCCGCCGCGAGCTCCGTTCCGACGAGCTCCGTCGACCCCACGACCTCCCACTCGGTTCTCTGGATGCGCAGGAGCAAGGGCCATCCCCTGGTGCCCTCAGCGCGCCAAACTGACGCCTCTAGCGCAAGTCCGGCGTGCCCCGCCGTGTTCTGTGGTCACCGGCGACTCATCGCCGGCGTATCTGACGTGGCGTCGTCATTAGCGCTAATGACCCCACTAACTAACCCCCAGAGCCACTGACAGCCGGGCCCCACGGCCTAACTAACCGGCTAACTAAAATAGATTAAGTTTAATCTAATTGCAGTGACCCCACGCGTCGGCGTTGACCTCGCTGACGTGGCCTTTGACCGGCCCCACATGTCTGTGACTCCAGCCAGCACTGTGTCACTGACGTGTGGCCCCCACACGTCAGGTTTGACCTGAGCCAGCCCAGTTGACTGCTGACGTCACAGTGACGTGGTGCTGACGCCATAATTCATTTTCTGGAATTATTTTAATTCTAAATATTCAAGAAATTTCAGAAAATGCCTAAAACTTCTAAAAATCATAGAAAATTAACCGTAACTCCAAATTAAATAATTTATATATGAAAAATTATCAGAAAAATTCAAGGAATCCATCTGTACCATTTTCATGCATGTTAGAACAACTTATAGGTGCTGTTTAGCACAAATCATATAAAGAGCATTTAAATAATCACATATGGAGTTTGAATTTGAATTTTATATTCAAACCAACTTCATTTAATCCGTTGCTAATTGCATTAGCCCAACACACATTCATTTTGCCATGTCATGATCATGCATCATATTGTGCATTGCATTGATTGTGTTCCCTTCTGTGTTGCCGGTATTTGTCCCCTCTCGATAGACGTGATACCGATGATGTGATCGTTGACACTGATGAAGACTCAATGTTATCTTCAGAAGTGCCAGGCAAGCAAAACCCCCTTGTTCATTCCGATAAAATCCCACTCTCTCGCTCCTGCTCTCTTTTACTGCATTAGGACAACACCGATTCATCTGTTACTTGCTGCGGTAGCTGAACCCCTTTATCCTTTGCATGACCTGTCATTCCACAGTAAATAGATGAAACCCACTAGTATGAGTAGGAATTGTTTGAGCCCTGTTGTGCCTACTCATTCATGCTTGTTTGTCATGCCTGCTACTGCTTAGAGTTGAGTCAGGTCTGATTCATCGGGGATGAATCAGAGGCGTGTGAACATGTCCTACTGTGTGTGAGCTAAGTGTGTGAACATGATTTGGTAAAGGTAGCGGTGAGAGGCCATGTAGGAGTACATGGTGGGTTGTCTCATTGAAGCCGTCCTCAGGAACTGAGTTCTGTATTTGTGATCCATGATTCAGCTACTACCATACATTGGGCCCTGAAATATGACCCCGCTCGACTTCTTATTCACCCTTGTCCTCTGTCCAGGAGTTGCAAGTAGTTTCTGGTGTTTGTAGTATGCTGGAGGCCGTGGACAGCGCTGACCGTAGGGGTGGGCTGTGATGCGGTAGGCACGTGGCCGGGTATACCGGGCGCCCGTTTGGTGTCACGGAACCCTGTTCACATCGTTTGGGGCTGTGAGCGAAACTCCGGCCGGATCTCCTCATGGATGGAACCCGAATAGGCGATAAACCTGTACTAGAGACTTGAGTGTTTAGGTAGGTCGTGGTCTACACCCACGTCGGCTTTCGCTTGAAGTCTGCCGAGCACATGTCGTGTGCAGACGCTAAGTGGTGGAAACATGTACGAAGAAGTACACCCCTGCAGGGTTAACATCATCTATTCGAATAGCCGTGTCCACGGAAAAGGACCTCTGGGTTGCTTATATCAGTTCATAGACAAGTGAAAGTGGATACTCTAAAATACGCAAGATAAGCGTGAGTGCTATGGATGGCGTTCTCGTAGGGAGACGGGAGCGGATCCATAGTGGTGTATTGATATGGTGAATATGTGGACTCGTGTGCGCCACCTCAAAAGAGTTACATTGCAGTCGTAGTTCAGGATAGCCACCGAGTCAAAGCTGGCTTGCTGCAGTTAAACCCCACCATCCCCTTTGTTGATAATGATGCATATGTAGTTAGTTCTGATGTAAGTCTTGCTGGGTACATTTGTACTCACGTTTGCCTATTTTATGTTTTTGCGGAGAGACTTCGGTCTCACTAGTAGTTTCGCGTGGACTTCGACGTTTAGCTTGTTACCTCAGCTACGATCTTGTGCCCTCGGCAGGATCTGATAGATAGTCAGGCTTCTCAGCCTTTTTCATTTATAGATGTCTGTACTCAGACATGATAGCTTCCGCTTGTGCTTTGACTTATATGCTCTGATTGTTGGGTCATGAGATCCATGTTTGTAATATCTCGCTCCTCGGAGCCTATTGATAAATTACTTGAGTCGTAGAGTCATGTTGTGATGCCATGTTGTATTTGCACATATCAAGCATATTGTGTGTATGTTATTGAAATGCTTGGTATGTGTGGGATCTGACCATCTAGTTGTTTATCTTTAGTAGCCTCTCTTACGGGGAAATGTCTCCTAGTGTTTCCACCGAGCCATGGTAGCTTGCTACTGCTCCGGAACACTTAGGCTGGCCGGCATGTGTCCTTCTTCGTTCCTGTGTCTGTCCCTTCGAGGAAATGTCACGCGATGAATACCGGAGTCCTGTTAGCCCGCTACAGCCCGGTTCACCGGAGTCCTGCTAGCCCAGTGCTACAGCCTGGATTCACTCGCTGATGACCGACACGTTCGATGCTGGGTCATGGATGCCTGTCCCTGTAAGTCTGTGCCACTTTGGGTTTACGACTAGCCATGTCAGCCCGGGCTCCTTATCATATGGATGCTAGCGACACTGTCATATACGTGTGCCAAAAGGCGCAAACGGTCCCGGGCAAAGGTAAGGCGACACCCGTGGGAATACCGCGCATGAGGCCGCAAAGTGATATGAGGTGTTACATGCTAGATGGATGTGGCATTGAGTCGGGGTCCTGACACCGTATTTCTACACAATATGTTCCCCTTTGAGAGGTTCATGGGAGTCCTAAAGAAATATGTCTATAACCGTGCTAGGCCAGAAGGAAGCATCTCCATGGGCCATCAAACAGAGGATGTTATCGGGTTTTGTGTTGACTTCATTCCTGGCCTTAAGAAGATTGGTCTCCCTAAATCGCGGTATGAGGGGAGACTGGCTGGAAAAGGCACTCTTGGAAGAGACTCAATAATATGCAGGGACGGATATTCTTGGTCTCAAGCAAACTACACAGTTCTACAGAACTCTACCTTGGTGACCCCGTATGTCGATGAACACAAGAACAGTCTGCGCTCCAAACACCCGGAGCAGTGCGACGACTGGATTACATGTGAACACATCAGGACTTTCAGCAGTTGGTTGGAAACATGTCTCAGAGGTGACAACACTGTTTGTGATGAGTTGTACTTGTTGTCCAGGGGACCATCTTTGACTGTATTGACTCACAAAGGATACGAGATAAATGGGAATACATTTTAGACGATCGCCCAATATCAAAAGAGCACCAACCAAAATAGCGGTGTCCGCTTTGATGTAGCAACCGAGAGTGGAAAGGACACATATTACGGTTACATAGTGGACATATGGGAACTTGACTACGGACCTGATTTTAAGGTCCCTTTGTTTAAGTTAAATGGGTCAATCTGTTAGGCGGTGGGGTACAGTTAGACCCACAGTACGGAATGACAACAGTGGATCTGAAAAATCTTGGGTACACTGACGAACCGTTCGTCCTAGCCAATGATGTGGCACAGGTTATCTATGTGAAGGACATGTCTACCAAACCGAGAAAAAGAAAAGATAAGGAAGCGAATACATCATACGATGAGCCAAAGCGCCACATAGTTCTTTCAGGAAAAAGGGACATCCTGAGAGTGGACGACAAGACAGACATGTCTGAAGGTTATGAAAAGTTTCATGAAATTCCTCCCTTCAATGTCAAGGATGACCCAAGCATCCTGATAAACAATGAAGATTATCCATGGTTACGGCGCAATAAGCAAATGACACAAGCGAAGAAAAAGTGAAGACTTTCTCCCGCAACTATTATGATGATACCATGCCAACTTTGTAACACACGAACATGCTACCATTGTCCGTTTTGTACATGCACATGCTATGTGGGTGAAATTATGATACCATGCCAACTTTCAACTTTTTCAGAGTTCATTTGAAATGCTTTCATGTCTTATGGTTCGGCCCTCGTAATACCATGACCATTAGTCCCTGGCCCATGCCAACTTTCAACTTTCAACTTTCTAAAACTAATGGCACTAACAGAAAGTTTATAATTTTTCTCCTCGCCCCTGGCCCATGACCATTAGTCCCGGTTTGTGTCACAAACCGGGACTAAAGGGTTGCTCCTCGTTGCGGGCAGAGTTTAGTCCCACCTCGCCAACCGAAGGGGCTCACACCGGTTTATAGGCCCTTCCCTCTCTGCCTTGTTGAGCTCCTCTCAAAGTGAAAATAGATGCCCTAATAGAGAAAAGTTTAACCTAAATTCATAGTGAATTTCTCTGAAATTCATAGAAATTTACTAGGAATTTAGGTTGAATTTTCTCTATAAGCGCATCTATTCTCATTTTTAGTAAGTTAATCACAAACTTGTGATTTAAACAATTTTCCAAGAATTCAAATTTTAACTATTCAAATTTGAAAACTAATGGCACTAACACAAAGTTTATAATTTTTCTAAAACTAATGGCACTAACAGAAAGTTTATAATTTTGTTAACCTAAAAGCAAACAGAATTAAAAATTAAAGCAAAAAACAAAAGAAAATAAATAATGCAAAAAACAAATCAAAAATAGGAAAAAACTATTTTTATAGTAAAGTTAATCACAAAATAAAATAAATAAAGCAACAAAGAAAACAAAAAAACTAAAGAAGTGTTTTCAAATTTGAAAACTAATGGCACTAACAGAAAGTTTATAATTTTTCTA
>NC_041384.1:712307704-712308324 GCF_002162155.2 Triticum dicoccoides
AAAACAAAAAAACTAAAAAAGTGTTTTCAAATTTGAAAACTAATGGCACTAACAGAAAGTTTATAATTTTTCTAAAACTAAAAGCAAAAAGAATAAAAAAATAAAGCAAAAAACAAAAGAAAATAAATAATGCAGAAAACAAAACAAAAAAACTAGAAAAAATAGCAACAATAAGTATTTTGTTGTAAGTAGAAACAAAATAAAATAAATAAAGCAACAAAGAAAACAAAAAAACAAAAAAAGTGTTTTCAAATTTGAAAACTAATGGCATTAACAAAAAGTTTATAATATTTCTAAAACTAAAAGCGTAAAGAATTAAAAAATAAAGAAAAAAACAAAAGAAAATAAATAAAGCAACAAAAAAAAAATGCCACCTACTGGGCCCCCACGGCCTGAATACGACTAGAAACCCATCCAAGGGCCAGGATTCAGGCCCACAGGAGGCCCAGTAGGCCCACAAGCATAGCAGTGACAATTAGGCCCGTAAGCCCGCAATGGAGAGGAGCTCGAGAGGGGTGTGGCAGTGGGGCTTATAAACCACTGCGCACCCCTCTCAACTAGCGAGCTGGGACTAAACTTTCGACGCAGCAGCCGCACAAGGCCTTTGGTCCCGGTTGGTG
>NC_041384.1:712308334-712314434 GCF_002162155.2 Triticum dicoccoides
AGCCCGCGCCGCCCCCGATCTCGCCGTCGTCCCCGAGCCCTCCTCCCAGAGCCCATGCCGCCCTCGCCGCCCTCCTCCCCGAGCCATCCGCCGCCCTCGCCGCCGCCTTCGCCGACGCCCTCGCCGCCCCCGCCGTCGCCCTCGCCAGTCGACCTCGCTGCTGTGAGCCGCCGCCACCTGTTTATCATTTTTTTTCATTTTTTTGTATGTATATATAATGTATATATGTATGTGGCTATATGTATGTATAGATGTTCATATATGTGTATTATTATTTTTGTTCATATATGTATTTTTTTGTTTATGTGTATTATTTTTTTTGTTCATAGCATTTTTTTGTTCATATTTTTTTCATAGCATTATTTCCATGTATATATGTATGTGGCTATGTATGTATAGATGGATAGCATTTTTTCCATGTATGCATGTCATTATCGATATACCCCCTCCCCCTTAACTTCGATAGGAGGGGGGTCGATATAACCCTCCCCGATAACTACGACATGAGGGGGGGTCGATATACCCCCTCCCTGATAACTTCGACATGAGGGGGGGTCGAGAACTAGATTAGGGGGTCGAGGGTTGAGAACTAGTTTAGGGGGTCGAGGGTTGAGAACTAGTTTAGGGGGTCGAGGGAAGAAGGGGAAGAAGAGGGAGAAGAAGAGGAGAGGGAGAAGAGGAAGTCTTCTCCTCTATTCTTTCTTCTCTTCTTTTTTCTTCTTCTTCCTATATGTATTAGTTTTTTTATTTAGGTTGTTAATTAGTAGATATTAATTTTGTGCATATATGTATAGATGCATGTGATATGTATGTATGTATGCATGTATTGGGTATGTCGTTGTCGATATACCCCCTACCCGATAACTTCGACATGAGGGGGTCTAGGGTCGTCGAGGGATCGAGGGGTCGAGGGGTCCAGGGTCGTCGAGGGTTCGAGGGGTCGAGGATCGCCGAGGGGTCGGGAGAGGTTTCCTAGTGTCAAAGTATTGAAGAAATCCATGGCTTCATCATTAGCCGGAAGTAACCAGGGCATGACGAAGTCCTCCAAAGTTATTTTGGAATGGTGTCCCGGATAGGATAATTTGCCTTTTTGTATGAATTTCAGCAAAGGCCTTCCAAATAACGATATTTGGAAGGTTGTTGCTGAACTTTGTACCAAAAAGCGAATTATCTTATCTGGGACTCTGTTTCGAAATAACTTTGGAGAGCTTCGTACCATCATGCACCTGTTACTTTCGCCTAATGATGAAGACATGGTTTTGTTGAATTCTTTGACACTAGGCAACCTCCCGACCCCTCGGCGATCCTCTCGAACATGAGAGGAAGAAGAGGATAAAAAAAAAGGAGGAAGAAGAAAAAAAAAGGAGAAGAAAGAATAGAGGAGTTCTTCTCCTCTATTCTTTCTTCTCCTCCTTTTTTTTCTTCTTCTTCCTCTTTATTTTATCGGGAACGAGGGTCGTCGAGGGTCGCCGAGCGGTAGAGGATAAACCCTAAATAGAAAGTATCGTCGGTGTGAGATACATGTACCGTCGGTGTCGGACACTACATCCACTTCCCACAAGTGGCGCGGGCTTCGACGCCCACGTCACTTGTGGGACGTGGATGTAGTGTCCGACACCGACGGCCACATGTATCTCACACCGACGATACTTTCTATTTAGGGTTTCCTCTATCGCTCGGCGACCCTCGACGATCCTCGTTCTCGATAAAAAAAAAGAGGAAGAAGAAGAAAAAGGAGAAGAAAGAATAGAGGAGTTCTTACTCCTCTATTCTTTCTTCTCCTCTTTTTTTCTTCTTCCTCTTCTTTTTTTATCCTTGAAGCGTTGTCGAGGCCACTCCAAACCCTAGAGAAGCAGCGTCGAGGCCACCCCAAACCCTAGAGAAGCAGCGTCGAGGCCACTAATTAATATTAGTTCTACAATTTTTCCACTAATATATCCATCTGTCATGTTTGAATAATAATTGCCATGTTGTCAATATTTGCAGAAACTATGGACACCGCCCGAGACGAAGTACAAGAAGAGTTGTTGGGGGACATAATCGCACGAGGAAGTGATGCCATATGCTCGTTGTTTCTCAACGAGACCGATGGTCTGGTAGCAGATGATTATGATGGCTCCGGTGACCTAATGCCGGTGCAAGAAGGAGACCGTGAGGACGGCTCCGGTGACCCAATGCCGGTGCAAGGAGACCGTGATGACGTCTCCGGTGACCCAACCGAGTCCGGCCAGGTATATATATTAGTTAAGCTTCTGCTGACTAGCTAATTGATGCATTCATTGTTTTGGTATGTACACATATTAATTAAGTCTTTGTTCTTTTTTCTAGCCCTCCGGATCGAGCACAACTTCGGTAAGGAGACGAGGCCCGAAGAAAAAGTTGAGCTCGGATGAAAAGTTTGAGATCATAGCAATCGCGCTCGACGGCCAACTGATTGAACCCCTCCGGACAAAGAGCGCATTTGTTGCTCAGTACGGGGTTTTGGTTAGGGACAAGATCCCGATCAGCATCCAGCAATGGTTTAAGCCGGCTACAGAAGACCCTGAGGTGTCTTATGTCAATGATATGCAGAAAAATGATCTTTGGACTGAGCTGAAGTCAAATTTCACCCTACCGCCAGAGGATAATCCAGAGAAGCCAGTTAAAGAGCAATTAATCAAGTCTTTTTCTCTTAAGAGGATGTCAGAACTATTCCGGAGGTAGAAGAAAGAGCTGAATAAGTTTGTCGAAAATAATGAGACACCAGAATTCAAGGGCAGATATGAGAAGATCAGAGATCACTGGCCCGCATTTGTGGCCCACAAGACATCGAAAAAGAGTAAGAAGATGTCGGCAACAAACAAGCAAAATGCTGCGAAGAAGAAGCATCACCATCGCACGTGGTCAGGTGGCTACCTTCTAGCCCGGTCTAAGTGGGCCAAGACTGAGAATGATCTGGTTGATAAAGGGATCGAACCAGAGACAATTAACTGGCCAGACTGTTGCCGGACTTGGTTCTTCGGGGCTGGCGGAACCTTAGACCCTGTAACAGGGAAGTGCATTTGGACGATCGATCAAATGGACATACCAGCCAGGAAGCTTCAGCACTATATCAAAGCAGCGCAGCAAGGGACGTTCTTTCCAGACAGAGAGAACGACGAGCTCACAATGGCCCTCGGGAATCCTGAGCACCCTGGACGGACAAGAGGCACACCAGGCTCCATTCCGTGGAAGGTTGGGTTTCCGGACGCAGGCGGTTACAAATCCGATGAGAGGAGGAAAAAAGTGCAGCAGACCCAAATGCAGGCGCTGCAAGCATGGGTACAAGCAATAGAGGAACGAGAAGCAAATCATAGCAAACGTACTGCCGAAGCTTCCCCCGAAGCTACCCCGCCATCTCAGCGGAGAAGCAGCGTGGCTTCCACTGAGCTGCTTCTGCCGGAGCATGCCTTGATGGCTCCTGCCAGCTATCCTATGGATGCTATTACAGAGTCTCAAAATTTCCACCTTATGACGCAATGGATGAATTTGAAGGTCAAGGCGGCTGTTGGCTCTGTTTATCCTACTGAACCCGGCGCAACTTTTCACTGCCGGCCGATTCCAGAAGGATATGCTAGGGTGATGGTCGATGAAATAACGGAGGGATTTGAGGAACTCCAGCTTGACCACCCTACCGGTGAAGGGGAGACTAGGCTGGGGTATGCTCTGAAGACTCCACGCCTATGGTGGAAGGAGCTCATCAACCTTCCGAACTGGACACCTCCGCCTCCTCCTCCTCCTCCGGCAAGTCAGGGCACTCCGCCTCCTCCTCCTGCGAGTCAGGGCACTCCGCCTCCTCCACCGCCTCCTCCTCCGGCGAGTGACGATCAGGGCACTCGACCGGCTCCTTCTCCAGCAGGTGGCCGCACTCCGCCTCCTTCTCCGCCTGCGCCGATGCACCCGAGCAGCCAGCCTCCTCCTTCTCCGCCTCGTCAGCAAGGGCGGAAGAGACCTACCGCCGCTCCGGCTGCTCCGGCGCATCGTAGTCCTTCTCCTCTGCCTCGTAAGCAAGTAAAGAAGACAACCACTCCGTCTGCTCGATCGGCGTCTAGCAGTACAGCCAGAGGCGAGAGGCCATACAGATTCGGTCCTTCTCTGAAGACTCCAGAGAAGTTACCATACGAGAGGACCTCGAAGGAGAACGCCGAGATCGCACGAACCGAAGTGGATGACTGGTTTGAAGGGTTGAAAGCAAAGATACATCCACTTCCGAAGGAGAAGGTAGATTCGGTGAAAGCGAAGCGCACTCTGGCTGCCTTGACAAAACCACCCAAGTCTCCGCCGAAAGGAAACTATGAGCGCCTTATTGGAAAGGAATTTGCCGAAGCGGAGCGGTCGGGAAGTACTGTCAGTGATCAATGGCTGAAAGAATGACGAGCTGGGAAACAAATTGCCTAGCTCGGCGAACAAGCGTAGCAATCGTGCCCCCCGCTCAAGGTGCCTAGCCACAACGTCGCTAATGATCCGAGGATGGTGCCCGGTTATAGCAATCTTGCAGATTACCTGCCCGACGATGTACATTATGAACCCATGGAGGTGCAGATACAAAGATACGAGTACGGGAAGCTTCTCGTCAAAGATGAAAGATCTCTATCAACGATGATGCGAAGATTGCATGATTGGTACTTGAAAATCTACAGAGACTCTGGGGGAGGAGTACTTTGTATGTGAAAGTTAAAAAGGAGCATGACCTCATTGGAATTGAACTGTTGCCTGTTCCATTTGAGGAGTTCTATCAGTTTTTCAATCAATTGGCCCTTGATAAAACAACGGTCGCCTGCTATTGTCTGTAAGTAGTACTACTTCTATCATTAAGTCTCTCTATATAGCTCAGCTCTTTCATTGCA
Source organism: Triticum dicoccoides (assembly GCF_002162155.2). Lineage (NCBI taxonomy): Eukaryota > Viridiplantae > Streptophyta > Magnoliopsida > Poales > Poaceae > Triticum > Triticum dicoccoides. Next base: position 712,313,200 of record NC_041384.1, read on the forward strand.
TGTATTTATAATCATCCTCACTATATTATGCAGATTGAAGATCGCCGAATTGAAGAAAAGACAAGTCGGTGATATTGGGTTCATTAACACATATCTCATAGATGCAACTCAGGTTAAATTTCATGTCACAGCTACCGAGGCCAACTTGCTACGATCGTTGGTAATAAATGAAAACAAAGATATAATACTCTTTCCTTACAACTTCAAGTGAGTGTTACTATCTTGTGTGTATTCAGTTTCCCTTATGTAATTGATGAGTTATGCATGTGTGTGCAGTTTCCACTATATTCTCCTAGAGATTAAGCTTGAGCAGGGACTACTAACCATCTTAGACTCAAGACGAAAAGATCCCCAGGACTATGCAAACATGACTCAAATACTCGAGAAGTAAGTTAAATCGATCATTATCCACCATATCAGCAACTTTGTTCATTTCCTGATATATCAAGTAATTGTTTTCTTTGTCCGGCAGGGTTTGGAGAAAATTCACCAGAAAAGCTCCGGGATTGCCGAAGGAGCTACAATTTAGACACCCGAAAGTAAGTACTATAGTAGCATGTTCCGCGCATCTACTAGTCATTCAAGCGCTAGTTTCATCAATACCATTTGATATTCTTGCTTATCAGTTTGATTGACCTCTATTTCTTGTAAAGTGGTTGTGGCAGGAACAAGGGAATGATTTCTGTGGATACTACATTTGCGAGTCCATCCGCCACACGACCTGTGAGCGGGGCTACACTGACGAACAATATGAAGTACGTAAATAACAACATTCACAATTTTATTTTGACCACGTGACCATGCGGGGCTACACCAGCTCGCATGCGAGCAATTCAAGAGGAATTGGCGGCATTCTTTCTTGACCACGTGATCCCTGAAGACGGAGAATACTATGTGGACCCTGAGTCCGTATGATTATATTTGTAAGAGATAATTATTGTATATATGTAGCCGGTAGTGTCGGATAGATATACGAGAACTTGTTGTCCGACCAATCTCTCGGAGAAGGAGAGGCGGTCGATGTCACTTCTCTCTGTATGCATATATGTTCATGACGATCTTCTGTTTCCTTTGTTTGCTTACTATCTAGCTAGCGTGTCTAGTCCTCTCTATACGTATGTATAGTACGTAGCGTCGACCAAGCACAGACATAAGAGAGGACACTTCTCTCTGTTAATTATAGCTAGCTAACACAATATATGAAACACCTAAATTAACCCCCCAACCAGCCCCCC
>NC_041384.1:712314696-712329933 GCF_002162155.2 Triticum dicoccoides
ACAGAAATGCTGACGCGTGGATGCCTATTGGTCCCGGTTGGTGCCACCAACCGGGGCCAAAGGGTCTCCTGCCTGGGCTCCGCGCACAGGCCACGTGGAGGCCCATCTGTCCCGGTTCTGGATTGAACCGGGACTAAAGGGACAGGGCATTAGTACCGACCCTTTAGTCCCGGTTCCAGAACCGGGACAAAAGGCCCTTACGAACCGGGACAACAGGCCCTTTTTCTACCAGTGGCATAATCACTATTTTTAGCAAACATCCCTATTTTATTTCTTTATGGAACAAAGTACATTATAGCAAAAGAAGCCGAAAAAGAATGAACAACAAAGATCGGTGATTAAACTAATATTTACATGAAGGAATTTCTGGAATTGTCATCTCTAGCATTAAGGTGTGGTTCCCTTGAATCCAATCCTTGAGAGTTTTTCGATGACGAGGGGGTAGCAGAGGTGGGTGAAAGAATGAAAGACTCTACTCTAGGATGGACACATACATGGTCCTTACTGCGGAAGTGCGGGGGCTCCTGGTTTTTGGGTGCAACCAATTTGAGACGGTATCACAAGATACATACAACTCGTTTTGATTGCGTTCAGTAGAAGTCTACACTACTAGGGAAAAGCCTAGCAGCAGCGCGGGTTTTGGATGTATCAGTAGCGCGGGTGCCCGCGCTACTGATACGGTGCCACAGCTAACTTATAGTAGTAGCGCGTGTTGACACATTCTACTACTATACATGGTTAGCTGTAGCGTGCGTTGCAAACAACGCTACTGCTAATTAGCTGTAGTGGGTCTTATATCCCGCGCTACTGCTATTACTTTCAAAAACAAAAAAAATCTCGATCCCATGCGTGTTGTCAATGGTAGCAGTGGTTCGATCTAGTGATGATTGGCCTCGCAGGAGGCATGAACGGACATCGAAAGACCAGATCTAGCAGTGGTTGTTGGAGACGGCCCATTTCTATGGCAGAGCTAGGCCGCGGCGTGGGGCTCCTCTTCATGACCATGCCAGATAGCTCCGGGTCGTCCATGGCGACGACCTGCACGGGCATGGACATGGGAGGGTGAGTCAAACCAGAGGGAGATAGAGGAAAGGAAAACCGAGGGAGAGAGGAAGGTGATGTAGGGAGCAGCGGAGCTAGTCACCGGTGGTGAGGTGCTCCGGTGTGGTGGCGCGGGGCGGCGGCCTCCTAGACGTCGGTGGAAGACCGGCGAGCTCCTAGACGCCGATGGCGTGAGGCCGCGTCCTCTTTCGGCGCCACGGAGATGGATGGGCGCATGGGCAAGAGGTCCATGTGAGAGCGTATGGAAAGTGAAAGGAGAGAATGGTGGAAGAGAGGAGGGATTTGGGAGAGGAGATGGGGATTCGGCCGAGGATATGGCGACTTCACCTACCTCGTACTTTGTAGTAGCGCGGGTTTATACCCCTCGCTACTACTATGGCATGTGTCGGGGAGCACGGTAGAGACCGCTTAGTACTAGCGAGGGTTAAAAACCCGCGCTACTACTATCAACTTAGTAGTAGCGAGGGATAAAAACCCACGCTACTGCTAATTAGCAGTAGCGCTTCTTTTTGTGCCGCGCTGCTGCTAAGATTCTGTGTATAAGGTTTTCCCTAGTAGTGCTAGTGTCTAGGCATATATCCCTATTTCTCCCTATTGTGTTAGTTTTTCTTCTATTTTACTATATGTACTTCAGTACTGAATTGTGGGAGTTGAGCCATTTTAATAAAAGAATGTGTGCATTGTAATGATGCGGAGGCCGGTGGTAATCCTCATTAGAAAACACCATCAGATCCATTCCAGTTTACAACTCCATTATACTAAACAATGATAAAAATAACAAATACCCGGAACAAGTACATTAGATTGTACAATCCAAAAGAAGAGAAAACAACAACGATGTCTCACAAAATTAAATTTTACATCAAGGCTTCTTTGAAATTATCATCTCCAGTATTAATGTGTGGTTCCCTTGCTTCCCATTGCCAAAGTGGTCGCCAAAGACAAGGGGCAGTAGAGTTGGGGTGAAAGAATGAATGCATCTCTCCTTTGACAATTGGAGATGGTTCTCACTTATGTCACAGTTAGTAGAGAAAATGCTACAATCACCATGAAGTGCTTTTGAGTTTCATCCTTTCAGGTGGTAGGTCATTTTTAAACTGAATTTTAGGTCGATGGCCAAAAGCCTGTTTCCATTATATTTTTAATCCATAGCTCAGAAATCATGTTCATATTTAGCCAGTCTTACATGTCTTTTGCTTCTCTAGATTGTCCTTTCAGGTTTTGCTTCTAATCTATTTTTTCCAGGTCACAAACATCTCCATTCAGGTTAAGACCTCATCATATCAATGCCCAGATCCTCGAGAGCCCATTCCCTTCTTTAGTTTCTCGTATCACTTCTATAGTTTACTTAATCACTGGCCTTCAACCAATCTCCATCCTAACAAATTGGTGAACAGGTGATTAAAATTGATGTCTTCTATTCAAGCTTCTAGGATATTTAATAACTTTTCTATCAATTGTCATGTTCAACAATTCAGTGATTGCTAATTTCGGTGTGGCAGAAGCGGCTACTCCTTGATAGAGCATGCAACACGCGATTGATAAGATTTGATTCAAGTAGTATATCATTGTTATCGCCGGGTAAATTGTGATGAAACAAATGGTTGTAGATTTAACTGAGATAACTAGTCTATAGTAATATATGTATAATGCATAAAGGAATTATAATTATTTCACAAATACATTAAAGACAAGATCTTAATAGGACTAGCCAAGCAAATAAATAAAGAAATATCCAGACATTTTCGAACTTGGTGTTTGATTGTATTATATGATTTTTATGAAAACAATCATATGCGCACAACCTGTTAACTTTTCAAACTCATTCATAATAAATGAAATTCGTGATAGTATGGACTCAACTGAGCTTGGGGTTTCGACCTAATAGCTAAACATACCAAGGACATTGCTGCCACATCCACTTTGCTAGTTTATATCGAAACAAAATCTTTTGCAAAATTGCAAATGCACTTTCACAGTGTTGAGTATATTGTGTACGTGCATATTGTGCATATTGTGTATAGAGCTCACCTCATGTTTCCTCTGTATAGTTGAGGATGTGGCCCCCTCTCTACTTATATATACGTGCCTGGTGCACCGATCAATATATCGCGATTGCACATCCCATAACTTGTCTCCCTACATGTATCTATCGCAGCACGATCCTAAACCCTAAGACGCCGCCGCCGCCACCGCTGCTTCGCTTCCGCTCCATCTCACCCGTGCCGCACCATCACGCGAAGCCAGTGCCGCTTCGCTCCATCGCTCCAGCGCCGCGAGCCTTCGCGCGCGCGTCACGCCAAGCCAGCCATCGCCACGACGCATCGCCACGCATCGCTTGTTCCAACCCAGCGTCGTGCGCCTCCACATAGCAGCACGCCAGCCATCGCCATGCCGCATCGCCCCAGCCATGCCGCGTCATTCCAACCTAGCCTCCCGCGCCGCATCACGCCAGCCATCGCCACGCCGCGTCGCTTTCTGTTCTGCCAACGCCGCTCCCGCGTCGCAGCCCCTCGCAACCCTAACGTTAGTCATGAGTTCCTCCTCCTCCACCGTCTCCAACCGATTCGCTGGTCCCGATGTCACTCTCGTCCGTGATCTCAACATCCATGAGCGCATCCCGGTGAAACTTGATCAATCCACCGCCTCCTACTCCGCTTGGAAGCGGTATTTTTCGCTGGTGTTCCGTGAGTACCTCCTTCATGGCCACGTCGATGGCACCATGGACTCGACCCTCATGATCCATGATGAGGAGTGGATGATCCTCGACACCACCATCATCCGCTGGTTCTACCTCACCATCTCCACCGACCTCTTCCACACCGTCGTGGATGACGACGATGACGCCTACGCCGTCTAGACCAAGCTCAATGGCCTCTTCACCGACAACAAGCTGCAGCGCAAGGTCCTTCTCCACGGCGAGTTTTACGGGTGCCAGAAGCATGACTCATCCATCGATGATTTTTGCATGTGCCTGAAAAAGCTTGCCGATGAGCCCCGCGATCTCAGGGAAACGATTGGCGACGAGCTCCTCATCAGCACCCTCACCGCCGGTCTCAAGGAGGATTTTGGGAACGCCGCCTCCAACCTCACCCTCATCCCGGAGGCTACTTTCGCTAAGGTGGTGGCGTACCTCAAGCTAGAGGAGCGCCAGATGAGGATGGCACGAACTCGTGCAACCCACACCGCCCTCGTCGCCGGCACCCACGGGGGTCAAGCCCCGCCACCTCTGCGCCCGACGGCACCTCAGCCGGCGGCCGCCGCTTTCCCGCTCACCCCGGCTGCTCCCTTCGTGCCGCCCTAGCAGGCGGCCAGCAGGGGGGTCGTCGCGGCGGCCGCAACAAGGGGGGGCACGAGCGCTCAGGGAGGAGCACCCGCTCACCGCAGCAGGCCTACCAGCCGGTAAAGTGGTACGCTAGCCAGAACCCATGGACCGGCGTTGTGCATGCCTACTCCATGCCAGTTCCCCGTGCCCCTGCCTCGGGTATTCTTGGCGCCCGACCACCGTCGCACCAGGTGTTATACGCCGCGCCACAGCCCTATGCGGCGCCCTATGGGCCTCTCTCTTACGGAAGCAGTCGCAGCCAGGTGGGCTGCCGCTGCTACCCCTGACGGCCCCGCAGCATCCTCTCCCACCGGTGCCGTGGGACCCGGCTCTTCTGGCGGCTCTTCACACCGCCCCCTCACCGTCCACCTACACCAGCGGCAGCGACTGGTATATGGACACTGGAGCTACCGCACATATGGCTGCCTATCCGGGTAACCTCCACACCTCCTATCCCGTCCACACTTCCAACCGCATCACTGTCGGTGATGGATCCTCTCTTCCTATTACTCATATTGGCCATGCATATTTTCCATCTAACACCACTCCAATATCCATGTCTAATGTCTTAGTTTCTCCTGAACTTATTAAAAATCTTGTTTCTGTTCGTTCTCTTACACGTGAAAATCCTGTCATCGTTGAATTTGACGAATGTGGTTTTTCTGTTAAGGACGCTCACACCCGGATGGTACTCCACCGATGTGACAGCCCTGACGAGATCTACCCAGTTCACTCCGCCACCTCCGCCACTTCTGCCGCCCCTGTCGCTCTCGCCACCGGTGTGGATCTTTGGCATGCTCGCTTGGGTCATCCCAATCCCGCCACCCTTCGTCATATACTTCGGAGTTTTTCTTTCATGTGTAATAAGAACGAGGATCACTCGTGTCATGCATGTTGCCTCGGCAAACATGCTCGTCTCCCGTTTAGGGCTTCTTCTCATGTTGCATCGTATCCATTTGAGTTAATTCATAGTGATGTTTGGACCTCTCATGTTGCCAGTAATACGGGCTATCTTTATTATCTTGTCATACTTGATGATTTCTCGCATTATGTGTGGACCTTCCCGTTGAGCCGCAAGTCGGATGCTATATCCACTCTCATCGCTTTCTACTCCTATGTTCTCATGCAGTTTGGTCATCCCATTCTCGCGTTGCAGACAGATAACGGGAAGGAGTTCGACAACCTCGCTGTTCGCACTCTTCTCACCACACATGGCACGACTTTTCGTCTCACCTGCCCGTACACCTCGCAGCAGAACGGGCGCGCTGAGCGTATCCTTTGCACACTTAATGACTGCGTTCGGACACTCCTCTTTCACGCGAATGTGCCTCCGCACTTTTGGCCTAACGCTCTCACTACCGCTTCACTCCTCATTAACATCCGTCCATGTCACACTCGCGGGAACTTTGCACCTCATCACCTCCTCTTCGGTGCACCACCCTCTAATGATGAGCTTCGCATCTTCGGCTGTCTCTGCAACCCTAGCATCGCCGCTACTGTGCCTCATAAGCTTGCACCCCGCTCCGTTGCTTGTATCATTCTCGGCTACCCACCTAACACTAAGGGCTACCGCTGCTATGATCCTGTCTCCCATCGTGTTTTCACCTTCCGACACGTTTACTTTGATGAGATGGTGTTTCCGTTTCAGCAGCAGGTACCCCTTGTCGCCTCATCGCTACCGGCCATCGGTGGCCCCTCGACGACTCCGTCAGGTGGACAGCCCCGCCCGGCTCTCGGACCGCCTCCGGGCTTTGGCGGTCCTCGCGCCGTGGGACAAGCTGCACCTCGCGGCCCTACGCCAGCGCCTGCCCTCTCGGCCTCCTCGGCCGACCATGATGCCTCGTCTGGCGCCCCCCCCTTCACCTTCCACCCCCGACTCGGGCACCGTGGGCTCGGGGGCCGCCGCCTCTGCCGCCTCGGCAGCCGCCTCTTCGGCCGCTGCCTCGCCGGCCACCGCCCCGCCGGCTGATACGTCTCCAACGTATCTATTATTTTTGATTGCTCCATGCTATATTATCTACTGTTTTGGACTATATTCTCTCTTTTTGGATCTCAATACAATGTTCTCCCCCTCTCTCGTGGAGATCTATTCGATGTAATCTTCTTTTTGCGGTGTGTTTGTTGAGACCTATGAATTGTCGGTTTATGGTCAAGTCTATCTATGAATAATATTTGAATCTTCTCTGAATTCTTTTTATGTATGATTGGTTATCTTTGCAAGTCTCTTCGAATTATCAGTTTGGTTTGGCCTACTAGATTGGTTTTTCTTGCAATGGGAGAAGTGCTTAGCTTTGGGTTCAATCTTGCGGTGTCCTTTCCCAGTGACAGAAGGGGCAGCAAGGCACATATTGTATTGTTTCCATCAAGGATAACAAGATAGGGTTTTTATCATATTGCATGAAACTATCCCTCTACATCATGTCATCTTGCTTAAGGCGTTACTCTGTTTTTAACTTAATACTCTAGATGCATGCTGGATAGCGGTCGATGAGTGGAGTAATAGTAGTAGATGTAGGCAGGAGTCGGTCTACTTGTCTCGGACGTGATGCCTATATACATGATCATACCTAGATATTCTCATAACTATGCTCAATTCTGTCAATTGCTCAACAGTAATTTGTTGACCCACCGTAGAATACTTATGCTCTTGAGATAAGCCACTAGTGAAACCTATGGCCCCCGGGTCTATTCTCATCATATGAATCTCCATCACTTTATTATTGCTTTGCTTTTTACTTTGCCTTTTACTTTTCACTTTGCATCTCTATACCAAAAATACCAAAAATATTATTTATCATCTCTATCAGATCTCACTTTCGTAAGTGACCGTGAAGGGATTGACAACCCCTAAGCGCGTTGGTTGCATTGAGCTATTGTTTTTGTGTAGGTACGAGGGACTCGCGCGTAGCCTCCTACTAGATTGATACCTTGGTTCTCAAAAACTGAGGGAAATACTTACGCTACTTTGCTGCATCATCCTCTCCTCTTCGGGGAAATCCAACACAGTGCTCAAGAGGTAGCAAGAAGAATTTTTGGAGCCGTTGCCGGGGTGGTTTGCGCAAGTCAAGATTTGACTCCCGACAACAAGCCATTTCTGGCGCCGTTGCCGGGGAGTCTGCGCAAAACTCAACATACCAAGTACCCATCACAATCCCTATCTCCCGCATTTCATTATTTGCCATTTGCCTCTTGTTTTCCTCTCCCCCACTTCACCCTTGTGGTTTTATTCGCCCTCTCTCCCTCTCCATCCTCCCTCTCTATTTGCCTCTTTTTGCCCGTTTGCTTTTTGTTTACTTGTGTGTTAGTTTGCTTGCTTGTCGCGAGGGCTCTACCTAGATTTGGTGATCTTCACCTTAAAAGGTTAGAGGAGAACGAAAACAACGTCAGGAAGTTTATGGTTTTGCAATTTGAGCATAATAATTTCTTTAGAAATGAGCTTAAGGAACAAAAAAGTTTCATGAATTATATGAATAAAGAGCTCGATGATATGTCTAAAGAGTTTTATAGTATAAGATCCCAAATTGCTCGTCTTGAAAAATTAACTGCTGAAATTTCGGATATGCAAGCTACCTTAGTGAATAAGATGGCCGCTAAACTGGATTCCTATGAAAATCAAGATGAAGATCTAAAACTTATTGATGTGTCTCCTATTAAATCTTTGTTTTGCAATATGAATCTTGATGAAACTGAATATAATCCACCCTTACCTAAAAGGCGTTCTAAAAATTCGGAGTATTTAGATCTTGATGATGAAATTGATAAAAGTAGAATTGAAAGAAATAAAACTCTAGATGTTGCTAAACCCACTATATTGGATTTCAAGGAATTTAATTATGAAAGTTGCTCTTTAATTGCTTGTATTTCCTTGTTGCAAGCCGTGCTAAAATCTCCTCATGCTTATAGTCAAAATAAAGCCTTTACCAAACATATCGTTGATGCCTTGATGCAATCTTATGAAGAAAAACTTGAGTTGAAAGTTTCTATCCCTGGAAACTTTATGATGAGTGGGAACCAACTATTAAAATTAAAATTAAAGATTATGAGTTTTATGCTTTGTGTGATTTGGGTGCTAGTGTCTCTACTATTCCCAAAACTTTGTGTGATTTGCTAGATTTCCGTGATTTTGACGATTGCTCTCTAAACTTGCATCTTGAGGATTCCACTATTAAGAAACCTATGGGAAGAATTAATGATGTTCTTATTGTTGCAAATAGGAATTATGTGCCCGTAGATTTTATCGTTCTTGATATAGATTGCAGTCCTTCTTGCCCTATTATTCTCGGTAGACCTTTCCTTAGAACCGTTGGTGCAATTATTGATATGAAGGAAGGGGATATTAGATTTCAGTTTCCATTAAAAAAAGGCATGGAACACTTTCCTAGAAAGAAAATAAAATTACCATATGAATCTATCATAATATCCACTTATGGATTGCCTACAAAAGATGGCAATACCTAGATCTATTCTTGCTTGTTATGCCTAGCTAGGGGCGTTAAACGATAGCGCTTGTTGGGAGGCAACCTAATTTTATTTTTATTACTTGCTTTTTGCTCCTGTTTAGTAATAAATAATTTATCTAGCCTCTGTTTTGGTTGTGTTTTTTGTGTTTAATTAGTGTTTGTGCCAAGTAGAACCGTTGGGAAGACTTGGGGAAAGTCTTGTTGAACTTTCTGTAAAAAACAGAAACTTTAGAGCTCACGAGAACTGCAGTCATGTTTATTTGGAAAGTGCTATTTAGTTAATTATTTTTGAAGATGAGTAATAGATAAATTCCTCACGTCCAGAAATTTATTTTACAATTTTTGGGGTTCCAGATCTTGCGCTAGCTACAGATTACTACAGACTGTTCTGTTTTTGACAGAATCTGTTTTTCGTGTGTTGTTTGCTTATTTTGATGAATCTATGGCTAGTAAAATAGTTCATAAACCATAGAGAAGTTGGAATACAGTAGGTATAACACTAATATAAATAAAGAATGAGTTCATTACAGTACCTTGAAGTGATCTTTTATTTTCTTTTGCTAACGGAGCTCAGGAGATTTTCTACTTTAAGTTTTGTGTTTTGAAGTTTTCAAGTTTTGGGTAAAGATTTGATGGATTATGGAACAAAGCTGGTAATCCAGATCAGAGTTCTTTGGATGGGATGTAATGGATTTCATTATGAAAAGGGTCATTTTTTGATGTTGTAAACTTCATATCCAGAGAAATGGATGACTGGCTGAGGGACATATAGATTACTTCAGATCTCCACCTTCCTATGCTATGTATGCCAACCTTGATCTAATAAGTGGTCTTAATTAATATGCAAGATAGGATAATATTATACAAATGGTTGGTTTTGTTCAAAGAGTGGCAAGAGCCTAAGCTTGGGGATGCCCATGGCACCCCGAAGATAATCCAAGGACACCAAAAAGTCAAAGCTTGGGGATGCCCTGGAAGGCATCCCCTCTTTCGTCTACTTCCATCGGTAATTTACTTGGAGCTATATTTTTATTCACCACATGACATGTGTTTTGCTTGGAGCGTCTTGTGTTATTTGTGTCTTTGTTTGTTAGTGTGCCACAATCATCCTTCCTGCACACACCTTTTGAGAAAGCCATATATATTTGGAATTTGATAGAATACTCTGTGTGCTTCACTTATATCTTTTGAGCTTTATAGTTTTGTCTATGTGCTTCACTTATATCTTTTGAGCTTTATATTTTTGCTCTAGTGCTTCACTTATATCTTTTAGAGCACGGTGGTGGATTTGTTTTATAGAAACTACTGATCTCTCATGCTTCACTTAGATTATTTTGAGAGTCTTTAATAGCATGGAAATTTGCTTAATAATAATAATATGCTTGGTATTCAAGATTTGTAGAACTTTCTTTTGAGTGCGTTGAATACTAAGAAAAGATTGATGCTTGATAATTGTTTCGAGATATGAAGATGGTGATATTAGAGTCATGCTAGTTGAGTAGTTGTGAAATTGAGAAATACTTGTGTTAAAGTTTGTGATTCCTGTAGCATACATGTATGGTGAACCGTTATGTGATGAAGTCGGAGCAAGATTTATTTATTGATTGTCTTCCTTATGAGTGGTGGTCGGGGACGAGCGATGGTCTTTTCCTACCAATCTATCCACCTAGGAGCATGCGCGTAATACTTTGCTTTGATAACTTCTAGATTTTTGCAATAAGTATATGAGTTCTTTCTGACTAATGCTGAGTCCATGGATTATACGCACTTTCCTTCCTTCCACCATTGCTAGCCTCTCTAATACCGCGCACCTTTCATCGGTATCATACACCCACCAAATACCTTCCTCAAAACAGCCACCATACCTACCTATCATGGCATTTTCATAGCCATTCCGAGATATATTGCCATGCAACTTTCCACCGTTCCGTTTATTATGACACGCTCCATCATTGTCATATTGCTAGCATGATCATGTAGTTGACATCGTATTTGTGGCAAAGCCACCGTTCATAATTCTTTCATACATGCCGCTCTTGATTCATTGCACATCCCGGTACACCGTCGGAGGCATTCATATAGAGTTGTAAGAAAAGTAAAAAGTGTGATGATCATCATTTTTAGAGCATTGTCCCAAGTGAGGAAAGGATGATGGAGACTATGATTCCCCCACAAGTCGGGATGAGACTCCGGATGAAAAATAAAATAAAATAAAAGGAGGCCATAAAAAAGGCCCAAACAAAAAAATGAGAGAAAAAGAGAGAAGGGACAATGTTACTATCCTTTTACCACACTTGTGCTTCAAAGTAGCACCATGATGTTCATGATAGAGAGTCTCTCATTTTGTCACTTTTATATACTAGTGGGAATTTTTCATTATAGAACTTGGCTTGTATATTCCAATGATGGGCTTCCTCAAAATGCCCTAGGTCTTCGTGAGCAAGCAAGTTGGATGCACACCCACTTAGTTTCTTTTGTTGAGCTTTCATATACTTATAGCTCTAGTGCATCCGTTGCATGGCAATCGCTACTCACTCACATTGATATCTATTGATGGGCATCTCCATAGCCCGTTGATATGCCTAGTTGATGTGAGACTATCTTCTCCTCTTTTTGTCTTCTCCACAACCACCATTCTATTCCACATATAGTGCTATATCCACGGCTCATGCTCATGTATTGCATGAAGATCAAAAAGGTTTTGAAAATGTCAAAAGCATGAAACAATTGCTTGGCTTGTCATCGGGGTTGTGCATGATTTAAATACTTTCTGTGATGAAGATAGAGCATAGCCAGACTATACGGTTTTGTAGGGTAGCTTTCTTTGGCCATGTTATTTTGAGAAGACATAATTGCTATGTTAGTATGCTTGAAGTATTATTATTTTTATGTCAACCTGAACTTTTGTCTTGAATCTTTTGGATATGAATATTCATACCACAATTAAGAAGATTTACATTGAAATTATGCCAAGTAGCACTCCGCATGAAAAATTCACTTTTTATCATTTACCTACTCGAGGACGAGCGGGAATTAAGCTTGGGGATGCTTGATACGTCTCCAACGTATCTATAATTTTTGATTGCTCCATGCTATATTATCTACTGTTTTGGACTATATTGGGCTTTATTTTCCACTTTTATATTATTTTTGGGACTAACCTATTAACCGGAGGCCCAGCCCAGAATTGCTGTTTTTTTTGCCTATTTTAGTGTTTTAGAGAAACAGAATATCAAACGGAGTCCAAACGGAATGAAACCTTCGGGAACGTGATTTTCTCATCAGATAAGATCCAGGAGACTTGGACCCCCCGTCAAGAAAGCCACGAGGCGGTCACGAGGGTGGAGGGCGCACCCCCTAGAGCGCGCCCCCCTGCCGCGTGGGCCCCTCGAAGCTCCATCGGCGTACTCCTTCCTCCTATATATACCTACGTACCCCCAAACGATCAGATACGGAGCCAAAAACCTAATTCCACCGCCACAACTTTCTGTATCCACGAGATCCCATCTTGGGGCCTGTTCCGGAGCTCCGCCGGAAGGGGAATCGATCACGGAGGGCTTCTACATCATAATCCAAGCCTCTCCGATGAAGTGTGAGTAGTTTACTTCAGACCTTCGGGTCCATAGTTAGTAGCTAGATGGCTTCTTCTCTCTTTTTGGATCTCAATACAATGTTCTCCCCCTCTCTCGTGGAGATCAATTCGATGTAATCTTCTTTTTGCGGTGTGTTTGTTGAGACCGATGAATTGTGCGTTTATGATCAAGTCTATCTATGAATAATATTTGAATCTTCTGTGAATTCTTTTATGTATGATTGGTTATCTTTGCAAGACTCTTCGAATTATCAGTGTGGTTTGGCCTACTAGATTGGTTTTTCTTGCAATGGGAGACGTTCTTAGCTTTGGGTTCAATCTTGCGATGTCCTTTCCCAGTGACAGAAGGGGCAGCAAGGCACGTATTGTATTGTTGCCATCGAGGATAACAAGATGGGGTTTTTATCATATTGCATGAAACTATCCCTCTACATCACGTCATCTTGCTGAAGGCGTTACTCTGTTTTTAACTTAATACTCTAGATGCATGCTGGATAGCGGTCGATGAGTGGAGTAATAGTAGTAGATGCAGGCAGGCGTCGGTCTACTTGTCTCGGACGTGATGCCTATATACATGAGCATACCTAGATATTCTCATAACTATGCTCAATTCTGTCAATTGCTCAACAATAATTTGTTCACCCACGTAGAATACTTATGCTCTTGAGAGAAGCCACTAGTGAAACCTATGGCCCCTGGGTCTATTCTCATCATATCAATCTCCGTCACTTTATTATTGCTTTGCTTTCTTACTTTGCCTTTTACTTTTCACTTTGCATCTCTATACCAAAAATACCAAAAATATTATTTATCATCTCTATTCGATCTCACTTTAGTAAGTGACCGTAAAGGGATTGACAACCCCTAAGCGCGTTGGTTGCGCTAAGCTATTGTTTTTGTGTAGGTACGAGGGACTCGCGCGAAGCCTCCTACTGGATGGATACCTTGGTTCTCAAAAACTAAGGGAAATACTTACGCTACTTTGATGCATCATCCTCTCCTCTTCGGGAAATCGAACGCAATGCTCAAGAGGTAGCACCGGCCCCGTCGCCGGCCCCTTCCCCGGCCCCGTCGCCGGCCGCCTCGCCGGTCCAGTCGCTGGCCCTGTCACCGGCCGCCTCGCCGACTGCTTCACCGCCTGCCTCGCCGACCGCTCTGGTGTTGCCGTCTGGCCCTGTTACATGGGCTAGGACAGGCGTTCACCGTCCGAGCCTGCGGTACTCAGGCAATGATTACCTCCTCGCCGCCTCCACCGTGGAGCCATCTCCTCGTCCCGCGTCCGCTCGTGCAGCCCTCCGTGATCCTCACTGGCTTGCGGCGATGCTGGAAGAGTTCGACGCTCTTCAGCGGAACCGTACCTGGACACTGGTTCTCTGGCCTCCTCGCGCCAATGTCATCACCGGCTAGTGGGTCTTTCGCCACAAGACCCGCTCAGATGGTACACTTGAGCGCTACAAGGCTCGCTGGGTGGTTTGTGGTTTTCGACAGCGTGTTGGAGTTGACTTCACTAAGACGTTTGCCCCGGTTGTTAAACCGGGCACGATCCATACCGTCCTCCAGCTTGCGGTGTCCCGAGGCTGGCCCGTTCATTAGATGGATGTCTCCAACACCTTCCTCCACGGCCATCTTGAGGAGCGGGTTTATTGTGAGCAGCCCACCGGCTTCGTCGACGCATCTCTTCCTGGCCATGTGTGTTTGCTGTCCCGGTCTCTCTACGGGCTCAAGCAAGCACCCCAAGCCCGGTACCAGTGGATCGCCGGGTTTCTTCAGACACTGGGCTTCAGCATCACTCGCTCGGATGCCTCCATGTTTGTCTATCGCCATGGTGACACGACCGCATATTTGCTCCTCTACGTCGACGACATCATCCTGACGGCCTCCTCCGCAGCTCTACTTCAGCAGATTACTCTTCGGCTGCGTGACGAGTTTGCCATCAAGGACTTGGGTGCTCTACATTATTTCCTTGGCATTGAGGTCGTTCGGCGACCAGACGGCTTCTTTCTTCATCAGGAGAAGTATGCGCACGAGCTTCTTGAGCGCGCTGGCATGCTCAACTGTCACCCTGTTGCTACTCTTGTTGACACGAAGGCCAAGGTTTCCGCTCTTGAGGGCTTGCCAGCGTCGGATGCTCCTTTCTACCGGTCCATCGTCGGTGCTCTTCAGTATCTGACTCTCACCAGACCGGATCTTCAGTGTGCTGTTCAGCAGGTGTGTCTCCACATGCACGCCCCTCATGACTCCCACTGGACTCTCGTGAAGTGGATCCTCCGTTACATTCGCGACACGATGACCCTCGGGCTCACCCTCACGGCGTCCACCTCTCTGGAGATGATGGCCTACTCTGACGCAGACTGGGTTAGCTGCCCAGACACTCGTCGGTCAACCTCTGGCTACTGCGTCTACCTCGGTCCTTCCCCCGTCTCGTGATCGTCCAAGCGACAACCCACGGTTTCGCGCTCCAGCGCGGAGGCTAAGCACCGAGTCGTGGCTAATGCTGTTGCTGAGTGCACCTGGCTACGACAGTTACTTCAGGAGCTGCATCACGACGTCTCCCAGGCTGCGGTTGTCTACTGCGACAACGTTTCTGCGGTGTACCTCTCCACCAACCCCGTTCATCATCGCCGGATGAAGCACATTGAGCTGGATATTCACTTTGTGCGCGAGCATGTGGCCCTTGGACGTATTCGGGTTCTCCATGTTCCGACGGCACAACAGTTCGCCGATGTGATGACGAAGGGATTGCCGACTTCCACCTTCGATGAGTTTCGTTCCAGTCTCTGCGTCACTGGCGCCGCTTC
>NC_041384.1:712330255-712339226 GCF_002162155.2 Triticum dicoccoides
GGGGGGGGTGTTGAGTATATTGTGTACGTGTATATTGTGTATAGGGCCGACCTCCTGTTTCCTCTGTATAGTTGAGGATGTGGCCCCCCTCTGTACTTATCGCGATTGCACAGCCCATAACTTCTCTCTCTACACACAGTTCCCAAAAATTAATATGAGTTCTCCTTTTGTCTGAATCTAATGGCTAACATGAGCCAGCAACTGCAAACATAGGAGTAATGTCTTCTTAGAAACAAAGAAGTTCTATCACAAAATCATGAAAGTAATTATTGTGTCACTTGTGATTAAGTTTGGAAGATTGTCTACATGTTCGATCCACATTCTCCTCTTTAAAGAGATGACATGGGGAGTTTTCGAAAAAGAAGTCTTCGGTGCGGACTCAGAAAGCAAATAATTACAAATGATGATGGTTATCACGTAGCTATTTTGCATCTGCCCTTTTTTCATTTTCTTAACCATCTCATTAGTCGCTAATTTAGTTCTTTAATTGTATTCATTGTCGCAAAACATGCACCACACATGGACAATAATTAAGAAGTAAGGATTATATACAACCAACCTCTACTTTTTGCATACTACTTTCTTATACACCAACCTTCACTTATGTGAACAAGGTTCTCTTTTCATATGTACCACTTTATCTTCAAAATAATAGCTCAGCTTACTATATTTTAACTGTTGGTAGCACTAAATAGCTTATTTCATTCAATAGGTGGTAGTCACATAAACAGATATAAAAGTTAGAGAAGAATAGGAAAGATATGAGAAATCATGGGAGTATGAGACATCAGAAGCACTGGTTGAACGAGTTGTCTCGGGACAAACCCAAGGTGATTGAAAGCTTTCTGTCACCGACGAGTGTATTGTAGACACCATGTCTGTGGTGCCAGTTGGTCCGATCATGCACGCAGAGGATCTATGGATGGCTGATGCACTTGGACCGGTCAAATAGTAAAGCAAATATCTACCATAAGACGTTCCAGGAAACAACCATATGTCCGCCTTGTACTTTGTAGTAGGCTGGGGGAGAAAGCAGAAGTTTCGATGGCAGGTTATGTAAATTCTTAATAAAATTTTGAAGATCGTTTGCATGTTCGATACCCATTCATGGACTCTTAAAACGTCTTAAATGTTACAGAGGGAGGATAGTCCAATTACTCCACTGGTGCTGAAACTAGACAGAAATGGTCATTTTAATGCTAAAACTTGCGGTATATATACATTGAACAGGTGCAACAACTTGGCTGCATGCAAATACGGTGGAAATGTCGTCCATAGACGTCAGCTGAGCTGATGTGGCACCGTTTTTCCGTCTGCAACAGTCTACTATTCCTACGTGGCACATTGTGGCCTCACCTGTCAGTGAACGAATGAACACTAGTTTAGTTCCATGAATATTTTATTGAAACTATGAAAATTTCTTAAACTATGAATATTTTATTATAAAGTCATATTGAGCATTTATTTAAATATATAAAAAACAAAAAATACCTTAATATTTTTATTAAATATGAAAAGTGTTAGATGAACATTTGAGTAACTCATAATTATATTATAAGGATACTTTTACAATTAATAATGAATGTTTTTATAACCAAATTATCTTTTTATATTTATTATTCATCACACAAGATTACAATTTACATATCTTGTGCAAAGTTCTAAAATAATTGTAACATTGTAAAATGGGCTGCATTCTGTCCAGTGGGACTCTTAGCCATGCGAGTTTTGTTTGCCGTATGTCTCAGGTTCCGGTCCTGAGCAAACCAATTTTTGCACTTAAGCCTACTTTGATTCATAGGTTAGAGATAGTGTAGGAATATGAAAATCATAGAAAGTGAGATGACATACATGCATAGGAATTTTTCCATTAAGTGCAGACTAATATTTTTCTTTCCTTTGAAATGTGAAGGATTGATTCCTATAGTAAACTATGACAGGTGGGACCCACATAGTAAACTACTATTTATTTGTACTCTTTACTGACACATGGGAGTGGGACCCACCCTTTACCAAGTAGGCTAGTAGACTGTTATAGATGGAAATACGGTGCAACGTACTTAACGTCTATGGACGGTAAAAGTACCGTATTTGTATGCCCGAGCCAAGTTGTTGCACCAGTTCAATATATGCCATAAGTTTTAGCACTAAGGTGACCGTTTCCGCGATGTTTGAACACCATTGGTGATTGACTTCCAATTTCTCAACCACCTTGTCAGTGGTTGAAATAGTCCTTGTACGTCGCAAAAATGTGAATGGCATAATTTCTGGAAGGTGCTGCTAGTGAATGGTGGGAGAATTTTGGTGCAATACAACATGTTGGTCACCTAGTGACTTGGCAGGAGTTTGTTCCGTCATGATTTCTGAGGGCAATATATTCAAGGTGAGCAAATGGAGCGTAAAAGGGAAGAGTTCTATGATCTGACTCAAGGAGAGATGTCCATTCATGAGTAAAGGATCGAGTTCAAGTGTGCAAAATATTTTTATTATGTATACCACACCAACCTTCACCTTGCCTTCACACCATCAATTTTTTTATGAAGTGATTTGGATCAACTTTATGCATTTTTTGGGTCCATATGTGCATGTAAGTCCCACGGGTGTGCTTGACCTAAGAATTACATTTTATTCTTTTGTGATAGTAAATAATTGATTTGATCATTTTCTGGCTCAGAGGAATTGGTTTGGAGTTTTTCTCCTTAACAACACAATAGTTTCCAACTAACGAAAACAAATAATCATCAACCCTGATGGATTTGCCCCGCAAAAGAAAAACCCTGATGGCTTTGGGTTACATTTATGTATCAACCACTTCTTCGGTCTTGTCAATCATCTCGCCGGTGGCTAATTCAGTTTCTCAACTGTATGCGCCAAAAATTGCACAAGAAGAATAATTTAAAATTAGGGTGTACAAGACTACCAACCTTTACTTGTGTGCATAATGCTTTTCTTATATATAAAGCCTTCAGTTACGTGAAGAAGGATCTCTTCTGATATGTTTATCTATAAAAATACTTTAAAATATAAAATCCTGATAAGAAGGAAAAAAGGGTGAATAGTATACTCATAAAAATCAAATCCCAAAATTAACTACACAATTTTTGTTCGTCGGTTGGATTACCGTGTTGGCCCACGGACCCTTTTGATAACACGACTGTCCTCTGTGCCATCAGTGCTATTGGGTGAGCACGTAAAGTGGTGTTTCTTCGATGGGTTTTGGCATCGCACAACATGTAACAAGGCGTGTTCATAGTGTTGTCGTGAGTTTTGGTGTGTTTTATTTTTTTATTTTTGAGGATTGAGTTTTGGTGTTGAATGGAGGACTCGGACTCCAACTGAAATGCAAGATGAGGCGAGAGTAGGCTGGGACGGTAACCACCGTATACTTTCCATGGTTGGTCATCTTCCGGTAATGGAGTAGCCGACGGCCGTATTTGATGATCCCATGCACAAGTCCCTAGTCGCTTCTTATTCTTGTTTTTGTTGGTGTCGTACTTATAGAGATGGTTGCCGAGCTTGTAGCACAACATCCCGTCGCCCTCGTTAAACCAGGCGGCACTCGGCTGGTTGCGTTTGTTTATTTCATGAATGCCCATGTCATCGATGTAAAAGTTGTACCGTAGTTCCCAATGAGGCAGTCTATCATCGTCCTGGTCATGAAGGTGTGGACCCAATGACAGCATGATCCAGAAATCGAGCTCTCTTTGGTCACGCACGACGATCCAAAGCAGTTCATGCATCTCCAAGGCGTGCTCCGCCATGGCCTGACTCGTCGTATGCTGATAGGGGAGGCGGTATGTGCAGCGTGCCTCGCTCGCAAGGTTAATCACTAGTATCCTATTGGGCGACCGGTGGCGGTGCACCACCAAGTACTGCTTGTTGTCCACGAACACCGGTAGGCATATGGCGAGTCGGGCAGCCCATGGGGGAGGCAGCAGCGGTCTGCTGCGTGTCTTTTCTCCATGTTCAGTTCCCGATCGGCCGGGAGGCATGGGGTCGCCGAGGTCGGCGCACTGACCGCTCCACATCACCGCGCGTCTTGGCTTCACCCACCTTCTCCATGCAATGTGGCCACCCTGTCATCTTGGAAGAGAGCGCACACACCTCAGTTGTTTTAAATCGGTTTATCCGCCGTTGTAGCATTTTGGGATGCTTATTTCGAGCCATGCTATTTTAGGGATGATGTTTTCTCCTGCATATTTCTTAGCTATAATCTGTGTGCAGGGTCAGATTGGTGTTTCATAAGTGTTTCAGTTTTCAGTTTGTAGTCTTAAGTTAAAAACTGTGCACGAGCACGACAGATGCAAAATAGTCATAGAGTGAACAGTACTACACCACCAACCTCTAATTGTGACCAAAATGCTTTTCTTAAATATATACCACACCAACCTTCACTCAAGGAAAAAAAAGGTTCTATCACGGTATATAGCATTACCAATACGTCTGCAACAGAATAGCTCCACCATCCCACGCCATTTCAGTTTGTTGGTTGCACTAACTTACTGCATCTAATAGGCGGTAGCAGGCACATGAATCGATCAGAGGGTGAGTGTTGGTAGAACTAAATTACTGCATAAAATAGGAGGTAGTCTTATAAACAGATCAGAGGGACGGCCTTGGTAGCACTAACTTACTGCATCAAATAGGCGTTAGCAAGATGAATACGTCAAAGAGAGTGCAAGAGAAGAATGATCAAGATGCAAGAATAGGTAGGAGTAGGAGTCATCAGAAACATTTGTACATTGTGGATGATGTAGGACCAAAGTGACCAAGTTGATCTTGAGAAGTGTGGGACGTAGAAGCTTCCTTTCTCTCGATCAGCCGGTTCTTTCGGCACCTTCACTTCAGCAGGATCTACAGACGTTGTAGAATCATTTTGAGAGGCCAAACCGTGCTGCCAGCCTGCCACTAGCCATCTGATAGGTATTGCTCTTAGGTCTAGCCAGATGATGTTCTGGACAATGTTCAACTCGGCAGTGGCGACAAAACAGAAACACATTGACACTCCCTCTGGCAGCGGCCTTCATGCTCTGCTGCTGGACCAGCGAGTCAGCCTACCTTACTACTGCTCCCCACACATCCCGGCAGGTGATTCGAGCAGTGGTGGCAGGATAGACTTAGGGAGCATCAGTCACACAAGCACAGGAGCTTCAGCTGCTTGCGGCATAGATCTGCCCATTGTGCCGCCCACAAGGTTCTTGACCGCTTCAGGATCCACGACACATTCCCACGGCGCCCACAAGCTATTCGATCAAATGCTACATCGCCACCGGTAGCCATAAGTTATTGTTCTTGATTGTGTTCTTACTTCTGAGCATCATGGTGTGCCGTGCAATCTCTCCAGTTGCTGAGGGGTGCTCCATCTGATCATGCTACTCTCTCTGTAGTATGTTTAAAAATTTCTATTTTGTCCTAAGTCAAACATGTTTGAATTTGAGCAAAAACCTATAGCAATAATGTGTGTATTTAGAATATGAAATTAATTTTATTATACAGGTCTTAAATATATTACATATTGATGTTGTATGTTGTAGATATTAACAAATATTTCTATGGATTTTGTGAAATATAGAGAATTTTGACATTGGACAAAATGGTGCATGATCATTTTTTTCACTTTGCGGTAAATGGTAATGTGCATCATCATATCTAAAATAAATGATACGTCTTCAGTGTACTTGAGCATTGGTTTTCCATAGAAATATTCCACTCATTTTGCCTTGATTTTTGTTTCCCAGATCATGGGACCCGAGCGGTGTAAGCTCCTTGTCGAATGCGAGTGTCTTGCTCACCACCTCTTACGCCTTGGCCGCTCTTTGATGGGAGAAGATGACTAGATTGTGAGGAAAGGAGCAACGAGAGGAGAGAGAGGGAGGTGATGAACAATACGATGGAGGTCAATCTGGGCGCATGGCATGGCGATTGAGGAAGGAAGCGGGACGACATGTACATTGCTGGCTCCGCACCTCCTCCACAACAGCCCCGTAGCCACGGCATGACGCTTCCTCCAACCCAACTTACAACCACAGTGACTAGTTACCCAAAATTTCCCCTTCCCCCACATGAGTCCCCTACAAAGTTCAGTTACGATCTAGGCAACCAAACAATCCCCTCCAACCTGTAAAGGCAGCTTTTCATGGCACTACTGCTGGGAAATCAAGAGCCTCCCATGGCACTACTCATCTTATGCTTGTCTCTGGGTTAGTATATATGTCTCTCCAAGCCACCTCCAAAATCAAAATGTCCAATCCCTGTGTTATCACATTTGTTGCTCTCGCAACAGGCTATCGCCCCATTTTATAAATGAAGCACAAATCAAATTACACGGCTGAACGGTACAAGGTAGTGAGGAAGCCCTCTTACAAAGCGGACCTCAGGATAACCGGACAATATAAACGCACACATTACCGAACGATAACATAGGAATGAATTAGCACGGCAAAACATTATCGCAGTTGTTGTTGTGAGTTCTCTCAAATCCTCTCACTTTCTATAGTAAATCTTGGAGAAAAAAGAGTCGGCTTGAGAAGAGGGCTGAACCTTTCGATGTCCCTTGCCTCCGTCGGCTGTTCTGGGGTAAAACCGGATATTCCGCCCCCTGCTGGAAAAAAATCGGAATAAAAAAAAACCTTGTTCTGGGCGGCCAGAGGTAGGGTAGACGATGGAGTGCTGGAATGCTGCACTGGTGGAGAGTAGGGAGAGAGTTGTATGTGGGCTTGGGTGTGTCCTGGTGGCGCATCTCATGCAGAGGAGGGTGTGGTGCGGTGCAGAGGAATAAAGTCCGCCACTCCATCCTTGTGATGGCCGCTTGAGCTCCGGCAAGGCCACAAAGTCAGGGAGAGCCGGAGAGCTTGCTCATTCTTGCTGGTTCTGCCAAAAATGTGGGGGAGTATATAGATGAATCCTTTGTGTGCATTTATGTGGGGGACGGTTGTCGGGATTGTGGTGAGGTGGCGAGTGGCTCCTCATATGGTCCCCGGCAATCGCTTGAGGTGGTACTCGGCCAAGGTCAGAGGAGGATGGTCGTCTGCATCAACTAGAATATATCCAGCTTTGCTCCTGGTGATAGTGTTCCTCTTTGTCACAACGGAGATTAAGTATGCATGTCAATTCTTGAGTTTTCACTAATTATTGTATTCAAATTTAATTCTTTAAACACTCTCTGATACCCTCCTCTTCCTCTATCTCCACAACGGCACACTTTATTACCAATCTAGGGAGATAAATACACATCAATAAAGATGGTTTTGTCATAGCTACTTATTTTAGATCCATGTGCCATTCTTTCAGTCATTTGTTTAGTGGCTAGCTAATATGTTATATTATGTGAAAAACTGTGCAGATATGCAAAATAGTTATAAAGTTAAGTGTGCTAGACCATCAACCTCTAACTGTGTGCACAATGCTTTTCTTACATATGTACACCACCAACTTCACTCAAGGGAAAAAAGGTTGTGTCATGATATATATACCAACACGTCTGCAACAGAATAGCTCCGTTGTCCCATGCCATTTCAGCGTGTTGGTTGCACTACCTTACTGCATAAAAAATGTGGTAGACACATAAATAGATCAGAGGAACAGAGGGGTAGTGTTAGAGCACTAACTTACCATATCAAATAAAATAAAATAAATAGATCAAAGAGAGCATGAGAGAAGACACAAGAATGAGAAAATTCAAGAATAGATGAGAATAGGTGACATCAGAAACATTTTGCGCACTCTGGGTTTAAGCTATGCAGTCGCCATCGCCGAGAGGTCACGGTAGGTCACAACGAGCACGAGCAGCTTGAGAAGCATCTGCGGCAACAGACCGACACCCTAGCTGTCTGCCACCTTAATGCTCTATTGCTTGACGAGCGAGTTGGCCTACCTCACAGCTGCTCCCCGCACATCCTGGCAGTTGGTCCAATCGTTGGTGCTGGTGTGGACTTACGGAGCATCAGTCACATAGGCGCAGGAGCATCAGCTGCGCGCGACATTGATCTGACCGTTGTGCCACCCACCAGCAGCTTCTTGACACTGGCACTTCAGCATACACAACACATTCTCACGATGCCTACAAGCTGTTCGATCCAATGCAGCGCTGCAGGTTGTGTTGCAACTTATGAGCATCACTGTTGTGCCATGCAATCTATCCGGTCGCTGAGGGGGTGCTCTATCTGATCATTTTTACGCTCTCTCTCTCTCTCTCTCTCTCTCTCTCTCTCTCTCTCTCTCTCTCTCTCCCTCTCTGTACCATATTATTTGCATTTCTACTTTTGGCCCAAGTCAGACCTCACTAATTTTGAGCAAGCTTAGAAAAAAAATCTCAGTATCTAGA
Organism: Triticum dicoccoides; assembly: GCF_002162155.2. Taxonomy (NCBI): domain Eukaryota; kingdom Viridiplantae; phylum Streptophyta; class Magnoliopsida; order Poales; family Poaceae; genus Triticum; species Triticum dicoccoides. The sequence continues at coordinate 712,338,579 of NC_041384.1, forward strand.
ACACTAAATAATTTTACTAGATCGATCATAAAATATGTTTTCATATATTATTGGAATCATTAAGTTTGATTTTGTAGATAGTAACACATTTGACAAAATTGTGCGTCATCGTATTTGAATTATAAAATATGTGTTATGTCTACATGAGCATTGATCTCTCATAGGAATATCATACTCATTTTGTGTTGCTTCGTGTTTCCCAGACTATGAGCGGTGGAAGCTCGTTGTCACAGCCGAGCATTTGTCCACCCCTTAGAGCATCTCTAGCAGACCTTCTAAAGTGGCCAAACCCATAAAAAAAAGAGGTGTTTACAGTTTTGGTCGAAAAAACGGCGTCTAGCAGATCTCGTAAACTCGTTCGGCACTTAAACATTTTAAAGGGCACTGAAAATCCATCCGTGAGAACCTCAGATGTACAGTTTTGAAGGCAGTATACAGTTCAACCCGTAAACCGGTCAAACCTCGTCGAAGCAGACGCGCCGCCACGGAACATGCGGGAATCTACCCGGAACTCACTGGAATACATCGCCGCACGCCAGAATTTGCCGCCGCTAGTCCGAATTGCGACCGGCTTGACCTCCACGTGCAGGGTGGAGGAGGCCACCGGTGGCCCGAATCAGGGCTGGGCGGTGGCGAAGAAGGGCGGGG
>NC_041384.1:712339656-712358771 GCF_002162155.2 Triticum dicoccoides
TCACATGGCCAAGCTTGGGAGGAGGCCGGCAGGGGAGCGCGTGCGCGGCGGCCGGCAGTGTCGGGCTCAATCGGGAACGGGCAGGCGCGCCAGGGAGCGCGTGGTCGAGGCGGGCGACGTCGGGCGCCGTGGCGGGGCATGATGTGGCCGGAGACGGAGTCTGCCGGGATGGGAGTAAAAGGTAAAAAGGTCTATATTGGGATACAGTTTTACTTACGGGGTCTGCTCTTCGCCGGGCAATTTCGCACCATAAAACCGGTTTACAGTGCACCTTATACGCGTTTTTAAGGGTCAACATTCAAGGGGTCTGCTAGAGATGCTCTTATGCATCGGTCGCTGTTTGATGGGAGGTGACTAGAGAGCGGGGGAAAGAGCGTGAGGTGGAGGAGGAGGGAGAGGGGCATTGAACCACATGACATAGGTAGACTGTCAGAATTTTGAAGAGAAAGGGAGCAAGGTGAGAAGGATGGTTGATGTAATAGTCCTCAAGATTTGCATGCTGTCTGACAATTTTCTAGCAATGCTTTAAATTTTATATGCAATATGCATGTTTCTGGTTACTGTAAATTTTAGTTGCCTTTTACATATCTTTATTCTCATTAATGGTAATTAAGCTACTCCCTCCGTGCCAAAATAAATGTCTCAAGTTTAGTAAAACTTTAGTACCGAGTTGTACTAATGTTAAGACACTTGTTTTCAGTCGTGATTTCTAAGAGTCAATTGGCTGGCCAATGGGCGCATGGCATGGGGATTTGTGTGTACCTGCCTACGCGAATAGGGGAAGAGAATCTATTTTTTTTGTAACCACATGTATCATTAATCACAAATAAGGTCAATACACGCACGGAACTGAATAGACGGGTCGACAGACAGCACATGTTCGTTTGGGACTGCTTGCGATTGTCTGGGACTGCTCTGCTCCCTAAAATTCAGCCCCACTCTAAAAAATGCAAGCCAAACGAGATAGCTCCATCATGTCCCGCTCCACAAAAGAAACTAGAATATGAGGTTCGACACTATTTTTGTGAAGTTCTTCACGAGGTGCTTCAAAAACTCTTATAAAAATCTTGTGGAATTGGGGATAAATTACCCATCACTGTCACCGGTAAGTGGATACCCCTTTGTTTTATTTTCCCACGTCATGCAGCCCCCAATAGACCTTTCCCACCAAAATTTTCCATTCTCGAAGATGGAGCTAGTTGGAAACCAATCATGATAAAGTGCTTTACGGTGGCGCTGCAACTCTTGGAAGGAACCTCTCCCAAGTGGATTTGGTGAAATGGAGCTGATTCTGGTGGAGTGGAGGAGTCCTACACATTACACTAAAGCAAACAAAACCCTATGTCCAGCATCACAAACAATATAGACCACTTGCAGCTGATTTTGGAGCTGCAAGTCATTTTAATTACGACAACCATGAAACTAGCAGGCACTCACCTTCTACAGTCCTGAACTCGTGATTTCCATTGGCAGGAATGCTTAGGGGGACAAACATAGTTTTTTTTTGCGGGGTGGGAGAAAAACATAGTTGACAGGCCAAGGAGATATGCTCAATTTTTCTGTAACATTTGATATTTACGCTTCATAATTAAGGGGATCTTTAAGTTTCTATTCACGGGTAAAAAATGCGACCGTGTCATCTCCATCCGACTTGTATCAAGTCATTCCAATCTATTCCTATTTTTCATGTGGTTCAGAAGTTAAATTTCTTGAATTATATTTCATGATCGTTCTAATGATATTTATTTGGTATTGTGGATGTTCATATTATATAACTTTATCAAAGATGAAACATGTTTATCTATAAAAAATACATATAAATATAATATCCGGATAAAAAGGGAAAAAAGGGAGCATACTACTCCCATAAAAATCAAAGCCCACAATTTAGGCGCTACACAATTTTTGTGCACCGGTTGGTTGATTACTGTGTTGGCCCACTAACCCTTTTGAGTTTTGACAACACGATGGTCTTCTGTGCCATCGGTGCCATTGGGTATGCACGTAAAGTGGTGTTTCTTCGATGGTTTTTGGCATCGCACAACATGTAACAAGGCGTGCTCATAGTGTTGTCGTGAGTTTTGGTGTTGAATGGAGGACTCGGACTCCAACCGAAAGGCAAGATGAGGCGAGAGTAGGGTGGGACGGTAACCACTGTATACTTTCCACCGCTGGTCATCTTCCGGTGATGGAGTAGCCGACAGCCGTATTTGGTGGTCCCATGCACAAGTCCCTAGTCCCTTCTTATTCTTGTTTTTGTTGGTGTCGTACTTATAGAGATGGTCGCCCTCGTTAAACCAGGCGGTACTTGGCTGGTTGCGTTTGTTTATCTCATGAATGTCCATGTCGTCGATGTAAAAGTTGTACCGTAGTTCCCAATGAGGCAGTCTATCATCGTCCTGGTCATGAAGGTGTGGACCCAATGACGGCATGATCCAGAAATCGAGTTCTCTTTGGTCACGCACGGCGACCAAAGCCGTCCGTGCATCTCCAAGGCATGCACCGCCATGGGCTGACTCATCATATGCTGATAGGGGAGGCGGTATGTGCAGTGTGCCTCGCTCGCAACGTCAATCACTAGTATCCTGTTGGGCGACCGGTGGCGGTGGTACAGCTTGCCGTCCATGGACACTGGCGGCGGCGAGTGGAGGCCGTAGACCGCGGCATAGGGGAACAGGATCGGGTGCCGGCGCCACCCACGGCCATCGCCTAAGGTGTACACGTCTAGGTGGTTGTTGTCCTCCTCGGACACAAACGGGAAGGAAAACCCGAACAGCTTGTACTTGTGGGCGGCCGGGCTGAACCCCATGCCATACCTGTGCCAGTAGTCGTCGATGAAATTGATCTTCGGTGGCGGTGGGACCTCCAGCTTTTCACCGGTGACGGGGTTGGACACGAGCACAGGCCAATTTTTGACACCGGACGCGAGAAGGAGGAATCCTTTGCAGGCATTGGCTGGTTTGTATCCGCCGGCCAGGCCGAGGACGCGGCACATGGGCTTAGGCGTATTGATGTTGTATACTCTCACCTCGAGGCTTTTACCAGGGTCGCGGATCTCGGAAACGAGCAGGGCCTCCGCGCCGGCGCCGGCGACGACATGCCGGGCCCTAGCATGAAGGGCTCGGAAGGTGGGGTCTGTGACCACGCCGCACCAGAGCCTCGAGACACAGCAGCAGCGAGCGGCGTCTCTTGTCAGCAGACTCAGCAGGATCTCCCGCAAAATCTCCTCAGCAAGAGTTTCCATGGTCGCCTCGTCTATCACCTGTCCACACCGCACCCATCATCGGGATCACAGATATTAGTAAGCATTAAGTACTGGATCGAGAGGAGGTTTGCGAGTCGGAGACGAACCGATAAATCGACACCGCAGCGTAGCACCGAATCTGAATCGAGTTCAGTACTAATTCAACCCCAACAATGGAAATCATCTATGTTCTCCTTTTTTTTTCGGGGAAATTTATGCTCTCCTTCTATTGGATCGCTAGGGTTTCTTTTCTGGCAGCCCCTGACTAGCTGGAATCATCCGGCTCACGAGAGCCAATCTTTAACCGCCTTGCGAGCCGTTGGATGAGGCGCTGCGCAGCCGTCCATTGTACCAGCTGGACCACGTGCACGACCCAACGGAAAATTGGCCCGTCGTCTCTCGCGCAATAACCATCCACCGCTCGTCGTCCTCCCCGCTCATGCTATCGCCTGCTGCACCGGCCACGTACCTTCATCGCCTTGCATCAGATGACAACCGGCGAGGTCAGCAGGTCATCTTCCCCGCAGCGAACAGCATTGCAGTGAAGCTTCTGTCGCAGACAAGATCAGCAGGTCATCTCTCCCGAAGCAAACGGCGTTAGATTCACGAGGAAAGCCCCATCCTTTTCAAAAATTTCAGTAACTTCCTATGTCCCTTTTTCAGTTCTTAGTATTCAGAATTTCAGATACAGTTTGGTAAATTTTTTTTTTAAGTTTTGTGCAAGACACAGCGTGTGTGCTTGTTCTCCAGTGAAAGTAACTGAAGATGGCATAGTCCATGATTGGTTTTCTGCAATCTTCAGCCACCATGAATTGCAGTTTTATATTCTGTTTTTTACGTACCACAGTCCGTTTTGTGCATTTGCATGGTTTCAAGAATCAGAGCAAATTTTCCATTATTCATGTGTTTTTATCCTTTTCTCTGCGAAGTTCAGTATGGATTACTATTTTCTTTTCCATTTTAACCTTAGTTTTGTCACATCCAGCAGTAGTACAGTCCTCTAGTACCTCTTCTTTATTGAGCCATTCTCAGTTTCTGTTTTGATAATGTATTTTCTATACCTATGGCTCTACTTTTTAAGCAAAATAGCTCTTTTTTTACCCTAGTATTCAGTGTGTAGACATTCTCACTTATTTTACAAGTGTCCAAAACTTCAGTTAGAGAATATCAAGGCAAAGAGGATTTAAAACAATACTAGTTTCTCTTGTATTTTTGTCTTTTCATTGATGAGTACTTCAATGTTTTTCCCCTTCAGGCCTTTTTTTTTTTGAAATGGAGGCATACCCCCGGCCTCTGCATCATGATGATGCATGCGGCCCTCTTATTAAAAATCCAGAAAGTATCGTCATAAAGGTCTTGCAGCTCGCAAACGGAGCAAAACAAAGTAAATAAAACGGAAAATTACAAGTGGACAAAGACAGCCGATACGGTAATAATAAGGATAAGCTCTCTAGACTCCTATCCTGTTATGCGAGCGCCATCCGAACCGGTTGAATATAACCCGAGCCACCATCTCCCATTGGTTGCACCCAGTAACCAAAGTCTCTCTGGAATCCATATGAGTGAGTAAGGACCACGTACGGATCCAAGCTGTAGCTCTAAAGATAACCTGCAAAAAAGTTAAGTTGTATTGTCTGTTAAAAATCATATCATTTTTACAGTTCAATATAGCCCATAAAAGCGCACATATTCCAATCCGAATACGAGCTGTCGTGATCTGTTCAACCCCAGCTAGCCACGTCCCAAACAAAGACGCAATATCTACTGAAGGATTGATATTAAAAGCTATATGAATCGTTCTCCAAAGTAACTTGGCAAGTGGGCATTCAAGAAATAAATATTTTATTGTTTCATCCTGAGCACAAAAACAACACCGCGAAATGCCTACCCATCGCCTCTTAAGTAAGTTGTCCTCTGTGAGTATTACTTGCTTGTGGACAAACCACATAAAAAATTTAATCCGCAAAGGAAGCTTAACCTTCCATATATGTAGTGACATTGAGAGGGGGCCAGAATTAATCAGATCCGTATAAAAAGATTTCACCATAAATATCTCATTTTTAGTTAACTTCCATTGTGTTGAGTCCGGCAGGTCGGAGAGTCGAACTTCAATCAATCTCCGAACCAAGTGCATCCAGGCTGTCCATCTTTCACCAACTAACGTACGTCTGAACTGAATGTTCAAGGGAATAGTTTGAAGAACGGTACCTTCTCAATCCTCCTTACATTGCACAATGTTATAAAGGGTAGGATATTGTAAAGCCAGAGGTGTCTCTCCTAACCACGTATCCTCCCAAAATCTTGTTGACATCCCGTTGCCAACCAAGAATTTGACCCTACGAAAAAACACGTCCTTCATTCTCATAAGTCCCTTCCAGAACGGCGAATCAGTCGGTCTGATAGTAGCCTGGGCTAGCGTTTTCGAGTGCAAATACTTATTGCGCAGGATTTGAGACCACATGCCCTCCGGCTCTGTCTCTAACCTGTACAACCATTTGCTCATAAGGAATTTATTCTTAATTTCCAAGTTCTCAATACCGAGACCCCCTCGGTCTTTAGGTCGACAAAGGATATCCCATCGCGTGAGACGGTATTTCCTCTTGGCCTCATCAGTCTGCCAAAAGAAACGAGATCTAAAGAAATCAAGTCGCTTTCGGACCCCTTTCGGAATTTCGAAGAAAGAAAGTAGAAACATTGGCATGCTAGTCAGTATTGAGTTAATCAGAACTAGCCAACCTCCATATGACATCAGCTTGCCCTTCCAGCAGCTGAGTTTTTTTTTCAATTTGTTCTTCAATACATTTCTATTATTTATTGGATAGCTTACGGTGATGAATCGGAATACCCAAGTAACTGAATGGTAAAGCACCTAATTCGCATCCAAACAATTGTCTGTAGGTATGTTCCTCGTCTTTGGCCTTCCCAAAACAGAACACCTCGCTCTTATGAAAATTAATTTTTAAGCCAGACAATTGTTCAAATAGACACAAGATAAGTTTCATGTTACGTGCCTTAGCCACGTCATGTTCCATGAATAGAATAGTGTCATCATCATATTGTAGAATGGACACCCCTCCATCAACTAGATGAGCAACTAGACCCTCTACATGGCCATGCTGCTTGACCCTGCCAATAATGACGGCCAACATATCAGCCACAATACTGAACAGAAGAGGTGACATGGAATCCCCTTGTCTCAACTCCTTATGCGTCTGGAAGTAGTGACCGATGTTATCGTTCACATTAATTCCGACACTACCTTTCTGGACTTGAGTATCCACTTGGTTCCTCCAGGTTTCACTAAAAACTTCATGCTTATTGCCTGCTGAAGAAAAGGCCATTTTACTTTCTCATAAGCCTTCTCGAAATCCACTTTGAAAATAACCCCGTCTAGTTTCTTCGAGTGAACCTCATGGAGTGTTTCATGTAAGACGACCACTCCTTCTAGTATGTGTCATCCTGACATGAAAGCTGTCTGACTAGGTTGAACCACTGACTGAGCAATTTGTGTCAATCTATTGGTTCCTACCTTTGTGAAAATTTTAAAACTCACATTTAGTAGGCAAATGGGTCGGAATTGTTCGATCCGAACCGCCTCATTTTTCTTAGGTAACAACACTATCGTACCAAAGTTGAGGTGAAACAACTCCAAATGGCCATCGAAAAAATCGTGAAACATAGGCATAAGATCATCTTTAATGATATGCCAACATTTCTTATAGAATTTAGCTGGAAACCCATCTGGTCCCAGTGCTTTATTCGGCTTCATTTGAGTTATGGCCAGATGAACCTCTTTTTCAGTAAACGGTGCAGAGAGAACATCGTTCTCTGCTGCCTGTAATTGAGGTATATCATCAATCACAGACTCATCAACAGACACCGTGGATGTATTTGAGGGTCCAGAAAGGTTTCTATAATAGGTGGAAATATACGCTTTTAGATTTTCGTGCCCCACTATTGTCCCCTCGTCCTGCTCAAGCTGTATGATCTTCTTCTTCCTATGTTTACCATTTGCAACCATATGGAAGAACTGTGTGTTGTCGTCCCCTTGGACAACCTTAAGCGTTTTTGCACGCAACGCCCACTTGAGCTCCTCCTCTCTCAGGAGAGCATGTAGGACTTGCTCAGCCTCGGACTTGGTTCGATGCTCATTAACAGAAAGGAGAGTGGTTTCAGCCTTTACATCTAGTGCCTCAATGAGTTGAGTAAGACGCTCTTTTTCCCGCTTATAAATCCCACTCTCATTTCTGGCCCAATCTCTCAGAAATTGTCGGCGGTGTCTAATTTTATTCTGCCATCTCTCGACATGTGTCCTTCCCGTAACCGGCTTATCCCATTCGCGTGCAATCATCTCCATAAATCCTTCTCGCTCAAACCAGCTTTGCTCGAAGGAGAAGATATTTTTATTTGCCACATGGGTAGCCTCGCCCGAATCTAAAAGGAGTGGTGTTTGATCCGAGATCGCTCTCTGCATCGCATGAACCGACACCAACGGATATTTTTGTTCCCACTCCACACTAGCAAGTACCCTATCCAGCTTTTCATATGTCGGAACATGTAACGAGTTGGCCCATGTAAATTGTCTATCAGTGAGCTCAATTTCTCTCAAATTGAGGCTCTCGATAATCATGTTAAACATCATAGACCAACGTCCATCGAAATTGTCATTATTCTTTTATTCTCGCCTCCTAACGATATTAAAATCCCCCTCGACTAGTATTGGCAGATTTTCATCTCCACAAATCCGCACTAGATCGGCCAGAAAATCAGGTTTAAATTCAGGTAGTGCTGCCCCATATACAGCAACTAGCGACCATCAGAACCCATTCAATTTTGATCTTACCGTGAATTTAACAGAAAAGTCTCCCTGAACCACATTAAGCACCTCTAACATCTCACACCGTACTCCTAGAAAAATCCCGCCGGATCTTCCTCTAGGAGGTAAAACGTGACAGTAAAAATCGATACCACTGGAGAGGGTTTGAAGGAATTGGGATGTGAAATTATCTCGTCCAGTTTCTAAAAGTGCAAGAAAGTCTAAGTGATGCTCTAGCGTTGTCTCTGCTAAGAATCTTTGTTTAGCCAAGTCCGCTAGACCTCTGCTATTCCAAAAAAGTCCTTTCATAAGTCAGCATGAAATTTTTTCTTAAGCATAACTCTAGCACTTCTGCGTACTGCTGAAGTAGGATAAATTTTCCACTTCCAGGGCCGTTTGGGCTTCTCCTCAACACTCTGCGGGACGATAGTATTATCTATGACAGAAACTGCATCCTCCATCAAGAGAGGCTCTACCGTATCTGTGTTCTCCAAATCCTCCTCATCCTCAGCCTCGACACTAGGCAACAGATTATTACATATATTTGCGAGATCAGTAATTCCTAAATTATTCATGTCATTGTCATTCATAGGTTGGATAGAGGCAAGATTACGAATGATCTCAGAAGCTCTCTTTGCTTCCAAGTCTAAAAGATCATTAACGGATTTGGCGACCTCGGTTTCATTTGATCCCAAAGAAATTCCTAAGTCGTTTGCCTTATCAACTATGTCATTCTCAGAGAAGTGTAAAATTGAACAACTTTTATCAAAAGACGAACCTGCAGTAGTCTCAGCATGACGAAGCATGGCGGCCCTCTTGCCACGCGCTAGCTGCAGGTCATCCGCATCCGGCTGTCCCTGGATCCGGTTGCTGACACGCCTGCCAGCTGACACCGGATCCGCTATCCTGCCAAAAGCAATGAGCTCCTTCGTCGTCCTCTCTCGAGGGGTATGGTCAAGACTCCCACGCCCCTCCACTACTAGGCAAAAGCCTAGCAGCAGCGCGGGTTTTGGGCCTATTAGCAGCGCGGGGGCCGGCGCTACTAATAAGGCGCTACAACTAACGTATAGCATTAGCGCGGGCGCACCCGCGCTACTACTATGTCCATTAGTAGTAGCATGGGTAAAAACCCGCGGAATTTTTTTTCCGAATTTTTTGCCCGAATTTTCAAATTTCTGAATTATTTTAACCTCTAATCTCTAACCACCCTCATCACTACTCAATTTAATCTCTTATCACCCCTCATCATTCCAAATCATCTAACGTCCCGGACGGTCACCCATCCTCTTACTACTCCAGCCTGAGCACGCTTAACTTCCGGGTTCTATTCTCCCTCGATTCCAAGTCTGCACTTGTTGTTTTCCTGATAATAGTAAGATGTCAATCCTATTAACCGTCGGGAGTTTAGCTTGAGCATGAAGTTACACATTTCGCTGTTTGAGTTTAAAACTATTGTTCTAAACCACAATAATTATTTAGTAACACTAATATTTCTTGAATAAGGAGTTTGACCACATTTTGACCAAAGTTTGACCATAGTTTGACCAGATTTGACCAAAATTCCAAAAAACTGAAATAATTATTTAGTAACACTAATATTCTTGAATAATTATTTAGTAACACTAATATGTCTTGAATAAGTAGTTTGACCAGATTTGACCAAAATTAAAAAAAAACTGAAATTTGAGCATAACTTTTTTTCCTTTCAGAATTTGAGGATTCTAAAAATTTGAGCATAACTATTGTTCTAAAACATGTCCAAATTTAAGTTTTTAAATTTTCCTAACTAGTAGATGTTGTAATATAACTACATATCGAAGGATTTTAATTTTTGAAGTTTTTATCATTTTCTTTTGCTTTTTACAAAACCGAAAAGGCGATCCACCGGGAGGGTAGAGTTTCAAAATGGGACCTTTAGTAGTAGCGAGGGATTTTACCCCTCGCTACTACTATGGCATGTCCCGAAGGGGCACGGTTGAGACCTCTTAGTAGTAGCGAGGGGTAAAAACTTAGTAGTAGCGCGGGTTTATAACCCTCGCTACTACTATGGCATGGCCCAGGGGCACGGTAGAGACCGCTTAGTAGTAGCGAGGGGTAAAAACCAGCGCTACTGCTATCAACTTAGTAGTAGCGAGGGCTAAAAACCCGCGCTACTACTATGGCATGTCCCGGGGGGCACGGTAGAGACCGCTTAGTAGTACCGAGGGTTAAAAACCAGCGCTACTTTTTATCAACTTAGTAGTAGCGAGGTTTAAAAACTCGCGCTACTGCTACTTAGCAGCAGCGCCTGATTTTAAAGCGCGCTGCTGGTAAGATTCTGTGTATAGGCTTTTCCCTAGTAGTGCTCCCTTATCATCGGTGAAGGAGGATAGGGCATAGTGGAGCGGACCTCAGCTGCATAGGTCAAGGGTGAGTGGGACCATGGAGACGCTTGCTCTCTGGTCCCGTCCCCCCTCTCCCCCGCATAAACCGTCGTCTCCCGGCCAACCTGCATGGCGCAATCCTGCGGAGGGGTTACGACACGGGACTCCTTCCCACATCTCACCCCCAGCTCGCCAATCTGGATGGTGTGGTCCTGTGGAGGGGTTATAGCATGGGACTCCTTCCCGCACCTCACCCCCAGCTCGACTGGAGATGCCAAAGTGGGAAGAACGCTAGAGACCTCCTGTCCAGGCGCCCCTCCCACCGAAAAGAAGCCGGGCGCAGGTACTTGGGTGCTATGGGCCTCCTGCCCATGGCCCCCCATACCCACGGCCAACCAATCAAGGTCCACCCTCGCACCGGGTGTAGACTCCGCAGTCGTCACCTCGCCGGCCAGACTCAGCACTGGTGGCAGCTCAAGCTCCACTGGGTTGTCTGCCTCAACCCTGGTGCTCCATAACCGACTAGGAGCGGACCCCGGTGCAAATGAACCGAAGTGAAGCGTGTTCATCAGAGTAGTGGACGGGGGTGCCTCTTTGGTACAACTATCTACCTTATCTGGCTGTGAAGTAGGCCTCTTGTCCGACTCCGGCAGTGTATCATCGGCCCCTTAACCTGATTCCCGGGCGCACTATGCCTCCCTCAATTGTATCCATGTCCTGTGTCCCATCCCCATCCTGGGAAACTACAGTATCCTCGATCTCAAGCTCTAAGACATAAGTGACTCCAGCATGTGTCCATCTGACCACATCTAGTATATACTCAACACTCACAACACTGACCAACAACCTCGCAGCGCCTTGTGCACGAGTGAATGGCATGTCAACCATTTTTGTCTTAGCAATCATAGCACCCAAACTCCAAGCAATCAGAAAATGCTTTATGAATTTAGGTGGCACGCCATAGAAACGAACCCACATCTTCTCCAAAGGTGTACCCTCAGGTTCCGCCTGCTTCCACTCGTCGAAAGCGATAAAAATGTTGGTGCTTGTGACTCTGCATAAACCACACTTAAGAAAATGCATCTGATACTCTTTAGTGGGAAAATCTACCTTATAAGTCTGACCATCTAACTGTTCCAGATGCCACTGATAACTACCTGGCACTTAGTCACGTAGCTGTCTCATGATCTGAGCCTCGGTCAACTGTCCATTAGTAACTCTGATTACTGCCGGGAAGGAACTCTCAACCATCTGCCGTAGAGGGTCCACCTCCGGTGTCTCAAAGAACATCAACTCCTTACAGCAGACCCCGAAAGTGTTAATACAAGGCTTAGGATCGGAAAGCAGAGGGAAGTCCCCGGTCACATGCTGGGAGCGGAGGCAATAGTCACAAAGCTCATTCATACACTCTGCCACGAAATGACCCAGTTCACCACATCTATAGCAAGGCAACTTTTTCTTCTTAATCGCGCACCTAGAGAGTTTTTCTCCCTCCGCTTTCTCCGACCCTTTGTCAGACGCGCCATCCCTAGATTTAATCCCTCCAGATGTCACCGGAACCTGCACTGCTGCCAAATCCCTAACCGTGTCAACTACCGCCGCGAGTAGCATGGATGGGTCTCCCACCTCATCCGCTACGTTCTCGAGCTCCTCCCCTGAAGCCATATCTGTAGCAGGTGGTGGTGGCGGTGGGTGGTGTCGAGGCGGTGGTGGGCGTCTCTCTCTCCCACAGCGACGATATCCACCTCAGAAGCAATCTCTGGGTCCAGCAACACCCTCAACAAAATTACTGGGCGGACCTTGAAAATGTCCGGTGTCCTCATCATTATGCCGGTTATATCCACGGCCGCCACCGGACGAAGCTCCATGGTGTAGTCCCTCACCATATGCATCATATCTGTCGTCTCCCCACTGCCCATATCGGTTGAAATTCTGTCCATCTTTGTTGTAACCACTATATCCACCATGCCCTTGCACGCCGCGACCCCTTCCTAGGGCCGGTGCCTTAGCTGCTGGTAGCTGCGCCACTTCATCCGGCTAGCGCATGCTTGGTCTGGGCACATGCGTCGGCACTAGAGAACCAGATGCATCGCCCCCTGCCGCGCAGAGGATGGAACGCCCCGGCCGGTCCCTACTCGGGGTTGCACCCTCGTCGCCGCCGGCCTTGGAGGGGGCAAGCCGCCCCGTCCAACACCGCCAACCCCACCACTAGGCGGGGCACCGCGGCCAACACCACCCACAGGCAGGGCACCGCGGCCAGCAGCACCAGCGCCAGCGATCGGCGGAGCAGCACGACCGGCCACGCCCGTGGCGGTAGCCCCATTGGCCGGCAAAGTTCCCCGACCAGCCCCGCCAGGAGCAAAGGTGCCAGCGGCGGGAGGTGGCCCTCGCTTGACGGGCGGCGGCCCTCGTCCTGCCATGCCACCGGCATACGTCATCCTCCTTGCCCGTCCTGTGCCGAGCGAAGGAAAACCCAGACCTGGAACCCTAGACTCGCTCGTAGAGGCGACATGAACATAATGATATTTGAGATCAATGTGCTTTGTTCTCTCATGGAACATCTGATCCTTAGTGAGGTAAATGGCACTCTGACTGTCACAAAAGAAATTAATGCAAGAATTATCTCCACAAAGCTCAGCATACAAACCTTTTAGCCAAACTGATTCTTTACATGCTTCTGCAATAGCCATGTATTATGCTTCAGTGGTAGACTGGGCAACTACTGGCTGCAATGTTGCCCTCCAACTCACGGCACAACCACCAACAATGAACACATAACTTGTAAGGGACCTCCTCTTTTCCAAATCGCTGGAAGAGAAATCTGAATCCACATAGCCAGGATAGTCCCTCAACAGTCCTTCCGAATTTCAAACAAGCATGGGAAGTTCCACGAAGGTACCTGAAAATCCACTGAACAGCCTTCCAATGTTCTTGACCAGGGTTAGCCATGTATCGACTGACCAAACTCATTGCAAATGAGAAATCAGGCCTAGAACACACCATGTCATACATGAAAGAACCAAAAACACTGGAATATGGAACTCTTGACATATACTCGAACTCTTCATCATTACTAGGACAATTAAAAGAGGATAATTTGAAATGAGGAGCAATGGGAGTTCTTACTGACTTAGCATCACGCATGCTAAAATGATGAAGTACTTTCTTAATATAACTCTGCTGACTAAGAAATAATAGGCCAGAATTTCTGTCCCTTGTAATCTCCATACCTAGAATTTTCTTAGCAGCAGCAAGATCCTTCATCTCAAACTCACCACTTAACTGTGCCTTTAAAGTAGTGATCGCTTTCTTGCCCTTGGCAGCAATCAACATATCATCAACATATAACAGCAAGTATATAGTTGATCCATCAACAAATTTAATGTAAACACAACTATCATAGGCAGACCTCTTAAATCCATGTGCTATAATCACTACTAGGAAAAGGCTTATACATAGAAGTTTACCAGTAGCTTGCTTTTTGGAGCCCATGCTACTGATAATTAGCAGTAGTGTGTGTTACAAAACGCGCTACTGGTAGAACTTAGCAGCAGCATTGGTTTCTAGAAGGCACACTACTGGTAAGTTCGCCACACCAGACCCCCCGGCCAAAAAATAGTAGCAGCGTTGGTACCCTAACAAGCGCTACTGTTAAGAAAATAGCAGTAGCGTGGTGCCACCAATAAGCGCTACTGCTACTTCTTCTATGTGTAATCTTTTAGCAGTAGCGTGTTTTTTGGGCAAGCGCTATAGCTAGTTTTATGTACCGGTATATAAGTTGGCTGGCACAAATAGCAGTAGTGCGCTTTGGTGCCCAGCGCTACTACTATGGTCCCCAGCCAAAATATCTGCCACCTCCCCCCCTCTTCTTCCTCCCCCGTTTCTTTCCCCCCTCCCTCTTGCACTTGCTTGTCCTTCAATGCTTCCCCCTCTTCTTTGCCCCTCTTCTCCCCCTCCATTAATGCCCTCCCTCCTTTCTCTTCCTTTCTTTTGCCCCTTCTCCCCTTCTCTTCTTTGCCCCTCCACCACCCCTCCATTAATGCCCTCCCTCCTCCCTCTCATAGCTCTATCTAGAGCTACTAGCTAATTATAAAAAGGTGCTCGATATTCCTCTCGACAAATTGGTGAGCAAAAAAAGAGTTGTGCAAGAATGGAGATATGTGTGTTTGCGATTAGGACTGAAACTATGTGCGATATGAATATACCGAATTGTGTGTGGCATGTGAGTGACATGAGTTGCCTATGTTTTGCCGAAATGTCGATTCAATTCCGTTTCGGCGAATTTCGGGCATGCAAACTCAATATGTCCTATATTTAGGGAAGGTCATGCCGAATTTTTGTATAAATTTGATCCATGCATGCATATATACGTGTTTAAAATATTTGCTTCGCGCGCAGGTGATCATGAAGGTCAATGGAAGGAAGGTGGAAAGATACTGGCAATCTGCTGTGGATGACATGTATGAAAAAATACTGAAGGATGTTTTATGTTCGTGTTGAAAATGCAAAGGAAGAGTCAGGGTCGACCCCTTTGAGGGTGGTAAATTAAAGGCGCACCTGCTCATGCATGGCCATACTCGGTGGATAAGTGATGATGATGATGATGATGATGATAAGGACGTCGACGGGGCAGGAAATAACGACATGGGGCCACTAGACAAAGAGATGACCGATTATGTGCCCGAAGAGGAAGACGGCCTCGGAAATGTCGATGGTGAAGAGGCAGTTCAAGGCGGAGAAGACGCGGACACGCCACCATCTTCGTCGCTACTAAGTTCAGCCATGCGGGACCCGCATGTTCGAGACCTGCTTCGCAAGAAGACGACTAGAGAGAGAGCTACTTCTAGAGAGGAGGTCAAACTGGCGCAACTGGAGGTAGACTCGAGATGACTCCTTTGTATGATGGTTGCAATAATTCCGAGGTGACCCGCTTGAGTTTCACACTAGAACTTCTAAAGATGAAGGCAAAAAACAAATGGACAAATACAAGCCTGGATGAGCTTCTGAAGTACCTAAAGAAGGTTCTTCCCGCGGGAAGCCTGTGTCCTACTAGTGTCGAGGAGGCAAAGAAAATCGTGTGCCCTCTTGATCTGCCACATATTAGATATCACACATGCATCAATGATTGCATCATATATTGGAACGAGCATGCTGAAAAAACCATCTGTCCAAAGTGCAATGCTTCCGATATAAAAAGGCCGGAAAGAAAGCTCCATAGAAAGCTGTATGGTACTTTCCGATCACTCCGCGTCTACAGCGGTATTTTGTAGATCCTAAGGAAGCAAAGCTTATGCGCTGGCACGCGGAGAGGGTGAAGCCAGATGACGGAGATGAGCCGAAGCTGAGACACCTCGTAGATGCTAGCCAGTGGAGATCATTAAATGCTGAATTTGATTTTTTCACAAATGATCCAAGGAACGTCGTGCTTGGCGCAAGTAGTGATGGCATAAATCCATTTGGCAACCAGAACACCAATCATAGCACATGACCCGTGTTTGTATGGATGTACAACCTCTCCCTGGTTGTGCATGAAGGAAAAATACATACACATGGCTATGCTTATTCAAGGGCCGAGACAACCGGGAAATGATATAAATCTATATCTCGGGTTATTGAAAGAGGAGTTACAGACCTTATGGACAACGCCGGCCAAGACATGGAATGCAAGCAAAGGAGAGTATTTCTACATGAGAGCCGTGCTGATCACGACGGTGGAGGACTATCTCGGTTACGGCTATCTCTCCGGCCAGGTGTGCCACGGATATTGCGGATGCACGAGGTGCATAGATGATACAACTTCTCTGCAGCTATCGAAAGATGGAGGGTCTTTGAAAATCGTGTACATGGAGCATCGAAGATGGCTCGAGAAGGATGACCCATGGAGAAAGCGTGGAGATCTATTCAATGGTAAGGCTGAGCATCGAGGTCCTTCACGTAAGCGTAGCGGTGCAGAAATATATGAGTTATTGAAGAACTGGAAAGAGTGCCCCTCGCCGGGAAAGACGAAGAAAAAGGCGCTGGAGCCCCTGCTGAAGGTATGGAAGATGAGATCTGTTTTCTGGGACTTGGAATACTGGCCCATACTCGACACACCTCATAGCCTTGATCAAATGCATACCACAAATAATATCCTTGAGAGTTTGCTTGGAACATTGATGAACATGCCGGAGAGGACCAAGGATGAGCCGAAGGCAAGAAAAGACTTGGAATTCTTGAAAATCAGGAAAGATCTCCAAATGCCCGGTAAAAGGTCATCAGAGGAGACGGAGACGGAGATGGAGACGGAGACGGAGACGGAGACGGAGACGGAAGATAGGTGCAAAAAAGTAAACAAGAAGGAAGAAAAATATTTCCCCCGCTCTTGCTTCACCTTAGATCCGAAGGAGGTCGATCAATTGTTCAAGTGCCTTGCCGGAATCAAAGTTGGTTCCGGATACTGTGGTAAGATAAGCAGATATCTGGACACTAAGAAAAAAGGTTCAGTGGGATGAAGTCTCACGACTGTCATGTGATGATGACGCAGTTACTCCCGGTTGCACTTAGAGGGATTATGGACACACATGTGCGTGAGACGCTTACTGACCTATGCCACTTTTTTTATGCTATCTCTCGAAAGTCGATCAGTGTGAAGCAACTCCATAGGCTAAAGGAAGATATCGTTGTCATACTGAATGAGCTAGAGATGTACTTCCCGCCCGCTTCTTAGATGTCATGGTGCATCTATGTGTCCACATCGTGGATGACATCATCGACCTAGGGCCGACATTCCTGCGTAGCATGATGCCGTTCGAGAGGATGAATGGGGTCATCAAAGGATTCATTCGTAACATGTCCTGTCCAGATGGAAGCATAGCCCAGGGATATCTGACCAAAGAGTGCATCTCTTTCTGTGAGAGTTATCTGACCAAAGACCGTGTTGTTGGTTTGCCCGTCAACAAGCACTGTGGAAGGCTCGAAGGCTAAGGTCACACCAACGGTCATAGGGATTTGAATGTGTTACGCTCAGACCGACAAAACGACATTGAGAGGGAAAACTTAGTAGTGCTACAACACCTAGATGTGCTAGAAGATTTTGGGACACTGCACAAAGAGACCATCGCAAAGAAATACCGTGACCGTGGGGTGCACAGGACGGACGCTCAAGTTATTAGAGAGCACAACTCCACTTTCGTGCGTTAGTTCAAAGAGCGAGTTCTTGCTAATCCCCCGAAGAGGGTTGTCCGAACGGAAAACTCATATACACCTTAGCACATGGCCCCTCGACCAACCTTGCGACTTATCAAGCATACGATATCAACGGATACACGTTCTACACGGAGGAGAAAGATATAAACAGTGATGACCAAAACTCAGGGGTGACAATGGAATCCATGACCGGGAATGTAATTGAAATATATTACGGAAGCGTCGAAGAGATATGGGACCTTAACTACTCTGGATTGCATGGCGCGATGATGTTCCATGTCAGATGGGCTAAAAATTTACACTGAGAAAACCGACATTTCACTACCATTTTGTATACCTGACTCTGATGATAGCGGTACTGTCAACGCCATTGTCAAAAATGAGCCATGGGTACATGGTAGACACGTGACACAATGTTTCTTCATAACTAATCCGATCAATCCCAGCCGTGTTGTCGTGAGGAGAAGCAAAAGGAGCATCGCCGAAATGGATGAAGTTGCCAACGAGGAAGACTATGACCAGTATGGTGATCCGATGAGGGAAGATGATGCTGATGACGACGAAACATATGTCAAAAGAAGAATGAAGACTACATTACCTAAGAAATATCGTAATCCCTGGAGAAGGAAAAGTCACGAACTTGGGCTCAATTATTCGACAATGAACAAAAGAGGGAAGAAGATCAGTCTAAAGCGTCGTCGTCGCCCAAGCTGACAAACTAATCCCCAAAGTTTGTGTGTGTCTTTTTTGCATACCGGTGTTAGCGGTCAAATCATGTAATATATATTATACTATTTTTTATCCGGAGGGTAACAGTGGTATTGCTCTAACGACAGACCAAATTAAAGGAAGGAAAGTGCAAAAGAAAGATAAGAAAAAGAAAAGTGCAAATGAAAGAAAAAGAAAAAGAAGAAGAAAAAGAAAAATAAAGGAAGTTTTGCAAAATGAAATGAAAAAAAAGAAAAAAGAACTAATAAGTTGTGGAAACTGAAATGAAAGAAAAATAAAAAAGAAAAAGGAAGGAAGTTTGTGGAATATGAAAAAAAAATAAAAAGAATAATAAATATAAAAAGAGAAATATAAATAAAATTAAAAGGAAGAAACACACGCTATAGCTAAGAAAAAAATAGCAGTAGCGTGTTTTGGCCGGGGCAGCGCTATAGCTAAGAAAAATAAGAAAAGGAAAAAAAATAGCAGTAGCGCGTTTTGGCTTGGGCAGCACTATAGCTAACGCTATAGCTAGCTTAGCTATAGCGCGTTTTGCCAACACGCGCTATAGCTAAGTTGCTTACAGCACCATCCGCTAGATCCTATCTCTTTCCTCTCTCTCACTCTCGCTCGAATCCCCTTTCTCTCGCCACCGCCGATGCCCGCACCCGCCCACGACGCTGATGCCCGCACCCACCCACGCCACCGCTGATGCCCGCACCCGCCCACGCCGCCGACGCCCGCACCCGCCCACGCCATCGCCGACGCCCGCACCTGCCCATGCCACCGTCGACGCCCG
>NC_041384.1:712359009-712377221 GCF_002162155.2 Triticum dicoccoides
GGTGCACCACTGGCCCAACCCCTCCCCCGTGCCGCCCCTGCTCTCTCTCTCTCTCTCTCTCTGACCAAATTTGGTCTCTCTGCAGATCGACGAGGAGGAGAAGGACCCCGGCCCCTCTGCCCCGGCGACCCCGACCCTGATCCCAACCCTGGCCGAGGTGTGCCACCCCCTCTTCCCTCCCTTTTCATATGCTTGTTTTGTTCAAATGCTTGCTGTCCAAATGTTGAATGCTGTTAAAATACATGTTTTTAGAGTGTTAAATGTCTATTGTTAGAGTGTTCAAATGTGTGTTGTTAGAGTGTTCAATTGCTGTTAAAATGCCTATTGTTAGAGTGTTCAAATGCTTGCTGTTAAAATGCATGTTGTTCATATGCTTGCTGTTAAAATGCATATTGTTAGAATGCTGTTAATATGCTTTTTTTGGATTTTGTTGCTAGAGTAAATGAAAACGAGTGTTTAGTTTGTTTATAGAGTAAATAAAATGAAAATGAACATTTTATTAGGCAGATTGTAGGTCCACAATTGATCTTGTGTGTCTACAATAATTTATCTTATGTGTCTACAATAATTTATCTTGTGAATGCTTGACGCACAGATAGATCACCGACGTGCCGCTCGACGATGCCGCTCGAAGATCATCGACACGACACCCTCATCCTCGATAGGCAGATAGTGAGCATCCCAAAACCCACACTATATAGAGCTCTGTCCATGCAGATGCTAGAGGAGTGTACATGTGCATGTGGTTGTTGTGCTGCTATAGTGAGCATCCTATATTGTTGTGCTGCTATAGTTCTACCGGACTTTGGTTGTTGATTCATTTCCCGATTGCGAGTGACCTATGTTTTGCAGAAAATGTTGATTCATTTCCATTCCGGCAAATTTCAGGCCCTCTATATGTGCACTTTCTAGCAAAGGTCATGCCGAAATTTTCCGTGAATTTTGGCATGACTTGTGCTAGAAAGTTGGACATATTGAGTGCTTGAGATTTGTCACGATGGGAATGAAATGACATTTCCGGCAAAACAAAGGTCACTTTTTTTTCATTATTCACTTTATTATATAAAGCTCGATAATTAAACCACTACAACATTGAACCCTAGGAAACATGACCGACACCGATGAGGTCGGAGGTTCTCAGTCCCAATTAGGTCAGGCACACGCCTACCTCGACTTTCTGGCGGATCAGGAGGGACAGGAAGCTGGGTGTCTAGACCGCCTTGTCATGAAGAATGACGACGGTGGTGGCGCTGGCGCCGACACTGATACCACCAACGACTCCGGCACTGAGACTGGCGCTGATGATGTTCCTAACTGCAGCACGGAAGGTGGGACCTCCCAAGCAAGTGAGGGACAGACGGAAAAGAGGACACGACGCCCAAATGAGCTCGACACCGGAAGAATGGTGGTCACGGCGATGCACCCTGGCGAGTTTGAGCCAATAGAGCCGCGAGAAGTGGCACCGTGTTACGGCAACCAACTAGGATACATCCTACGGGATACCGCTAACATCAACGACACAAAAATATGGAAGAATGAACATTTGAAGAAGCTGCTTCTAACTAGGTTGCACACAAGATTCCAGTTCCCCGGTCGGAATGACGATGTCAACCCATGGGATGATGAGGGCATGAAAAAAATCAACAACAAAGCACTAGGGAAGTTCAGCAACGCATTGAGCGCTTGGAAAACTAGGGTGAAAAGGGCGATTCAACAGAATGAAACCTATGCCGAGATTCTTGCAGACAATCCGAAAATTACGATAGAGGACTTTGAAAGGTTCAAGGAGACTTGCAATGAAGAAGCTTCCAAGGTCATGTCGGAGACAGGCAAGTAGCTGCAGGCAAAGAACATGGGGAACCATCGCCTTGGAAGTCGTGGTTACACGGGAAAGAGGCCCGTGTGGGCTAAGGAGGACGCAGAACATGAATGTCAGGGGATCCCAGACCCATTGGCTGAGTTCACCGACCAGCAGGAGCACGACTTCATTAGGGCCCAATTCTCGTGGGACCCCAAGAAAAAGATTTTTTTCACCGACGGGCCAACTAGGCAATTCATGTGATTACTGGTAATTATCCTTTTTACCACCTTACGTATTAGGTTCTGATCAACAAAGTCTACTACATTCTAGTCGCATTCGTAAATGATTCACAGTCCATTTTGCAGAGAGAGCAACACAAGCTTGCGGCCGAGAGCGACTCATCGACTCAGTCGACTCAGTCGTCGGCGAAGTACAAGTGGGACACTCCTTTCAACCGGGCCATGAACACAATGATGGGACACCCGCCTGGCCAGCGGCCGCAATATGGATGTGTGCATGGCGCCAGGGATGGGGCCACTTGGAAGTACTATTATAACGAGGACCCCGAGGCCAAAAGACAGAGAAAGAAGTTCAGTCAAGTGACTATCGATGAGAAGGTGGCGTGGGCGATGCAGAAAGCAAAAGCTAAGACCAAAGTTGAGATAATCGCGGCCTGTAGATCTGATATGGTGGCTTCCTTTACAAGGTTGATTCCAACAGTGGTCACATGGGTGCAACAAAATCCAAATGCACCACCAAGTGATTTTCCCATGCCCAGCTTTAGCGGGAGCAACTCAATGAACACCGCACCCATACCCGTACGTAGTTTGGCAACCGGCGCACCTCCTCCAGCGGCACCTGCTCCTACGCCCAGCTCTCACAGCAGCCCTAGCTCCGTCTCTGGCTTGAATGTCGGGCCGTCGACATTGGCTGAGCTCGACGCCCTCAAGGTAAATACGCATCGTCGCACCTTCATCAACTCAACTAATTAATTAATATTCAGTTGCCGTTCTTTTTGGTCTCTGACGCCGCACGTATATGTCTTTGTAGGCCGACTCCACCCCGTGCACCCTCCTTTACAACATGAAGGGCGGGTTGGTGGATGTGGGGAAGGGTACTATAGTGAAGCCTAAGGATCGATTGTTTCACCGCCGGCAGATGCCTGATAACGCCTTAAGGGTCTCCTTGGCGAGTGTGAAAGCGGGCTACGAGGGTCTCCCTCGTCCGATACAAACCGATGGAGAGGATGACGAGACCCCCACGCAGCTTGGGCAATGCAAAAATTGGCCGATCCTGTGGCCGAAAAATCTTCTTCGTGTCGAGGTTGCCAGGAGCACAACAACGGGACCTCAGGAAGGTATGACGACACCACCACCTACACAAGTACAATTGTCGTCTGTGCTGCTTGCTGAGATCGAGAGACATGAGGAAGGAGGGTCAACCATTCCGCCGGCAGATGATGCCATCTGCCCCATGGAAGAGGATAGGGATCATGACATGGAGGAGGCCGACGATGACCCTAACCAGTATTTCAATACTACCTTTGAGAATGATGTAACAATGAGTCAACCATATGAATATGAGATGCATGTACCAGAGCCGGAACGTCCTCGGGAGTGCAAGAAGTCTTTGTTCATGCAATCCTCGCAAGACATGCCTCCAGATGCCGGCTCCACCCAAGCTCAACTGATTAGCCAGAGTCGTCCAAAGCTAAGCCCGACAACACTAGGGGTGGTGCTCAGGGAGGGTCTGACAGACCCACCAGCACTAGTAGAAAAAGGGTCAAACGTGAAGCACATTAGTGCCGGTTTGTAAAAAAACCCGGCACTAATGTGATCAATAGTGCCGGTTCGAATGGCTATGCATTAGTGTCGGTTCGTAATGAACCTTTAGTACTGGTTCGTGCCACGAACCGGTACTAAAGGGGTGGTGGCAGGCTGGCGTTAGGCCAGGGCCCCATGAGCACCTTTAGTGACGGTTTGTGACACAAACCGGTACTACAGGTCTAACCTATAGTACCGGTTTGTGTCACCAACCGGCACTACAGAGTCTTAACCTATAGTCCCGGTTGAAGACACGAACCGGCACTATATGGCAATTTTCAAACTCTACCCCCCCTCGTGTATCGCCATTTCAGTTTCGAAAAAATCAAAAGAAAATGATAAAAACTTAAAAAAATAAAATCCTTCGAGAGGTAGTTATATTACTACATCTACACGTTAGGAAAATTTGAAAACTTAAATTTGGACATGTTTTGCAAAAAGTGTAGGGAAAATGTAAAACGGCTATAACTTTTGCATACGATGTCGGAAAAAAACGTATAATATATCAAAAAATTCAGCACGAAAATCCGCATCCGATGCAGATGGCCTATGGCCTGTTTGCAATTTTTTAGAATCCTCAAATTCCAAAAGGAAAAAAAGATATGGTCAAATTTAAGTTTTTTTAATTTTTTTTGTTAAATCTGGTCAAACTACTAATTCAAGAAGTATTAATGTTACTACATAATTATTCAAGAATATTAGTGTTACTAAATAATTATTTCAATTTTTTGAATTTTGGTCAAATCTGGTTAAACTGTATTCAAACTATGGTCAAACTATGGTGAAACTATGGTCAAACTTATTCAAGAAATATTAGTGTTACTAAATAATTACTGTATTTTAGAATAATAGTTTCAAACTCAAATAGTGAAATGTGTGAATTCATGCTCAAGCTAAACTCCTGAGGGTTAATAGGATTGACATCTTACTATTGTCAGGAAAACAACAAGTGCAGACTTGGAAACGAAGGACAATAGAACCCGAAAGTTAAGCGTGCTTGGGCTGGAGTAGTGAGAGGGATGGGTGACCGGTCGGAAAGATAGATGATTTGGAATGAGTGATCCACACTTGAGCAGTTAAGAGAGGTAATTAGAGAATAAATCACCAAATAATTCAGAAAAATTAAAAATCGAAAAAAAAACAAAAAAAATTCCAAAATTTTCAAAAAAAATTCAAAAAAAAACCTTTAGTACCGGTTGGTAACACCAACCGGTACTAAAGGTCCCCATACCAGGGCGCGAGCTCACGCCACGCGGTGGCACTTTAGCGTCGGTTCGTGCCGAACCGGTACTAAAGGGGGGGGGGGCTTTAGTGCCCACCAATTAGTGCCAGTTATGGAACCGGCACTAAAGGCCCTTACGAACCGGTTTTAAAGCTCCGTTTTCTACTAGTGCAGCACCTGAGCCCACCAAGAAGAAGCAGAGGAAGAGACCGGCCACGAGAAAATCCAATAAAGCTGGCAATGTTGGTTCTAGCAGCCAGCCACCTTGGACCAAGGTTGACCGTGTACCGATGAAACATGCGCCATTAATCCATGTCGCGGGACAGCCAATGGTACTGGCGAATGCATTAGCTGCCATAGAAGGGGATCTCAGGAGACTCAATGACCATGTATTTTCGACAGAGAGAAGCCTCCACGCCTCGGTTGATACAGGATACCCACTTTATATGGTTCATGTGTCGAGCAGTTGCAAGATGTATGTCCACACATGCCCCGCGGACCTCTTCTTCCTGAGGTTTGATAACATCTTCCAGATGTTTCAAATGAGGACACTCGATTTAACCTTCGTCCGCCTGTATGCGCTGCACATGAACTACATCGTCAGGAAAGAGCAAGTCACCGGTCTTGCGGTCGCGGACCATACTACATGCATGAGGGCTTCTTGTCAATCAATGATGCCAACCGTCAATATGCGAGTCAGTACATCGAAGAATTCTTGGTCAGCAATAAGGACAAAGAAACGATTCTCCTACCTTATCATCCCAGGTAAGACATCCATGGATAGCACACATACATCCTTTCGTGCATTTCAATAGTTACTTTGCACGCATGGAGGCTAAACTTGATCGTGTATTTTGCGCAGCGGGGGGTGTCGTGCCGTTCTCATTGTTCTTCACCCGCGTTACTCCCGCGCTCTATATTTGGACCCGTCGAAGAACATACAGAAGAAAGATTACACACACATTAAGTATGTTTTGGACAGAGCTATACTGGGCTTCAGCATGCGGGGTGGCTACGTCCAATGCAAAAAAACAAATAAGGCTGGACTTTGTTTCAGCCACAAGACTGACTTCTGTTGCATCCAGCAACCGGCAAGAAGTGGGAATGATGGATTCTACGTCATCCATCTAATGATGAAGTACAGAAGGAATGTGCAATCAATTTGCATGAAATCTTCATCCGATACCCATATCCAGAGATGGGCCAAAGCCTTTGGAGTCGTGCCGGATAATCGACTTCGAAATGATTTCTACCGGATCCAACAGGAAATTGCATCCATCATCATCAAAGATGTCCTCGAAGAGAATGGAATGTTCTATGGCGGCCCAATATCGCGAGCTGACGTCCGAACCCGCATTGCCCAACAGCGTCAGGACATGAGGCCTTTCACTAAGCTTGGTGACACCCTTCCGGATATGGACAGATGGGAAGAGTGCACTGCTTAAAAATAATGTGTCTATTTAGTTACTTGTTACTTTATGTACGACGAAACTTCGTATCTCTCAGTACGACGAAACTATTAGATGTATGGTGCCGCGCTCTAGTTAATTACTTTCGGTACGATGAAATTTGTTAACTATGTTTACTATATATGTTGCTTCTATTTCATAACTATTTTGTTGAATTCGCTTCATGGTATATATATGTGCATCTCTGACAGGTATATAGATCAACGATGGCGACGAAGTGGCATGCCGTGTATGTAGGGCATGTTCCGGGTGTGTATGATGAGTGGCCAGAGTG
Source organism: Triticum dicoccoides (assembly GCF_002162155.2). Lineage (NCBI taxonomy): Eukaryota > Viridiplantae > Streptophyta > Magnoliopsida > Poales > Poaceae > Triticum > Triticum dicoccoides. The sequence goes on from NC_041384.1 coordinate 712,365,599, forward strand.
TCAGGCCCAAGTCTCTGGCTTCTCCGCCGGAATCCAGAAAGGGTTTGATAGCAGAGTGGAAGCCGAAGCTAGTTACTTGAGATTCATAGCACAATAGGGGATTCAAAACCAGCGCCGCCGCAAAAACTACCACATCATACCGCTTTTGATCATCATGATCGCTCTTATCATTTATGTCTTAGTTTAGGTAGATGATGAAACATGTGTCTATGGTGACAATGTAAGAGACATGTGATCATTAACTTGTATCTCTATTTCGAGATGATGAGATCGACATCATTTGTGTTGAGACTATGTTGATATGATGAGACTATGTTGTACCACTTCGATGATGATGATGAGACATTCCTTTTTCATATAGTTCAAGTGTATGTGTATGTTGTAACCGTATAAAACCTGTAAAAATACGAATACAGCAACATAAAAAAAGAAAATACTAGCAGTAGCGTGGGGGTATTGGAGTAGTACCAACGCTGCTTACTAGTAGCATTTTTTTGATGCCCACGCTACTAGTATTAGCAGTAGCGATGGACAGAGGCGCGCTACTGCTAGATAGAGATAGCAGTAGCACTGGTTTAAACAAGCGCTACTGCTACAAAATAGTTGTAGCGCCGTAGCAGTAGCGCTAGTGCCGACGCTACTGGTAGCTCCAAAACCAGCGCTACTGGTAAGGGTTTTCCTAGTAGTGCATAAATGAATCAAACCTCTTATACCACAGTCTCGGAGACTGTTTCAAACCATATAGGGACTTCTTTAACTTGCAAACAATTTTCTCCTTACCAGGCACAATGAAACCTTCTGGTTGGTCCATGTAAACCTCCTTGTCCAGTTCAACATGCAGAAAAACAGTCTTTACATCTAACTGCTCAAGCTCAAGATCATGCGTAGAAACAATAGGAAAAAATAAATGAATGGAACTATGCTTCACAACTGGAGAGAACACATCATTATAATCAATACCTGGTATCTGACTAAAGCCCTTAGCTACTAACCTTGCCTTAAACGTCACAGACTCACTAGGAGACAAACCGTCCTTTCTTTTGAAGATCCATTTGCAGCGAACGGTCTTCTCATGTTTAGGCAAGCTCACAACATCCCATGTGCCATTTTTGTCAAGTGACCACATCTCTTCCTGCATAGCAGCAATCCACTTCTCGCGGTCACCGGAAACAACTGCTTCAGTGTATGTGGATGGCTCATAGATGTTCTCAACCTGTTCTGCACAACTAAAAGTATAAGGAACAATGTCACACTGAGGGAGTCCTGGATTAGGGGGTCTCCGGACACCCGGACTATATCCTTTGGCCGGACAGTTGGACTATGAAGATACAAGATTGAAGACTTCGTCCCGTGTCCGGATGAGACTCTCCTTGGCGTGGAAGGCAAGCTAGGCAATACGGATATGTAGATCTCCTCCCTTGTAACCGACCTTGTGTAACCCTAGCCCTCTCTGGTGTCTATATAAACCGGAGGGTTTAGTCTGTAGGACAACATACAATCATACCATCACTACAAAAAAATACACTTCCATGATGATACGTTTTTGTCACAGTAGGTCGCGTTTTCTGTCATGCATGTACATCCATGACGATTTTATGACAGAATCAAGATAGTCATACCTGTGTTGTCGTAGAAGTGTTCCATGACATTACCAAAATTATCATCACGGAAGTGTCCACTTCCATGACGATAAATCACCCGTCACAGAAGTGCTTTCGTCAAGGGTGACCGACACGTGGCATCCCCCGTAACTGAACACCGTTAAGCTATCGGGTTGGATTTTGGATCCAATAACCCTTTAATGGCCCCGACCAATTGGGATTTTCCACGTGTAAAATCATCATTGGCTGGAGGAAACATGTGTCGGCTCATCGCTGGGACAGATGTCATCCACTCATTGGACATAAGGCGCCTATGATACGTCGACACGTGGCACGACCCAACAGAGGCCCATTCCTGTGAAAAGGCCGGCCCGTTTGACTTGGTCAAAAGGTGGCGGGCCGGCCCATGGAAAGCCTGTTAATGACATGTTCACATATAGCCCATTTACAGCCCGCTAACCCAAGGCCCGTTATGCCGTATTCGAATTAGGCCCAATAGCGTCATCTGGGCCATCCAATATGATTCCAGCCCGTTTTCACTTCGGGCCCATGTATGGCCCATGATATCTTTCGGCCCATATGAGGCCCTCTATAACTCTTGGCCTATTAACGGCCCGTGGTGAAACTGGCCCGTAATGAATAGTGTATCACTTTACACCCATTAACGGCCCGTGGTGAAACTAGCCCGTAAAGAACAGTGTATCACTTTATACCCATTAACTGCCCTTTATTCCATTGGGCCGTTTCCAGCCCATGTTATCTTTGGGCCTTCCTAGAGGCCATTTATTCTTGGACTATTTTCCAACATTCGTTTACTTACGACCCGTTACAGTCATTTTCTGCTTGTGGGCCAAATTCAGCCCGTGGTTACAGTCGGCCCGTTTGTGGTCCAGTAATACGTTGGGCCGTTTTCATAGCTTCATCAAATACGGCCTATTAACGATGGCCATTATGGTCGGCCCCTGAACGGACGATTCCAACTCTAGCCCGTTTACGGCCAGAATGCGATCTGTTTGGCCCATGTTTGGCCAATCGATCATACGGCCCGTAGAAGGCCCATTGTTTCTACGACCTGTAGAAGGCCCACTGTTTATATGGCCCGTAGAAGGCCCACTGTTTCTACGGCCCGTAGGAGGCCCAGTGTCACTACAATATATATTAGGCCATGGTTATTGTGGCCTAGTTTTAAAAATAGGTTATTGCAGCCAGTAGCAAACCGCAGAAAAAGAACTGCACTGACTACAAGAAAACAAATAAACAAGACAACAAGGAAATAAATAAGCAAGCAACTTACACTAGGCTATCACGGCTATTACACATATTACATGCACTGGGCATCAAAGTTTGCCACCAGTGCAAATATAGGGAACACAGCAGCATATAAACGCCGCAGCAAAACAAGTCCAGAACTGAAACCACTTCAGAAGAGCTTAAGAAACAATATCATTGGTAGCCATAATGCTGGCAAGATGCTTAGCAAGCTTATTAACTTTCTCTTGTTTGGCGCTTGTCCTCCAGCGCTTGCTATTGCACCAGAAAGTATGCATCTGAATTCTGCAGGGACTTCCTCAGTCCTTCGGCTTCCTGTCGCATAACATCTGATCGATGTCTTTCAACTTGAAGTTGAGACTCAAGAAGCCGAACTAATTCAGGCAACGAGTTCGAAGAGCTGGTGCCAGCAGTGGTAGCCAGTAACTCGAACACTACATCAAGACATGACTTTGGGGTTGTCTCAGTGTCTTCAATATAGTTTTTATCAGCTTTCTTGGAGACCAACAGGGATGTCTCACTATCTTGAACCTTCTCTGCGTTACTTCCTTTACCATTGCATAATAGGGTACTCTTCTCCAATATTTTATCCGCGTTCTAAAATAGAAACAAACAAACACATCTCAGGTTTACAATGTAGTATATGAAACTCATTTTGGTAAACCAGTTCAGTAGTAAGGTGGACAGGATAACAGCATGAAACAAACATATATTTATGTACTATGGTCACTGTATGGTCTATATCATTCTAGTTTATGTTGCCAAATCAAGATAGATACAGTTGGAATCATATCTATTTAAGACAAAGCAGCATAGACAGAATATAAGTGTGGGAAACTACACATCAATAACAACACTTGTAATGTGCATGGCATGAGAACATATCTGTTTATTCAATTGAAACTGAAATCAACATAGAGCAAGTTACAACAGAAAACAGCCAAACACGTTGAGGAAACAGGTTTAAAACATACCTGTTGCGCCATTGGAGTTTCAATTGCATCCTTCAAATTTGAAATTAGTTGGTATTATTAAATACAGTGATGCAAGAGCAAAGTAGTATGAACCATAGCTACGGAACCTGACCTGGGAACAATTCTTCTTCTGCTTTAAGCGTTGACTTCGGGTTCGGAGTGGTGGTCCTCGTGATTTGGGCACTGCAGTTGCCTTACTAACTTCTTGCATTTGGGTGCTCTGTGGTGGAGACGGTGCTGTGTCAACGGGAACTGGATGTCTATCTGCTGGGGTTGGGGTTAGAAGGGGTGTAGTTGGTTCTCTGTCCAACTGGGTAGGGGTACAATCTTCATGAGTGTGGGTTATGTGTGGTGGGGCTGGTTCTTGGGCAAGTACAACCGTGGTTCTATCTGCATCGGCGGGTAGCACGATCTTTTCTGAAGACCATGTTTTTACTCCCACAGATACTGCCATCACTACCTCCAATTGAAATGGCTGATAAACAAGAAAAGTAATTGAATGTGCAGACATTGTAAGATAGACAGGTGCAATGGATAGTAGGGAAGAAAACATGGCATGAAATAATTAACATTTATGTTGTATAAGCAAACAGAATAGCAGGACATAATTTCACATATATGATGGCTAATTAAATAGGATAGCATGACACTATTTCACATGTATGATGGCTAACTAAACAGGATAGAATGACATGCTTCAAAAAATGATGACTATATAAATAGGATGACATGATATAACTATACGATGTGTCTATTAAAGTGGTTGGCATGCCATAAATCACAAACATGCCGTCGATGGAAACATGATGGCATGATATAATTCACGGATAGAATGACATAATTTAAAATATGATGACTATGTAAACAGGATGAGATGATATAACTATATTATGTCTTTAGAAAATGGGTTGGCATGCCATAATTCAGATACATGCTGTCTATGTAAACATCATGGCATGACATAATTCAAATATATGATTTATATACTAAGGAAGTGAGCAGAGGGCAATCACATATATGATGTGTCAACTAAGGAGATGGCATTCAATATTGTGTATATGATGTAAAAGCTAAGCATTGCAATACAACATATGCATTATATATGAGTAATATAACTCTGCCAAGTTTGAACATACACCTCAGGGGGATAATAGGACTGGTCATCTGCCTCTGAATCCTCCTCTGAAGAGCTATCTGTAACCAGCAAGATATCTGCTTTAGCAGGTAGCATTGTCTGCTCTGAAGACCTTGTTTTCACTCCAGATTTCTCCATCACCAATTCAAATGGCTGATGCACAGGAAGAGCAGTTCAATATACAAACATTGTCAACAAAAGCAATGAGAAATACAAAAAAAGGACGGCATGATATAATTCACATATATGACGCTTGCCTAAACAACATGGCAATGCATAATTCACATACATAATGCCTTGCAACAAGATAACATTGCATAATTCACATATATAATGTCTTGCAACAAGATGGCATTGCATAATTCACATCTATACCTATACTAATTATGGACTCCCTAGAAATTACCACGTTAATCAGTAATTAGGAGCCGTTAATCCAGTGGGACCGTATTATTATGATGTAGATTAACCTAGCTAACCCCGACTTAATTGTGCTAGATTCAGCCTATTTTTTTTCTTATCGAAATCAAAAAGAGCCATGTAAATCTCAAACTACCTACGTAATCCACCGGCACCTTCTCTCCCCATTAGAAAAACAACAACAATCTGAAACAGATCTTGCAGCATGACATCTCAACTATGTCCCCGCAAAAAAAGGACATCTCAACTGTCAACCCCCTCCCCCGTGAGAAACAAATATCTGGATCAAGATGAGGTTTTCCTTTGGTTTGGGATTCTATATTTTTAATCCTTTCCACAATTGAATCTCGAACACCTCCACAAGGTCTTTTCCTTGGTCGGATTTCTGCCACTGATTCTTTCCCACGTTACCTGGCTGCCGCATCGCAAGGGCATATACAGGATTACTGTCCTCGATTGGTTCATCTGTTGATGTCCTCTAGAATCCATGAACATGTATGCGTTCCGCCCAGATTCTCAATGTTTTCTCCAACCTGGATCTTGACAGAATTGGATGATGGTGCAGATTTTTTTGTTCAAGTCTTTCCAGTAGGGTAGCAAGATTTGTGTGGAGAGGATTTCAAGTCCAGCAATTTTTTCCTGACAAGCACCGATCAAAATAAATCTACAAGTATTAGTGTGGCCTCACCCCATCCCTGACCTCCACAACAATCACACCATGACCTGCGACCTAAAGGTTATTGGCTACAAGGTAATTGTAAATTAATCTGCAGAAATTTCCATGTTTTTACTATATATGGTTAGTGTCCACGGACTGAATCTTGAATCTCTCTCCAAGCTCTTTCTTTGGCTATTTACTGGAGATTCTTTCGCATGTTACAAGGCTGCCATCTCCCGAGTAACTGTGATGCCCCTCAGCCTGGACATCACCCCCGTTGCACCCTTACCTCCTGCAGCATATGCTGAGCACGTACCTTAGTGCTTCATATTGCCCTTGCTGAAACAGCGATGACCACATCACTAGCATGAAGACCAGCAAGAAAGAGGTACGTGGTGTGATTCAATTTCTTCTTGGAGTTTTGAACTACTTATAGATTGATTTTTCATGTTATCTCCTGCAGTAGCTACGGGTGATGTATTTCATATTTGTCTTCCAGGATGATCAAGAAGGTCCCAGATCGGGCATCAGTTAAATTTCAGCGTGTCATGCAACCACAGGGAGACACCCACCATGCATGTGCTTGCAAGCAGCAACAGCTTGACTTTGCCATCCATCGACATAACAAGGACAAAACCAACTCCCATTTGCATGCGTGACTCAAGCGGCACAATACAATGAACATTGCAGCATATACCCCTTTTCTCTAGCCAATTTCAAACATTCCTCTGTCTACGTGTGACCTACTCAACATCCATTTGGTTGAGCCGTTCAGGTAATGCTGGGAGAAAATAGCTATGAATGGGACTTTTTCTTTTCTGATGATTCTGGAGTTTTAAAGTTGAAAAGGATAAATTTACATATGTAAGGTAACGATATATCCTCTGAACCAATGGTCAACTCCTAAATTTAGGACACAGTGGCATTACATGGTATAAGTGTAGCTTCTGTTGTACAGGTAGTTTTCCTACATGCTAGATATTATACATGCATATTATTATCACTGAAGTGAGTTGCATAGAATAATTTGGACTCATCAAGTAATAGTAATAGTAGTTGTTCTGTTGTGTGTAGTTTAAACAGTTTGTCTACCAACAACTATTTTCTTATATGTACTTTAGACAAAATCGGTTATTATCTCTCTCATGTTTACTGCTCCAAAATTGCTGCACGTAAGTTCCGGCTCTCGATCCCATTTATTAGTTTCTTCTTGAGCATGTATATGATCGGCCAAGTAGTTGTTACATTTTTTCCTCACCAACTATACTTCACTAAATTCTAACATTTTCCATGTTGAAGGAAACGTTCAAGAGCAAGCAGTTGTATCAGTTATTTTTTGTCCCATTATACTTTGATCTGATTTCTTCTAAAGTGTGACGCTTAAATAGTTCATGGTTTGGTCAGGTTCATTCTTCTCTTCATAGTATATATCTTCTAAAATTCTAGGTATTCACTATTTGAATATTATAATTTCTTTACACTTATAGCCAGGTTTGTAACCTGTATGACTGCTTTCCTACTATAGGTTTGTTCTGACATGCTTAGGCATTGACTTAGATGAACAAAAGCCAGTTATTTTGCAAGACACCCAGCTACAGATGGTTGTTTACTTATCAAGTATCTCATAATTTATAAGGGGACACAAATGTATGTTCATGGTGGCAATCAATTCCTCTAGGTCGTGGGGTACAAAGGCCAGAATGGCCGGTCTAATATTAAGGAGATTCTATGTTGAGGACCAATGTCGACTTCTCCTTTGCTCATTAATTATAATCATTGTGTACGTCAGGGAGATGCTTCCTTTAATAAAAGTTCTCTTCTAGCTCCTTGGGTTTTTGAAGATGAGAAAGATGAATTATGCAATTTTTACTTCCTGAATAATAAATTGGCATACAAGAAAACATTTGATGTTTTGATTTCTTTGTTTCCCTCACTGGTGTCATGGACTGTTCTATTTTATTTGCATAAAAGAGATAAGGACTCTATAAATTTTAATAGGAGTACCTTTAACTATCGGACTCAACATTGAATTTTGCACCATTGTCGAGGTCACAATAAGGGCAATATGTTTAGCGATTACATCCTTGGTTTAACCCATTCACAAAAGCTCCGGTTACATAAGTGGGCATGCAAACCTATACAGGTTTAACCCATTTAATTGAGAATAGGGATTGGGCTACAAAAGGTATTCCTCCATGCTCTTTTATATGAAGGGAAACAATTACATGTTTTCAATAATATCTTTTAAAATCTAAAGTTCGAAAGTTAGCTCACAAGTTAACAATCTTATATAATCATTTTTGCATAGAAAATAAAAAAGCAACACAAAGCTATTTTATATACGACCAAGTAATAATGCTATGTAGAATCGGACTAACCCATGCGAATGCACGGGTTGACAACTAGTATATGGTAATTAGACACTAAACAGGTGGCATTCACACAAAGCATGTCTAAACTAAGAAAATGACATAGCAAGGCAAGATACCATATGCACGATATGAGCAACATAACCCTGCCAAGTTAGGGCATGCACCTCGGGGAGGGGGGGGGGGAATATGACCGGTCATCTGTCTCTGAATCCTCCTCTAAGGAGCTATCGGTAACCCGCAAGACATGCGCTTCGTCAGATAGCATTGTCTGCTCTGAAGACCTTGTTTCCACTCCAGATTTTTCCATGACCGTGTCGAATGGCTGATGCACAGGATGAGTAATTGAATGTACTAAAATTGTTGACAAATTTAACACGTAATAAAAAAATGATGGCATGATATAATTCACATATAAGATGACTGGCTAACCAGGGTGGCATTGCAAAATTCACATATATGATGCCTGGCTAGACAAGATGGCATTGCATGATTCACATATACGATAAAGAAACTAAATAGATGGCATTGACACAAAGCATGTCTAAACTAAGCAGATGACATCTTTAATGTCTACAGTAAGCAATGCAAGGCACCATATGCATGATATTACCAACATCAGCATGCCAAGTTAGAGAGAAGACCTCATGGGGTAAATAGGAGTGGTCTTCTCCTTCTGAATCCCCCTCAGAACAGTTACAATCCGAAATGGGTGGAGGGGGGGCTGCCTTTGCGCCCACCATGGAACGACGTCTGCATTAAATTTTATTGCCACGCAAGACTTGTCTCTTTTGCTCTACATGACCAGTTCCATTGTGTACAATAACTGGCATGCATAGGAATAAAACATAGTGAGATTATGTAAGGAGTGCATGCACAAATCCAGAGTGATGGTAGCAAACTGTGGATAGACCCTAAACCAATGATAGCAGGCAGATAATAGCTTTAGTTAAAAAATACAGATAATGGCTCCTTTAATGTTTGTTTGCACCCAACATGAAACTCATAGTAGACACCGGAGATTAACCAGATAGTAGACAAATAGTACTAATTGCTGCCCCAATATGTACGCCACAACCATTTAAAAACTCAAGTTTCAGCATTAGTTTGGACCTGACTCGGAGTCTCATAGGTGAACACGACGATGATGTAGCAAGTCGTCATATTAAGCGACGCATAACGTAAGCAGACACGGAAGAGTGCGACCTCTCTTGCGGACAATGATGGTAATGCAGTTGCCCTAGCTGCCGGCGGCGGGGAAGAAGATCTGAGGCAGCGAAAGACACTCTGGAGAGCGGATCCCCGTAGTGGTGAACCCTTCCGTCATTGGAGCAGCTGAGCTGGGGTGGAACACAGCGCCGCAGGAGTAGGACAAACCAACCAAGGTTTTCTTTGACACATATCTGTAAAAGAAGTAATTGAGTAAGGGCTTGTTTGAATTTGCGGATTCTAACAATGGAGGGATTGGAAATAGACATGAATAGGATAGGAATGCACGTGCAAAACAGAGAATTTAAAAACACATGATTTCTACCAATCTGGGTGTTTGATTCACAACAATTGGAAGATTACAGGATGCAAAAAAGCATGGTGAGATTAAGTCAAACCACAAGAAAATGTACGGTTATAATACTATTATGCTACTATCTCTTAGTCTTGTGCTTGATGAATAGGAATATGAAAAGGAGGAGAAGTGGAAATTAGAATTCCTATGGTTTTTCTTTCAAGGAGACACTAAAGGAACAAATCCTACAGTTTTCCTTTGCTCCATTTCTTTGCACCAAATTCATGAAAAGTAGTAGCATAGGAAACTTTCCAATTCCGATGTTTTTCATTCACTTTTCCTTTCAAGCACTGGCGATTCTAGTAGGCAGGCTTGAGTAAGGAAAATCTTACACTAAAAAAATGTTTTTGTGCTACCTCTATTACTTTGGACCTAGGCGACTGCCATACTAGCTCAACTCCTAGGCCCATCGACAAATGCATAGCTCAAACGCGCAGAGATAAATAATGATGGCGTTCAAGAGAGTCCATCACGGATAGCTAAGTTTCCTGGTACGTCACTGCTTGTCATATACTACCTCTGTTCCTAAATATTTGTTTTTTTAGAGATTTCCAATGGACTACCACATACGGATGTATATAGACATATTTTAGAGTGTAGATTCACTCATTTTGCTCGGTATGTAGTCACTTGTTAAAGTCTCTAAAAAGACAAATATTTAGGAACGGAGGGAGTAGTAGGATAAAATAATCGTATTTCCTGTTACTACGAGTGCTCAGTGGACAATATATATAACATGTAGAGTAAAAAAAGAGATGCAACAATTGTATAACCTCTTTGGCGAAGCCATGTCGATCTCAGTGTGATTGGGTTGGCCGATGAGGATGCTCCGGCTGACTTGGCTGTCAGAGGAGGGGAAGAAGATCTTAGACGTCTAGAGATGGAGCCCGAGGTACTGCTCTGCTATGATGGAGGGTTTCGTCGTTGGAGCAGCTCCGGTGAGTTGTACGACGCCGAGGCTGAAGCAGGACAAGAGAGACAACGAACAACGTTAACCTGAGTGGAATTCTAATAGCATCTCCAATACATGACGTAAAATACATAACCACAGAGTGCTAGATGTAAAATACATCAGCCGCTCATCTCTGAACTTAACTGTCGAAACTGAATTTAACTGTCAAAACCGAACTTAACTGTCAAAACTGAACTTAACTGTCGAAATTGAATTTTGTTGTCAAAACTAAATTTTGCTGCCGAAAGTGAACGCACTAGCAAGGTGAGGCTACACGTCGGTCGACTAACTTTTTCATCTCTAGTCAGTCGATTTTGCAGCCGTTGGATACGAAATCAAGGGCCTGCGGTTCATCTTCAACCTCCATCCCCTGAGCCGCAAGCCACCACCGACCAAGCAGCAGCCCCCCGCCGCCAGCGGCTGGCGGCGCGTCGCCCCGCCCGCCCCGAAAACACTTCCCAACTCCGGTCCGCCACTGCCCCGGCCATCCCTCTAGGCCCCCCATGCCGAGCTTTTTCTCCGGCGATCCCCACGCCACCGCCCCGCCAACGCCCTGCCACCACCGGCGACCACCGCCCTCATCCTGAACCCTAAGATAGATAGTGGCGTACCTCTCTGTCAAGCCCCCTCCCCACTGCGGCTGGTTCTTCCTTCACCCCGACGAGCCCCCCCACCCCCTGA
>NC_041384.1:712377447-712424070 GCF_002162155.2 Triticum dicoccoides
ACTGACCAAAAGTCGATTCAGTCGATTAAAGTGTAGCTAAATCGGAGCAGCATCGCTAGCAAGAGCAAGAGCGAGAGCAGCAGCGCGAGCAAGAGCAATAGCAAGAGCAGACCAGGTAGGGGACCGAGAGAAAGAGCAAAGCAGCAGCGCGAGCAAGAGCTAAAGCAGTAACACCTCCTACTGATGTGGACGTCACCGTCGAGGGAGCGACGCCGTGGAGGAAGTGGCCAACGACGCTGCCGTGGATGGAGCGGCGCCGTGTCGGCTCGGGACCGAGCGCCGGAAGCACCGTGAGAACGAATCAAGAAGAAAATGTGGCGATTAGTGTACAACCACTTTGGTGGCGCCGATTAGGCCACAGCTTCACCCAAGGAAACGGTGATGATGATGCTCTTCCGGTGGTGCAGGTGAAGATGGCGGTGTGGGAATGGAGGTGGCGCGAAAGACGAGGGGAACGTCGGGGCAGCTCCTTGGAGGTGGAGGACGGGGTGGCTGAACCGGCGGGATGATGAGATCGCCGACGGATCCTCATCTGGTATGGTGGATGAGGGACGTCGAGGTGTTGCAGTGGACGACGTCGTCGGGGAAGAGGCTCCAGCTGGGTGGCGGATGGAGCAAGGTCTGGGGTTTCGTCATGGGTTTTCGCGGCCTCGGTGTACGAATGGGTGGGCGGATGGGAGGCTGTGGGGAACCATGGCTTAGAGACGCGCTTGTCCGAATGCGGGGTAAGTTACGAAAGTACCCCCACCGATTTGACGCGGTTCTTTCAGTTCTGGGGTACCACGGGCATTTCACGTGTCGGGATTTCACAGGAGGTGGGAGTTTTCATGCGCGTTGTAATTTCGGAATAGCTAGGCGCGGGTTGAGATGGAGGGAGTGGTCGGAGCACAACGAGACAAAGATGTATCTTAAATATTTTGGGCTAACAAGGAGCGGGTTGAAGAGACGGGAGTTTCGCAGCACGATAGACAGAGACACTAGCTTTAATTTTCGGCATAACAAGGCGCGCCTTGAAATTTCGGAAGAAAAAGCTTAACGTGTACCAAAAAAGACAATTTGCACCTTAACACGCACAACACACACATAAACACCATTTAGACTAGAGTAAGGTACACGTGCATTGCACGCATGAGATTTGGCAACCAAATTATGAATAAATACCACATTATAGCATGCAAGCTTTGAGTCATATATGCATGATGTACATGTTCATTTAATTCTTATAGTTCATTTCATTCAAAATCATCTAGTTTTTATAAGAAAGCTAATCTATTTTAAGATTTATGGAATTGTGCGTCATAAGACATAAAGTAAAAACAAATAATGGCAAATCATGTAGAAAAACATTTGGGCAATTCTGATACGGAAGATTCTAGAACAAATAAGAAGTGCTTGTGTTTTGATGTTTGTGCATTATGCTTAAGTTCAACCATGGAGTCTTCTAGATTATACATGTGGCGAAATCTGGTGGAATCTAGATGATATCCAACAACCAGTAGTGCTCAAATTTGCCATCTTTGGACCATCGGATTCGCCTCATCCAACGACCATCTTTCAAAGTTAAAGTTACCCCCACACAATATAAAAAAATATAATATATAATATATATATAGGGGTATAGATATAGATATGTGATACGAAAGTCGCCCATCATCTCCAATTAGAATAGTGTGTCCATGCATGGATGCGACGTGGCCAAATGATGTCTGCCATCGGTATCTTAAATTCAAATCAGTCTGACCTTGTTCAATGTGTATATATTACAACATGCTCGTTTCCAAACCACACCACGCAGATCTCCGCTATATTCATGTATGCATGGGTTTCAGACATCAGGATCTCTTATTAAAATATTTGAATTCAACTTTACATTGATTATGACCTCACCTAGTCTTCTCTTTATAATTGTACCACTAACTTTCTCTCGTGCATGCATGCACACACGCACACAACCAGTCGGTCTCCCGTGAAGGCACACACCCACACACATCCCCCTCTCCATCATATCGGGCATTCTTTATCTCTCACGCGTGCATGCGCAACGATCGATGTTCCTCTATGTATGTGTGTATATAGCTAGGTCTTTCATAGTTTTCCACACAAACCGATCAATCGATATATCCAGTGAGGTCTCACCCTCTTTCCCACATCCACATCGATCAATCTATACCTCTCTATATAGGATTAACATATATAGCTAATACACCCACATTAATTATATATCCAACGTCCCCCTCTCATCATCCATGCCTTCTGCTTCATCTCTCAGACGCGTGCACAATGGCGAAGACAGGGGGCAGTAAGGGCCCTGCCCCCTCCCCCCTAACATCACTATATATCGAGGCTAATATGATTGTGATCATTAGACAATTGCTGCTAAAAATGGTTTAAGTTCATGAATTGACCCTCCTCGTAAAGGATTAGCAATGCTTGGCCCCCTAGCTTGTTTATTTTTCATGGCTCCGCCACTGCGTGCAACATCGCACGTGTTCGCCCCCTCTCTCTAAATATCGATCTTGCACTTGTGCATTCCTTCATAGTCTCCCTCCACTTGGCCCCTCGCACCATCTTCTAGCCCCCCACCGGATTTTGCCACATGTACAATCTAGCAGACTCCATGGTTGAATTTAAGCATAATGCACAAACCTCAAAACAACAGTGGTTCTCTTTTGTTCTAGAATCTTCCGTATCATAACTGCCCAAACTTTTTTTCTAGTTGAATTTCCATTATTTGTTTTTACTTTATGCTTTACAACGCACAATTCCATGAATCATAAAATAGATTAAGGGCTTCTTTGATTAAAAGGATTCTCAAAGGAATTTTGGAGGATTCTAATCATTAGGAATTTTTCCTATCTTGGTTGTTTGATTCGTAGGATTGTAAACCATAGGAATTTTTCCATATGATTCATTTGCACTAGATTTCATAGGAAACATCCCATCCACTCAAATCTCTTTGAAAGAATTCTTCATTTTTTCTATGCACAATCAAACACTCGTACAATCCTATAGGATTCAAGACGACATTCCACTATAATCCCATGTTTTTCCTATTCCCGCGTTCTTAGATTTTTTATAAAAACTAATTGATTTTGAATGAGATGAACTATAAGAATTAAACAAAGGGCTACATCAGGCATATATGACTCAGAGCTTACATGCTATAGTGTGGTATTTATTCATAATTTGGTTGCAAAATCTGATGCATGCAATGCACGTGTACCTTACTAGTACTTCGAGTATGTGCAAAACACGTAAATTACAATACCAATGGCATGCTACACAGTGTCTCTCTTACAGTTCATGAAGCCACGTGGCACATGTGGAGGCGATGTCGCGACCTCCTTGCGTGGATTGATCACAGTGACGTGCTGCTGGTTCCAGAAGAATGTACTCGTCCTCCCTCAGCCATACTGGCGGTACATGCACGAAGCAAAGATGTGCACGCATGCCATGCACGCACTCATTCCCTCGCACGCACACGCGGGTACACGGGCGGACGCAATTTTGTACCAAGATCCACCCCATGTGATAATTTGACGCGTGTAAAGTCGTTCACTTCATTGATGGTCAATTAATACAGCGCATGCAAACTAAGTGGACGTGAGGGAGGAAGAAAGACATTATTACTCCACTGCGCGCATGCGAGTAGTTAAATCGTGGGTTGCTAGTTGACTAGCCACAATGGATAGTAACATACACTAGTAACATACACATATCCCTAGACTATGTTACAACCTTCATTGTGGGTAATAACTTAAGTGTGGTAACATGCAAAGATTCATTTATTAGGTTATAGTCTCATATTGTATTGGAACATGTGATGTTACAATAACTACCTAAGTTACTACCACTACCTCTCTCCACATTAACACAATGCCACATAAGCAAATTTGCTGAGTTGGACTAATTGTTATTGTTGAAGTTACTCCGAGTGTGGCTAGTCGTAGTACTTCCATTGGTCTCCTTCATATTTTGTGCTAATTTTGGACAGTAACATAATATTTACGCATTTGAGTAGTGTAGTACTTGAAATTTATGTTCCGCTAAACTCATCGAGAGCCGTTTCGGGCCTCGAAACCAAAACCATCAATTAATCTTTACCTTGTTCCCATCACATTCTAAAGCCTGCTCACACCTACTAGTACATACCAAACCTGAACGTGTTCCCACTATGCAGGTATTAGTACTAGTGCTAGTACTTAGATTATAAAAGGGGAACTACCTAACCGAAAATTACTCTACCTTTCATCCTCATAAGTGCTTCTTCTTCGTCCGTTGTTGCCATGGCCGGTGAGCAGAGCTCTATGTAGAGAACTACTCGTAACAAGGGAGCGGCAACCAAGGTTGTGGAAAAAAAAGAGGGCTCGCCGCCACGCAGAGACCTCAAAAGATCTCTCATAGGGAGGCGATGGCTCCCAGGAGCGCCCTAGCCGCGGAGGCGAACATGCCGAGCCGGCGGAACTGGAGTCGATATCCCTCGACGGCATGCCCGATCAGCTCAATAAGCACCTCAATAAGCCGAAGGAGTTCATCCAAAGCTTGATGGAGTTGCTGAAGGAGAGCCTCGACAACATGCCCGCTGAGCTCAATCAACCGGGGGAGTTGACTGCCGGCTTGGTGATGCTGCTGAAGAAGAGCATTGCGTTGGAGAAGAAGGCGACCAGCGAAATCCTGCGACTTCGGGAGGACAAGGAGAAGCTCTGCCACGAGATCGACCTGTTGAAGGAGAAGAACGCCAGCTGGAAGAAGCTGCATGAGAATAGTAGTTCCTCGATGAAGATGCTGCAGGCCCTCGTCATGGAACAGAAGGAGGAGTTGGCGAAGCTCTGCATCGAGCACCCGGATGCAGTCAAGGTACGTAATGCGGCCGTGGAACAGATGATGAAGGCTCTCGCGTCGAGAAATCCCGCGTCATGGACAGAATGAAGAAGATGGCGGAGGAGACGCGCAATGAGATGGATCATGGAGGCGATGAAGAAGCAGTTACGACTCCGCGGCGAATTAGATCATTTGGGGTGATAATCTTCCTTCTTCTTCTGCTCCTGTGTTTCATCTTTTCTTTGGGTGTTTCGCCGCACGTGTCATGTTCTCTGCGAGGCATGTGTAGAACAATGTTTTTTTAGGGAATGAATAGAACAATGCTAACAATGAGATGACTAGCAAATAGATCATTTTTTATCGCCATATGGCACTGGGTTGCCGTGTTTCGTGCTCCTCCGTCGCAGTACTACTCCAGTGGAAAACTTGAGTATACCGCACGGTTCTTTGCTCCTCCTCGATCAGGTCGTCGGCGAATTTATACGAGAAGTCAAATCACAAGGCCCCGCCTTCCAGCAGTAATGAGCCTTCAAATCACAAAGGCCCTCGCCTCTCGTGAAACCGACCAAGCTAGACTGCCCCACCCTCTAGCCTTTTAAAAAATGTATAGTTTTGTACAGCAGTAGTATCGATGGATTGCGCCATGGAGCAAAACTTGAAATTAAAAAAAGGTGGTACATATAGAGAGCGCTCGTCGCCAAATTATGCATGTAGTACTATTAAAAAGGCTAGTCACAATAATGGTATCCAGCGCAATCCACCCCTCAAATAAAACTAAGAGGGTGCTTGGATACGTTTTAGTCCCATGACTAAAAGTAGTGGGACTAAAACATGCTAGCCTCACCCATGCTTGGATCCAAATACTAAAAAGGCTAAAATCAAGTTAATGATCATTTATTATCCCCCAAACCCTCCAATCTAGAACTCGCCTGTGTTAAAGGAGATGAGTTAAATGAGTAGAGAGAGGACTAATCCACATTTTAGTAGGGTTAGTCCTCTCTCTCTGCTGACTAAAAAATGAGGCTATCTGAGTAGAGAGAGGACTAATCCAGAACCCTCCAATACGTTTTAGTCCCATGACTAAAAGTAGGCTATCTGATGTTGGCATGTCATACATAGTCATCACTTAGTCACTCGTACTACAACAAGGTTGGTAATAAGGTTGACTATAAGTGTATTTTTTTACTCCTCTCTACTCTTTCTTCATACTCCCTCCGTCCCATAATATAATAATGTTTTTGACACTAGTGTAGTGCCAAAAACATTCTTATATCCTGGGACACAGGGAGTAGTAGTATTAATTGCATTTGCCAAGGAGTGACCTCTTCCGATGAAATGGTGTTGCTAAGTTTGCTTCATTTAATTAGCTATAGACTCAAAATTGTCTTTTCACCTAGGTACACGCGCTTAGCACCGTTTCTTCCTTGGGTCACCAAACTAGCCTCTATCTTCTTGATTAACTTGCCACATCAGACTTTATGCCTCTGTGGTAAGCTTAAGCGCCTGTAGGAGCAAGTAAAAGTAAGTACAATAGTGCTCTTTACATGGCATTTTTGCATATGTGGAGGAAAGAGAGGCAAGGAAAAAGTGGAGAAGTGGGCTCTCATGCAAGAGCCAGCCTCTACTACATGGTGGAGCATTGGGAGAGGCACCTGTATGGAGATGGTCAGGAATTGGGAGACTCACGCCGGTCGTAGCGCCATAGTTAAAATGATAATTGCAAGTCAAATCACGGGGCCCCACATGTCCAGCAGTAACTCGCTGTCAAATCACACAGCCCTACGTTTGCAGCAGCCTACTCCTTCGTCTTCTCGCATCTCTGTCGAACCGACTAGGCGGAACTGCCCCGCCGCCTACCGCGCAGGAAAAGCCCCGCCCTCGACTTTTAAACAGTATATACAGTATACTACTTTTCTATCCATGGATTGCACCCGCACCATGGAGCAAAGCATCTAGAAAACGGTGGTACACATGTACGGAGTAAACAACACGCCCGTCGCGTTCGCGTCGCACCCCAGACGGTCGGTCGGTCTGGCACGCTGCTCTCCGAATGGAACGCACGTCATATTGCATCTGCACACACATGTGGGACGGCTATTGAGAACCGACCATAGGCACACTCCCCGGCCCCGCAAGTCGGGTGACTTAATAGAAGAGGGAGACGAGTGATAGTACTAGAGAAGTGTTGTACTACGTTGGTGCCTGGACGATCCCTGCAAGACACGGAAGATCAGTTCGTCCATGCATGTGACCAGACTCCAGCAGACACGCCTGGATTGGCTATCGTCTACATATTGTGCAGGCTGTGTTGTACATGGCTGTAGTTGTGGTGAGAAATCTAAAAGAAGGTTTCTTGTCATCTCGCAAAATTAGGTGTCATGTGCTTCGGATCACTGCGAGGGTTAAACATCGACAACTGAGTTAGGCTTGTCATTGGGGGCACATGAACGAACAGTGACTACTCGGCTGCCATCTAGGTCAAGCCGGCTATATTAATTAGGACATCTATCGACGGACCCCTTTTCTACGAGTTTATCTTTAAATTGAGCTTTGTTCCTCGTCTAGTTTGTCATCGGGATTCATGTTGTCTCCTTTGGGCAGTGAGGTTACGATTTCTTGTCATGTGGCATTTTTTCGTGTTATATGTTATAATACGGCGCTTCAGATCAAAATGACGACAACTGCGCCTCCAGGACACGTGCATGAAGACTTCTCGACAGTCATTGACGAGGTCAAGCCGGCTCCGGTAGACAAAAGAAAATTAGTACTACTCCACTATATAGGCAGGAGCCTCCACGCTTGCTTGATAGTGTTGCTCTCTTCACACTGTCTCGGCCTCTCCAGATCTAAACACGACAGCGATGGCCACACTCTATCTCTCTCTCTGCTCACCGCTGGTCACAGATCCAGCCGGATCCTCTCCGCCGGGGAAGGTGAGAAAGTGCAATGTTCACGCGGTCGTCCTTGGCGACATCTCTTACCCACTGCTGGGCGCGTCCCGATTAGCCTGCCTTGCCGTTCTCTCCCAAGCACCGCTGGCGAGGGAGGGCCTCCGACCCCTTCTTCCTCGCTGCCGTATTGTGGGCAGATCCATCCTCCCGCCGCTCACCTAGCGACATCCCGGTAACCATCAGGTATAACTTACTTCGAAACCGGCCTTGCTCTACTTCCCGAGCTCCTGACGTCGCTGCATTTGTATCTTTTATTATTTCTCAGGCCCCCTCGTAGACAGGATTGATCGGCTGTTCGAAAACCACCTATTTTTTATGTTTAAGAGGCAAAACTAGTTCATGCACCCGAATCTAGTACTACTTGATTCAAACAAGGAAGAAAGGGGTGGGGTGGGGGAGGATTTGTTACCTGAATCTAGGACTTGGTCGAAAGAGGAAACAATGGGGGCGAAAAGTAGCAGAGACTGGCTATCCAACTGGGCTCTAGGTCTAAGAGGGAAATAAAGGGAAACGCAGTACAAACTCAATATAAACCCGACCTATTGGTTGAAAAAGGAAAGAAAGTGGGGACTGGGGGACAAGTCAACAGAGTAAGTCCAGCACTAGATTTGCTAGCCTCCCACAGTATAAAGTGGCTATACCGAACAAAAATGGGACCAACCCAGATATCCTGTTCTGATGTTTGTTGCCCCGAGCCACTCTTATGTAATGCCCTTGGTAAAATGTAGCAATCGCACTGTTAAAAGTAAGGACACGTTAAACCAATGTTGTTTTCAATGTAATGCCTCCAATAATATGAATCAATGGCACTTCTTTACATGTCCTACTAAAATTTCCCATTAAGATAAGTTGGTTCTTTTCGTTAGAAATGCAACTGTCGTAGTCCTCCTACTCTCTCGTGCCCAAAGTAATGTCATATTTAACGGTTGTCATAGTTAATCCTAATGCCCACACTAATATCTAGCAATGCCAGTGCTTTAGAAATTGCTACTGTCCTTGTAGGATTGCCATTCAGATAAGGAACATGCTTATTTTCATTTGATGCATGTTCCATCACTTGTTAGTCACCCTCCTTTCCACCTTTTTTGTGCAAAAAGAGATATACATTTCACGCTCGATCTTAGTTGAACTGCACAAATGATATCCAAATTATAGTTGAGCATTCCAGGAGCTTCACAACCAACCTTGATGTTGCTCAATTTTATTGCAACTAATGAAGAAGAAGCTTTGTGGGTTTCATTTTCTGATGGAAATGGAACCGGGGCTGGAGCCATTTTCTTAAAAAAATTTGAAGAAGAAGCTGCTAGCTCACGGGACATTGCTTCATTTTAGGTGAACTGCACCAAAAGGTCCCATGAATTGAATCATCCATGTTGGTAACTGAAAGAGCCAGCTTCAGCATCCCAGTCTAAGCACCCCCGGCCTCCATCCTTGCAACAGACGGCACACCTCGTTTGCCACCTGCTCGACCCTAGTGTCACCGATAAAATGAAGTAATAATACAGTTAAAATAGAGCGAGTGTCATCTCTATCATTTCATTTCCAATGTAGATAAAGAAAGTGCTTCTCTTTGTTAATGTATGTTTCATCAACTAGTCCCATTGTTAATGTTTAAGCGTTTCTGCAAACTGGGGTGCTTAATTTTAGTTGATATGTACAAAAATAGAGATTTGAATGTCTCAAGGCGCCTCCTTGTACTACTGCTGTAAACTGATGTTCATCACTGGCAGAAGGTGTATCTGGGAGACTTGGGACGATGTCCAGTATGAGGCGTACCGTATGAGGCATCGCAGGGCCCATCTCGCCGTCATGTGGTGCTCTCTATGGACGGATCTTTCTCGGCAGCAAATCATCTAACCAAATACTAGTAGCTTATATTGGCAGTTTTCTAGGGAGTACTCTTTTCTGAAAGAAAAACCAATCTATTTTTCTTTATTTGTACACTGTGTCACAACTTTGACCCAATGGTCCAGAGCTATTTTAGGGTGATTGGCGGAGTACTCGGAGACTGATTGTAATCATGATTTTCATTACCTGTCACACTGATTGTAAGCATGAGCAGGTGGAAGATTAGGTTAGTGCGACGCTTACCTTAAATCCTACCGCAGCCGTTGAAACGAGGCGAGCGTCGAGAGAACCGTGGAGAACGGCAGGGAAGCGACGTCGCACCATCCGGCCTCCTCTTGCGGTGGGAGAACAAATACTCCTGTGGCTCCGGCTGGCTCTGCACCCTCACGAACGGCATACCATACTCGATCGATTCGTTATCCTCTGGGTGGTCGACCTTCGACCTGTACGCCCACCACCTCCGCCTGACTGTCGCCTCGGGTGAATCGTTCTCATACTCGTGAACTTGGAGGACTGCGGCGTGACTGCCGCCGAGGAGTACATGTACATCACCGCCCTCATAGCCGTTGTCTCGCTCTTTCGCATACATTGACACATGGCCCACACCGTCCTTGAAATCTCCCACTCATTGTCAAACCAACTAAGGATCTCCTTCAACCTGGCTAACTTTGCCTGGTCGCCGCCGGCGATCTGCCTGATTCACTGCTCCATCCTCTCCATAAATGTCCTTATGAGGGAGAGGCGAGACGGTGGTTTTGGAATGGATATGATGGAGAAGAGAGGAGGTGGCTTTGCAATGGAGAAGATTAGAAGAGGGAGAGGCGAGACGGTGGTTTTGGAATGGATATGATGGATAGGAGAGAAGGTGGTTTTGCAATGGAGAAGAGGGAGAGGAGTGTGCGACAGCGATATAGGATTGGACGAGAGGGCCGACGTGCTGTGACTGGATCAAAATCAAAATCAATTTACCCTTCAATTAAGAAAGCGACCCCACATTAACTAGTCTCCCTTTTATTCTGGGTCATAATTGACCATGATTTTCACACATAAAATATATGTTATATGTTGCAAAAATAATATAATTTGAAAGTACATTCAGATACGAACCAAACGATACAATTTTTGGTGACATGCATTCACATTTTGCTTGTCGAATAAAGTACGTGGTCAAACTTTGACCCAAAATATGCAAAACAACAAAAAAATACTTCCAAGACCAACGCCGCTCTTCCGCTCTTCTCCGCTTAAACCATCGCCGCTACTCTCTTGTTCCAATCTAAATGCAGCGCCGCTCCTCTCCTCTTCCATTTCATAACCAACGCCCCTCCTCTCCTGTTCCAATACAAAACCAGCGTCACTCCTCTCCCGTTCTAATCCAAAACAAGCGCTTCTCCTCTCTCTTCCATTCAAAAACCACCGCCGGCAAGTGAAGGTGCTGTGGAGAAGTAGATCGATGGAGGAGTACAAGCGATATGTGAGGATCGTAGACGGCGACCCTGTGAAGCTAGCTAGGATGTTGGAGATACAGTCTTGGTTTGACAACAAGGACCAACAAGCGCCGACGGCGATATCCATGGTCAAATATCTGCAACAGAGCGAAAAGGCGGCGATACTCCCGGAGGGAGTCGCGTTGGAGTACATAGAGCTGCTCCTCTGGGCCATGGAGCATACAAATTCACCGAATGCGATCGTGAGGGAGCGATGGTCGGAGTATCGATCCCAGATGGAGCGTCCACCAGAGATTGAAGGATCGAGCATCTACAGTGTGCCGTTTGTGAGGGTGTCCTGCCAGAGCGAGCCGGTGGAGTCTTCGTCGACCGAACCCAACTGCAAGAGGAGAAAAGCAGTTGGCCCGACAACGCTTCCCCACCATCGTCTCCCTCGTTGTTCACATTGTCTCACGGGGCGGCTGTCTGCCGTCGAGGAATAGGAGGGGGCTGTCCCCCCACTACTAGGGAAAACCTTATACACAGAATCTTAGCAGCAGCGCGGCACAAAAAGAAGCGGTACTACTAATTAGCAGTAGCGCGGGTTTTTAACCCTCTCTACTACTATGTTGATAGTAGTAGCACGGGTTTTTAACCCTCGCTACTACTAAGCAGTCTCTACCGTGCCCCCCGACACATGCCGTAGTAGTAGCGAGGGGTATAAACCCGCGCTACTACTAAGTTGATAGTAGTAGCGCGGTTTTATACCCCTCGCTACTACTAAGTACGAGGTAGGTGAAGTCGCCATATCCTCGGCCGAATCCAAATCTCCTCCCCAAAATCCCTCCTCTCTTCCACCACTCTCTCCTATCACTTTCCATACGCTCTCACATGGACCTCTTGCCCATGCGCCCATCCTCCTCCATGGCGCCGGTCTCCACGGTTCTCTCGACGCTCGCCGGTCTTCCACCGACGTCTAGGAGGCCGCCGGCCCCCGTGCCACCACACCGGAGCACCTCGCCACCATTGACTAGCTCTACTGCTCCCTACATCACCTTCCTCTCTGCCTCGGTTTTCCTTTTCTCTCTCTCCCTATGGTTTGACTCACCCTCCAATGTCCATGCCCGTGCAAATTGTCGCCATGGATGAACCAGAGCTATCTGGCATGGTCGGGAAGAGGAGCCCCACGCCGCGGCCTAGCTCTGCCATAGAAACGGGCCCACTCCAACAGCCACTGCTGGATCTGGTCTTCCGTTGTCCGTTCATGCCTCCGGCGACGCCAATCATCGCTAGATCTTACCATTGCTGCCATTGACAGCACGCACGGGATCAAGATTTTTTTTGTTTTTGAAAGTAATAGCAGCAGCGCGGGGTATAAGACCCGCTACAGCTAATTAGCAGTAGCGCTGTTTGCAACACACACTACAGCTAACCATGTATAGCAGTATCGTGTGTCAACACGCGCTACTGCTAAAAGTTAGCTGTGGCGCCGTATCAGTAGCGCGGGCACCCGCGCTACTGATACACCAAAAACCCTCGCTGGCGCTAGGGTTTTCCCTAGTAGTGCCCCCAGCCCAATAGTCAGGCAGGTTGTGAATTGGCAGGAGGAGCTTAGGGTTGTCAGTATTTGTAGGTTGTGAATTGTGTTTTGTGTTGTGTATTTTGAGAGTACTTTCAGAGATGAATGTCTTTTAAATTTCAGATTTGCAGTATTGAGCATATGAAGTATTTTGTGAATTCTAGAGATCAATTTTTAGCACTTAAAAATGTAGTTTATAGGAGTATAAAAGTGCAGACAATGTGATTCTCAGAGAAGAAACTGCAAGTTTCAGTTTCAGATAAGAAACTGCAAGTTCAGTTTCAGATAAGAAACTGCAACTTTCAGAGGCAGAGCATTTATATTAACACGGCCTTTTCAAACAGGATTAACATCATGTTGGAAGTTTTATTCATGGTCGAAAATGGAACTACCAGCCAGTTACCATCATGCTGATCAACATTCATGCGTAGCACATCTTCATATGATGCACAGTCAAAATGCCCACAAAATGTCGAGTGTGCGAAACATAGAGAAAACGAGGGACAGAGTTTTGGCAAGTGTTGGACGTGGTTTTGGGCTGCCCCGTCTAGGATTTCATTTTTAACATGCGCAACCCACGACCTCGGATGGGAGGTCTATAGGCCCATTTGTATTTTCTTAGGGCCGTCATGTATCAACCGGCCTATGGACCTAGATCCCATCCGAGGTTTTATTTTTGGCAGCCCAATTTATATTTTTTTTGAAGAAAACGCAGAGGTCTGTTCTATTTTTCTATATAAGAATAGGAACATCAGGTCCAACTTATGTTTCCCTTCTAACTATATTATATATATTTAAATTATTTTATATGTTATTATATATTATTTTTATTGTCATCATATATTTAATAGATACTTACATATGTAAGAAAACAATATCCCAGATCTTATTAACTTATAAAAATAATTTCTTAACAAATAAAATCCTGGATTGTTTTGGCACGAAAATCCTAGTGATTGTGTACAAAAGCTCGTTGCTGTCAGGGGCCTCGCCGTCGTCCACCACCTTGGATGCGCTCGGCGCGGCGTGGTCAACGTGGTCAATGAACGACACCATCGGAAGTAGACTGTGCGTGGAGAGGGTGACAACTGGGTCCACGGCAACACACAAGGAAATGCCTCCTTATTACGCGCAAAATAATGATTCCTCCACCTGACATCTGGGACCCACCGGAAGGGCCTCTGTATTTCGCGAAAATAACGTGCCCCTGCTGACATGTCAGACACACAAGGAAGTTCCTCCTTATTATGCACAAAGAAAGGAATATTCCCCCTGCCAGCTAGAACCCAGCATAGTGGGAGGCTGACTTGTGGGTCTACCAAGTTGACGGGGACGGAGGGCTTTGTCAACTTAGTCAATATGAACGATTCTAGCTCCTATTACCGTACGATGTTCATCCAATGGCCGTAGTGATTTCTTCAACCTCTGGTGTTCTTGCTCCATCCGCCCAAACCAACGCTGGTCGTGCCGCGTGCTCCTGCCTCCCGTGGCCGGCTGTGATGCCGCGGAGGCCTCACCGCCCCCTACTACTCCCACCGCTGGCCAGGCCATCCCTCTACTCACACACACCCCCTGTTATTTTGCGGCGACAGCAGCCTCACACCGCAGCCGAACTAGTGAACCCTCGTACTCCTCTTCGTGTTGGCATCCACTGTTGCGTCTTCGCCGGCTCCGAGACGTCCCCTTCCTAGTCCATGCCGTCGTCCACCGCCGTGGTGCTCTCGGCGCAGCGTGGTCAACGTGGTCATGGAACGACTTCCATCGGACGTGGACTATACGTGGAGAGGCTGACAGCTAGGTCCACGGCCGCCGCAAGGAAGTGCCTCCTTATTACGCGTAAAATAATGATTCCTCCACCTGACAGCGGGGACCCACCGGACGGGCCACTGTATTTCATGAAAAAAACGTTTCCCCCTGACTACTGGGACCCACCAGCTACATCTTCGCACACAAAGAAGTGCGTCCGGGCAAAAAAAACGATTAGCCCCCCTGGCTGCTGGGACCCACCAGCTACAACTTCGCACGCAAGGAAGTGCGTCCGGGCAAAAAAACGATTCACCCCCCTGACTGCTGGGACCCACCAGCTACATCTTCGCACGCAAGAAAGTTCCTGACAGTCGGGACCCACCTGGTCGAAGCGTACGTAGCGTTGTCATTCTGGCGAAGAACATGTACGTACATATATACTGGTGGATGTAGAGGCGCGCACGTGTCGTAGTAGAGGCACGCACGTGTCATAGTAGAGGCACGTACATGTCGTAGTAGAGGCGCGCACGTAGCATGTACATGTACGTACAACGGCCAAGGTGCAAGAAAGAAAATACGGCCACGTATGTGTACATAGGGGCGGGGTCTCGAACGTCTACTCGCACATACGTACGGCCAGGGCTCGTGTACATGGCTGGGTTGTGATACGTCTCCGTCATATCTATAATTTTTGATTGTTCCATACCAACATTATTCAACTTTCATTTACTTTTTGGCAAGTTTTTATATTATTTTTGGGACTAACATATTGATCCAGTGCCCAGTGTCAGTTCCTGTCTGTTGCATGTTTTTGGTTTCGCAGAATATCCATATGAGACGGAGTCCAAACGGGATAAAAACGGACGGAGCTTATTTTTCGAAAATATGGAAAATTTGGAAGGAAAATCAACGCGAACCACTGCCCAAGGTGGCCACAAGGCAGCCCCCCCCTTAGGGCGCGCCCCTACCCTCGTGAGCCCTCCGTAAGGCAGTTGACGCTCTTCGTTTGCCGCAAGAAAGCTAATACTCGGAAAAAAAATCACGGCGAAGGTTTCAGGCCAATCGGAGTTACGGATATCCATATATATACGAAACGGTGAAACAGAGCCAAAAAAAAACGCAGAAGCAGAGAGAGACAAAGAGACACATCCAATCTCGGAGGGGCTCTCGCCCCTCCCACGCCATGGAGACCATGGACCAGAGGGGAAACCCTTCTGCCATCTAGGGAGAAGGTCAAGGAAGAAGAAGAAGGAGGGGGGCTCTCTACCCCTCGCTTCCGGTGGCGCGGGAACGCCACCGGGGGCCATCATCATCACCGCGATCTACGCCAACACCCCCGCCATCTTCACCAACATATCCATCACCTTCCCCCCTCTATCTACAGCGGTCCACTCTCCCACAACCCATTGTACCCTCTACTTGAACATGGTGCTTTATGCTTCATATTATTATCCAATGATGTGTTGCCATCCTATGATGTCTGAGTAGATTTTCGTTGTCCTATCGGTGGTTGATGACTTGCTATGATTGATTTAATTTTCTTGTGGTTATGTTGCTGTCCTTTGGTGCCCATCATATGATTGCGCACGTGGATCACATCATAGGGTTAGTTGTATGTTGATAGGACTATGTATTGGAGGGCAAGAGTGACAGAAGCTTCAACCTAGCATAGAAATTGATGCATACGGGATTAAAGGGGGACCAATATATCTTAATGCTATGGTTTGGTTTTACCTTAATGAACGTTAGTAGTTGCGGATGCTTGCTAATAGTTCCAATCATAAGTGCATAGAATTCCAAGTCAGGGATGACATGCTAGCAGTGGCCTCTCCCACGTAATACTTCCTATCGGTCTAGTAAAGTAGTCAATTGCTTAGGGGCAATTCGACAACTCCTACCACAACTTTTCCACACTCGCTATATTTACTTTATTGCTTCTTTATTTACAAACAGCCCCTACCTTTTATTTACTTGCTCTTTATTATTTTGCAAACCTATCCAACAACACCTACAGAGTACTTCTAGTTTCATACTTGTTCCAGGTAAAGCGAACGTCAAGCGTGCGTAGAGTTGTATCGGTGGTCGATAGAACTTGAGGGAATAATTGTTCTACCTTTAGCTCCTTGATACGTCTCCGTCGTATCTACTTTTCCAAACACTTTTGCCCTTGTTTTGGACTCTAACTTGTATGATTTGAATTGAACTAACCCGGACTGACGCTGTTTTCAGCAGAATTGCCATGGTGTTGTTTTATGTGCAGAAAACAAATATTCTCGGAATGACCCGAAACTCCAAGGAACATCTTAGAAAAAACAATAAAAAATCCTCGCCAAAGATGAAGACCAGGGGGACCACACCCTTCTCACGAGGGTGGGCCCCCCCTAGGGCGCGCCCCCTACCTCGTGGCCCCCCTGGAAACCCTCTGACGCCAACTCCAACTCTATATATTCGCTTTTGGAGAGAAAAAAATAGGAGAGAAGAAATCATCGCATTTTACGATATGGAGCCGCCGCCAAGCCCTAAAACCTGTCGGGAGGGCTGATCTGGAGTCCGTTCGGGGCTCCGGAGAGGGGGATTCGTCGCCGTCGTCATCATCGACCATCTTCTATCACCAATTTCATGATGCTCACCACCGTGTGTGAATAATTCCATCGTAGGCTTTTCTTGACGGTGATGGGTTGGATGAGATTTATCATGTAATCAAGTTAGTTTTGTTAGGGTTTGATCCCTAGTATCCATTGTGTTCTGAGATTGATGTTGCTATGACTTTGATATGCTTAATGCTTGTCCTAGGGCCCGAGTGCCATGATTTCAGATCTGAACCAATTATGTTTTCACGAATATATGTGAGTTCTTGATCCTATCTTGCAAGTCTATAGTCACCTACTATGTGTTATGATCCGGCAACCCCGAAGTGACAATAACCGGGACCACTCCCGGTGATGACCATAGTTTGAGGAGTTCATGTATTCACTATATGCTAATGCTTTGTTCCGGTTCTCTGTTAAGAGGAGGCCTTAATATCCCTAAGTTTCCAATAGGACCCCGCTGCCACGGGAGGGTAGGACAAAAGATGTCATGCAAGTTCTTTTCCATAAGCACGTATGAATATATACGGAATACATGCTTACATTACATTGATGAATTGGAGCTAGTTCTGTGTCACCCTATGTTATGACTGATACATGATGAACCGCATCCGGCATAATTATCCATCACTGATCTCGCTATGTTATGACTGGTTCTCACTTATTTACTTTTCTGCTGCTACTGTTACAATCACTACCAAATACCAAAAACATTACATTTGCTTGCACTACTCTTTTGTTACCGTTACCACCACTATCATATTACTGTGCTACTAAACACTTTGCTACAGATACTAAGTTTCCAGGTGTGGTTGAATTGACAACTCAACTGCTAATACTTGAGAATATTCTTTGGCTCCCCTTGTGTTGAATCAATAAATTTGGGTTGAATACTCTACCCTCGAAAACTGTGATCTATATCTGCTGGACACTATGAAGAACTTGAGAGATCAAAAAACCAAGATCTATCCCTCAACTACGAGGGGAGGTAAGGAACTGCCATCTAGCTCTCCACCAGATTCACCTTATGTTATGGGTAAGCTAGCGACACCTACACCTGCTTCTGCTATTCGTTCTAATATGTTGCATGTTATTGATGATGCCACTTATGCTATGCATGATAGTCATGATGAAACTGCTTCTATGTCTGATACTACTGTGCCCCTTGGTGAATTTCTTGATGAAAAAATTGCTAGGGCTAGAGAAAAAGAAATTATTGAATCTGAATACGATGATGATAGTGATGTTGAAAATATGCCTGTTATTCCTAAGGGCTATCTTTTTGATATGGAATCTTCTGCTGCTATTTTAGCTTGGAGGGATAGATATGAGCTTAAGAGGTTATTAATTAAATGGAACAAAGAATCGCTTAGAGATAAAATAGGACCCGACCCTGCCTTTGCTACTTCACCTATATGTGTTCCTGATAAGGATTATGAATTCTCTGTTGATCCTGATATAATTACTTTGGTTGAATCTGATCTGTTTTATGGCTATGAATCTGAAACTGTTGTGGCACATCTTAGTAAGTTAAATGATATAGCTGGCCTGTTTACTAATGATGAGAGATCGCGTTACTTTTATATACTCAAAATATTTCCGTTCTCATTAAAGGGTGCTGCTTAGATATGGTTTAATTCTCTTGATCCTGGTTGTGTGCGTAGTCCCCAGGATATGATTTATTAATTCTCTGCTAAATATTTCCCTGCTCATAAGAAACAAGCTGCTTTGAGGGAAATATATAACTTTGTGCAAATGAAAGAAGAGAGTCTCCCACAAGCTTGGGGGAGGCTTCTCAAGTTACTTAATGCTTTGCCTGATCATCCTCTTAAGAAACCTGAAATACTTGATATCTTTTATAATGGACTAACCGATGCTTCTAGAGATCACCTGGATAGTTGTGCTGGTTCTCTTTTCAGGGAAAGAACACCGGATGAAGCTGAAATCTTATTGAATAATATGTTGACAAATGAAAATAATTGGGCACCTCCTGAGCCACCTCCTGAGCCATCTCCTGCTCCAATTACTGAGCCTATTCCTAAACCAACTCCGAAGAAGAGAGGTGTTCTATTTCTCAGTCCCAAAGATATGCAAGAGGCAAAGAAATCTATGAAAGAGAAAGGTATTAAAGCTGAAGACGTTAAGAATTTACCTCCTATTGAAGAAATACATGGTCTTAATATACCTCCTGCTGAAGAAACTTATGATCTTAATTCTTTATTTATTGAAGAACCTCCTGACCCCGATATCTCGACATAGGTAGTAAAGATAAATTCTCTCTATAGATATGATAAAGCAGAAGTCCCTCCTACTAAAATTGCTAGTCAGTGCTTGGATGAGTTTGATAACTTTATGTATAAGCAAGACGACTTCAATGCTTATTTTGGTAGACAATTAAAAGAAAATGCGTATATGATTAGACGCTTGGGTGATTACATGGCTGATATTAAAGGTGAACTTAAACCTGTTAGCAAACATGCCTCTATGGTTACCACTCAGGTAGAACAAGTGCTTAAAGCTAAAAAAGAAGTGCTTGATGAAATGAATAGTAAGAAAAATGATTATGCTGTTAGAGTGGCTACTAGAACTGGTAGAATGACTCAGGAACCTTTGTATCCTGAAGGCCACCCAATGAGAATCGAGCATTCTAAAAGAAATAATATTGATGTTCCTAGTTCTTCTAAAAAGAAGAAAAAGAAAAATGATAGAACTGTGCAAACTTCTAGTGAACCTATTGCCGAACCACCTGATAATCCAAATGATATATCTATGTATGATGCTGAAACACAATCTGGTCATGAACATGAACCTAGTGAAAATGTTAATAATGATGTTCATGATGATGCTCAACCTAGTAATGACAATGATGTATAAATTGAACCTGCTATTGATCTTGATAACCCACAATAAAAGAATGAACGTTATGATAAAAGAGACATTTCTTGCTAGGAAACATGGTAAAGAAAGGGAACCTTGGGTTCAGAAACCAATGCCTTTTCCTCCAAAACCATCCAAGGAAAAGGATGATGAGGATTTTGAGCGCTTTGCTGAAATGATTAGGCCTATCTTTTTGCGTATGCGATTAACTGATGTGCTCAAAACAAATCCTTATGCTAAATATATGAAGGATATCATTACTTGTCAGGACCCCGATTCCAAGCCACATCGATCTAGCCGGTAACACATCATATCACTTTGCGGCCTCACGCACGGTATCCCACGGGTGTCGCCTTACCATGGCCCGGGACCGTTTGCGCCTTTTGGCTCACGTATATGATAGTGTTGCTAGCATCCATATGACAGAGAACCCGGGCCGACATGGCTGGTCATGAACCCAAAGCGGCACAAACCTATGGAGACAGGCATACATGAATCACATCGAGCATGTCGGTCATCAGCGAGTGATTCCGGGCTGTAGCACTGGGCTAACAGGACTCCGGGGAAACCCGGGCTGTAGCAGGCTAGGCAGGACTCCGGATGTCACCGCGTGACATTTCCCCGAAGGGACAGACATAGGAACAATGTGAAACACATGCCGGCCAGTCAAGTGTCCTGAGCAGTAGTGCTGGGCTAGCAGGACTCCGCTGAACCGGGCTGTAGCGGACTACTATGGCTCGAGGAACACTAGACTACATTTCCCCATAAGAAAGGCTGCCAAGGATAAACAACTAGATTGTCGGATCCCACTCATACCAAGCATTTCAATCGTACACACAATATGCCTGATATGAGTACATACAACATGGCATCACAACAAAACTCTACAACTCAAGTACTTTATTTAAAGGCTCCAGAGAGCTATACATAACATGTTCATACAGATAGGGGTCACATGACCCGACACTCAAGTCATACAATCATACAAGCACAAGAGGAAGCAACTAGTCTGAGTATAGGCACTAGAAAGAAAGAAGGCTTCTCAAAGCCTGTCTAACTACACAGGGCCCTCCATGGACAGGATCACCACCTGGGTGGCTAGTCACTCGTCGACATCAAGGTCTACGTAGAACCCATCGGAGGGAGCGGTGTTGTCGTCTGAAAATAGTAATTAAGCAAACATGAGTACAAAGGTACTCAGCAAGTCTTACAACAGAACCTACTATGCATGCTCATTCTCAAGAAGGTGATGGGGTTATTGCAGCAAGCCACCTTTGACTCTTGGCTAAGCTATCCTATGGAACTCCACTAGTAAAATAGTTTTCGCACACGAGTCCACTACTCACCAACACAATACTCCACCGGGGATCCTCTCTCGTCATCCTATGAGAGGGCCATCCTCGGTACTCACACTTATCTTGAGTCTTTTAGTAGTATCCGTTAACTTGTCTATGAACTGTATAGGCAACCAAGTAGTCCTTTACCGCGGACGCGGCTATTCGAATAGTTTTATACCCTGCAGGGGTGTACTTCTTCATACACGCTTTCACCACTTACCGCTGTTTACATGACATGTACTCAGCAACCTTCAAGCGGAAGCCCAGCGAGGGTGTCGGCCACGACCTACCCAAACACTAAAGTCTCTAGTCCAGGTTTATCGCCTCTCCAGGTTCCATCCGCAGGGAGTCCGGCCGAGGTTTCCACATACGGCCCCGAACGATGTGAACAGGGTCCCGAGACGCCAAACGGGCGCCTGGCATACCCGGCCATGGTGTATTTACCGCAACATAGCCCACCACTAAGGTCAGCGCTACGCACGGCCACCAAGACATAACCTACAAACACCAGAAACTATTTGCAACTCCTGGACAGAGTACTAGGGTGATTAAGAAGCCGAGAGGGTCCATTGGTTTCGGTCCCAATGTACGGTAGTAACTGCATCTTAAATCACACATACAGATCTCTGTTCTTATGGACGGCCTCAATGAAACAACCCACCATGTACTCCTACATGGCCTCTCATCGATAGCTTTACCAAAACATGTTCAACACATCCCTCACATTACCAACATAATCATATCACTCTAGCCCATCACCTAGATGAACCAGACCTGACACAACTCTAAGCATAGCAGGCATAGCAAGGTAGGAATCACATACATGGCTCAATCAACTCCTACACATGCTAGTGGGTTTCATCTAGTTACTGTGGCAATGACAGGTGGGTTTCTGTGGCTGGATGCTGGATAGGCTCCACATCGCCGCCCCGACCCCGCGGACACCTCACTCGCCCCCGCTTCTCTCCCCCGCTCTCCCGCACCATGGCCGACGCACCTGCCGCCGTCTCACCGCCGTAGTCACGCCCTCCGTCGTCCCTCTGCCGAGCCACCGTGTCCAGAAGCTCCGCCGCCCTCCACTCCATCGAGCAAGCCGAGCCCCGAGCGCTCGCTTGCCCCGCAGCCTCTGCAACAACCTCGCCCGACTCCGCCATCGCCGGAGATCCTCTCCGTCGTCGCCACCGCATCAGCTCGTCCCCGACGGCGCCGTCCATTTCTACGTGACCGCCATGAGCCCAGCTCCGTCCTCCCCCTCTCCATTAACCCCCTCCTGCACCGTGTGCACCATACCACGCTCACCCGAGCACCCGCTGCCGCCGAGCTCGTCGCCGACGTGTCTCCGGCCACCCACCGGCCACACCATTGCGACCAATGCACTCACCGCACCCGCAGGAGCCCGTAGCACCATTCCATGCGCCTCGCCGTGCCCCGCAGCCTCGGTTTCGGCCTCGCCCGAACTCCACCCACTACCACCACTCGATGTGGCTTGCTCCCAGCTACGCGTAGATGCTCTCTGCCGTCGTTTTCGTTGCCGGAGAAAGAAACCCGCAGCCCTCCGCCGCATCTGGCCTCGCCGGCGGCTAAACACTGGCGAGTTTGACTTTGTTTGACCGCTGGGTGGGCCCAGGTTGACTCCCCTGCGTCTATGACAAGTGCCCCCCCTCTGCTAATTAACCCAGATTAATTTTAACTAAATTTAGTTAGTTTAAATAACTCCTGACACGCGGGACCCACTGGTCAGGTTGACCTGGACATCCCCGTTGACCACTAACGTCACCCTGATGCACTGCTGACGCAATAACTGATTTCTGTATTTATTTTTATGTAGAGAATTCTAGAATTTATCCAAAACTTCTAAAAATCAGAGAAAATCAACCATAGCTCCAAATGCAAAGATTTATATATGAAAAATGATTAGAAAAATTCAATCTATCCATCTGTAATGGTTTCATGCATGACAAAACAAGTTAACCTTACTGTTTAAGCAGAATAAGGTAATGCACTAATAAGGCCATGTTTAATGAGCTAATATTTGAATCTTTGATTCAAATGAGTTCATCCCCTTCTGTTTTAGCTTGCATTAGGCCAAGACACTTTCATCTTGCCATGTCATAGCATGCATCATATTGTTGCATATTACCATGTGTTGATCATGTACAATTTTTTGTGCATATTGCATATTGCCATTTCGGCTTCAATAGACTAGCTTCCCTTGTTTTAATATGCTGGCAGCACCAGCTAACGTATCAAATAGGTAAAGGAGTGATAGAGAAGAATTGAAAACATATGAGAAAATCTAGGAATATGAGACATCAGGAGCAGTGGCTAGACAAGCTCTCTCAGGACCAGACCTAGCGGCAGCAATGCTGGGTGACGTTCAAGATCGTGTCGCCGATGTTAGACCGATGGTTCCAGTTATCCAGCTCTTGAGCACGCTATGGAATCCACTGCACCTTCACCTCCCAGAATTGGTTTGTTGTTGTTGATATGGAGCACGGCTGTCCCCAACGAAGTCAGTTTCTTAGGATGCCTGCTGCACTTTTAACGGCTAATCTTTGAAGCAGACCTCTGCTACAAAATGTATAAGAAAAAACCACATGTCTTCCGGTGGTTGGCTGGCCCTAACAGAGTTAGTTACATCGGGTGGCTGGCCGGCTGGCCCTGACCGTTTGAATAGTAAAGCAAACCTCTACCACAAGACACTCCAGGAGACCACCATATGTCTACGTTGCACTTCCTATTACGAAGACCGGCTCCACTTTTCAATTTCTTAGAGCAACTCTAATGGGGCGACCCATTTCGTCCGCCCGCGTCTGTTTGGGTCGGCGCGGACAAAAGTGGCGGCCCAACGCGCCGACCCAAACGGACGTGCGTCCGTTTTTCATCCGCGGGCGACCCATTCCCGGCCTATTTTTGAGCCTGATTTGCGTGGGCGCGGACACGCGACGGACGCGTGCTTGCTCGCCTACTCCTGTCCCCGGACTTGCTCGTCTGTGGCACATTGGCCTTCCCTTCCCCCAGCCAACAAGCAACACTCGCCCCCGGCTCCTCCGTCACCGAAGCCGCCACCCATTTTTCCGGCGACTCTTCCAGCTGCCGCCGCCTCCACATCCGCCCAGCAACGCCGCCCCTGCCCCCAGTCGCCTGCCGCCGCCGTTTGGACACCGGGGAGCAAGTTGGTTTCCCGCCGCTGTTTCCCCCAAGCACAGCCGCCCCGCGACCAAAAAGACGCCTCGCCGTCCTAGCCACAGACGACCGACACGCTCGTCGGACGCCGTGACCCTCGTCGGACGCCGGCCGGGCAGCTAGCTGGTCTGTGGGCGCCGCGTCTCCCCTCTCCGGCCGTCTCCTTCTTCGACGCCCGCAAGTTGTTCGACGGTTTGCCAAGGTACGAAAATGGACTCCGCCGACGAGTTCTTTTTCCACAATTTCCTTTGCGACTCCGACGATTCGTCCGACGACGAGAAGGAGATATTGGCTGCTGTGTTGGTCCATCACCACCTCAACAACCAGCGGCCGTTATTCCATGGCTCCATTCCGGGCCACCTTCCAGCGTTGAATCGTAACCGGGAGAGCGGACAACATTTGAGCAGTTCACTCAGTTTCATGAGACATGCGTGATTGGGAAACTCACGTGCAACTGCAAAATGATTTTGTTGAGTATACGTGGACTCATGTTGGCAACCAATAGATGTATCTTTTTTATTCGTTTTGTAAAACTATCTGAAATATTTTTATTTTTATTTGGCCTGTAAACTATACTATTTATTTGGGCGGACTATTTTGTTTGTTAAATTTTCATTTCACCATATGTGAGAATGCAATGCAAAATTGGGCGGCCAGCCGGCAACGCCTGCACATATGGGTCGACGCGTTGGGCGCGCTGCCGACCCATATGAAAAACAAGGCGGATGCCGGGCGGGCGGCCGACCCAAATGGACAAAAAACGGACGAAATCGCCGTCCGTTTGGGTCGGCCCGTGGGAGTTGCTCTTAGTCTTCTCAAGCATGCACGTTGTAGCACAAGATCGACATCAGCTGCTTTTTTATAAAGAGAATTAATTAATATCACGAAGATACCAATTACCAAAAGGATGTCCAAAGACATCAAGGATGCACACAAAAAAACAAAAATTAAAAAGAGAGAAATAGAAAACAAAACCCCCGTCTCGGTGATGAAACACTCGCAACAACAACACTGTAATTAACCACCATCGAAGACAACACCCCGACAGCAAAAGAGATTCTCCAAAGATGACACCTCCGAGAAGGAAACAATGCACAAACGTTGTTGTCACCAGATTGAAGATCTTGAGTTTTCACCTTGGACAAAAGCCCGAGTTCACACAACCATGCCTTCAGCAAGGCCATTGCCAGGAAAAACCAAAGAAGGTCAGACCTTGGGCTTTCACCCTGGAAATCGTGACTTGGTACTTGAGGACCACCACCCAAAATGCAGTCCACCTGTGCTGCCGCCCCCGTCTTGCCAAGCCCACCGCTGCAACTCACCAACACCGGACACACAAGAAGAACCTGTGCCGTTAT
This sequence comes from Triticum dicoccoides, assembly GCF_002162155.2. NCBI lineage: Eukaryota > Viridiplantae > Streptophyta > Magnoliopsida > Poales > Poaceae > Triticum > Triticum dicoccoides. The sequence continues at coordinate 712,403,166 of NC_041384.1, forward strand.
TCTTCATCGCCACCAATACAACTCTCCACCATTACAAACCATGAATTTCCCACCTCTGTAAATACCATTGAAATCGATATTTACACATGTCCGATGACACCGACAAGAAAGTGAAGCTCGCGCCACTCCCTCATGAAGTGTCACTGGACGAAGATAAGGGGGTGTGCAACTGAATCGATTCTAATCTTGATATCTAGTGGCGCCATGCGCGAATCAGTGGAAATTCCCGAGAGGAATACCGGAACTCATCAGCGTCGGGATAGAGGAGGCCAGCATGAAGCAGATTGATGACTTGGCGCTCGAAGATCAGCAGGGCCAAACCACCATCATCTCCCTACCGGACTGGCCATAGAGAACAAGACAGCCTCTCCGTCCGAATTGGCCCCGATCGGCCTTGAGACCCATATTACGCCCTGAGGCCCAGATTAGATCGGAGCAACCCGCAGCCTGCGGGGTGCCAGCACCTCTACATCGCCCTTCCACCGAAGAATATCAGGCAATGGTTGGTGTGAATGTTATCTAACACTGCTTCTATAGTCAGTAGCAGACCACAAAAGATGCAGCCTGTCTCCTTCGAGGAAGCCGCCGTGCCATTAGAATTGTACGCACACTACTGTCAATGTCATCCCTTCCGCACGTCTTTCTACATTGGCTGCATCGTGGTGACATGCTCCTCTCCATGAACAGTCTGGCGCCGTTACCACCTGGCACCCTTTTTTTTCAAGCACAATTTGAGAGTGAGTGGATAAAAGGAGGTAAAAGCACCCCAAGTACCCCAACTTGCATGGAATGTGATGATTTAGTTCCAAACTTGCAAAATGCAATTTCACCATACCCCAACTTGTACTAGAAGTGACGATTTAGTCCCCGGCCTATCATAGCTCAACAAGTGGCAGCCACGTGGCTTGACCGGGCTTCGCCCGCACTTTTGGAGGAAACACCCTGCCGTCTTCTCTAATTAGATGAAGTATTAGTTGATCCATTTATTCTCTAGATTGTTTAAACATGGTCGACACTCCAGTCTACCGGTTGAAGGTGGCCACCAACTTGCAGGAAACTGTCTGGGATGCTGACATTGTGGTGAATGGGCTGTCGTCCACCAAGAAAAGGGAGGTGTTTGAGGAGCTCATCGAATATTGGAAGGAGCATATCTGTGTTCAAGTGATCATTTTGCCCGCAAAGGGCATAGAAGCCTTCTTGGGCCCAATTCCTCGTATCATCACGCCTATGCAAATGATTAGTTCCGGAGGTAAGGATGTATCTTACTCTGTGCTTGCCGTTGCATATATTCTCATCTAGGAGTATATCAAAGTGTGCAATCATTTGGTATCCTTGAGGAAGAGTGATTGAATTGGCTAGAGAGTGTGGCGAAACCTAGGACAGTGTTTGGTAATCAAGTGTTTGCATTGGTTATTTCCTCCCTTGTGCAATGCTTGTATAATACACTATTTATTGAGAAGAAGAAAATAATATATAGTAGCTTTTCAGTGAAAGCCTTGTAATTTTTTACTATTGACAGAAAGCAAAGCTTAAGGCTTGATAATGTGTTGTGCAATGTCTGATTTCTTAGAATTATTGTATAGGGATAGGAGAGGTTGTTTAAACTTGTATCTCAATTCTATCTTTTCTTCTCTCTTATCCCATCTAACGACCTCCTGGTTGATCTCCTCCTCATCCTAATCGATCTCTCTTGATCTCCTCTCTGTAACTTGTGAACCAAGGCTTTGCCTCAATATATACAATGCGGCCCGAGACAAAGGGTTCTACGCTTCCCAAACAATTTCACATGGTAACAGAGCCTCTTCCTCATCAGATCAAAAGAGATCGCATCTAGCTACCTTCGCGACCGAGCCATGTCTACCACCTCCGCCTCCATGTCACCCAGCATCATGGGCGCGATCACCACCACACTACAAAAAAATACACTTCCGTGATGATACGGGTTTGTCACAGTAGGTCGCGTTTTCTGTCATGCATGTTCATCCATGACAAATTTATGACAGAATCAAGATAGTCATACCTTTGCTGTCTTAGAAGTGTTTCATGACATTGCCAAAATTATCATCGCGGAAGTGTCCACTTCCATGACGATAAATCGTGCGTCACAGAACTGCTTTCGTCAAGGGTGACCGACACGTAGCATCCAACGTAACGGAATGACGTTAAGCTATCGGGTCGGATTTTGGATCTGATAACCCGTTAACAGCCACGACCAATGCCGATTTTCCACGTGTAAAATTCTCATTGGCTGACGGATCCACGCGTCAGCTCCGCGTTGGCACAGGTGTCACTCCAACGGTCGAGATGGGCCTATAATATGTTGACACGTGGACCGGCCCAAAAGTGGCCCACAAAGATTATGTGGGCCGGCCCAACCGAAGGCCCATAAGATTTAGTGGACCATAATGGGCCGGCCCAGCTAAAGGCCCACAAAATTTAGCGGACCATAATGGGCCGGCCCAGCTAAAGGCCCACACGATTTTGCAGACCTTAATGGATCGGCCCAGCTAAAGGACCACAAGATTTTGCGGACCACCATGGGCTGGCCCAGCTAAAGGCCCACTAGATTCTGCCGACCATAATGGGCCAGCCCAGCTAAAGGCCCAACATTCTCTGTCAAATCGGCCTGTCAATGGCCTATCCTAAACTTGTCATCAACGCGGCCCATGGTCACTTCCGGCCCGTTAACAGTCTGCTAAGTAATTGGGCCGAATTACAGCCCGATTTATTTCCGGCATGTTAAAGGTCCGGCTTCGTTTGGGCCCATTTACAGGCCATCAAAACTTTCGGCCCATAAACGACCATGAAGGATTTGGGTCATATTCGTCCATGTCTGACATTGGGCCTGTTAGAGGCCCACTATAGCTTTGGGCCACTTTCAGCCTGTTAACGCCGGACCTAAACCATGGCCATATGTGGCCCAACGCCATATCGGGCCCATTAACGGCCCATATAAAAATGACGATAATCTAACCCGACCGAAGTTCTGGGCTGTTAAAGGCCCGTGTATTAGGTCGGCACATTTACGGCCCGTCCGAATTTCGGCCTGTTAAAGTTCAGTGGGTTATTTAGCACAATCAGGGCCCAATCTCACTTTCAGTCTATTAAAGGCCCATGTATTTTATGGGCTCGAGATATTTACACCTGTAAACGGCCTATTTTTACTGAGGGCCCAAATTATGTTTAGGCCTGTTAAAGGCCCACTATGGGCACAGGCCTACCATAAAAATATGAAAGCTTATGCTGATTTAGGCCCACATATTTTTAGTGGGCTACATGCAAATTTCGGCCCGTAATCGTTTTTAGCCCAATTGGAATGGGCCCGACGAATGTTGGCATGTTGGGCTCCTACGAAGCTTTAGGACGAATACATTACTAAGATAAATCTACAGTATACAAAAATAGTGTCGTAATTACTGCAGCCTGAGGCAGCATCATAAATATTGTATCACAACAAAATAAATTCCAACCATACAACAAAAGGCCTGTTGGCATAAAGTTTACAGTCCTTCCAGATAAAAGCATCATCAGATATATAGAAGCACTGATCATTTGACCTGAGTGATAATGTTTCAGGCTGTAGAATCTGATGGAGCAGCATGATCTCCACCTTTTTTCCGCCATTGCTCTTGAACAACGAAGCGAATGTCTGATACACTACTAGAAATACCACTACTAATGGCGCACCTAATATGGCCATTAATGGCGCATCACTGGTGCGGCATTGATAGCACGCCATTAGTAATTTTTACTAATGGCGCACCAGCTGGTGCGCCATTAGTATCTGGTATACTAATGGCGCACCACCTGGTGCGCCATTAGTATATGCGAGGGTGCGCCATTAGTATGCCTCCCAGTTGGCATGTATACCCAGGTGCTTTGGCATACTAATGGCGCACCACCTCTGGATGCGCCATTAGTAACCGCAGCATACTAATGGCGCACTACCCGGTGATGCGCCATTAGTATGCACTGTCATACTAATGGCGCACTGTCGTGTGATGCGCCATTAGTATGAATATTAGGTTTTTTTTCTGTTTTTTGCACAGGTTACAAAATGTATAATTTGACAAAATATAGACAACACACATCAACAATAGATTCATCAAATACAATAGAAGATTAGTCTTTGAATACAATTCATCATATTAGTCTCCGAATACAATTCATCATATTAGTCTCCGAATTAAAAAGACCGAACAAAGATAGAACATTATATTACAAGTCTCGAGACCGCGAGTAGCGAGTTTGTCTTCGCATTACAAGTCGATATCGATCATCTAAACTACCATCACATAGAAGAGAGCTGCGGTCATCACGATGAGCATCATCACGATGAAACTCGTCTTCATCCGGTTCCTCCAACGCTCCCTCCCCTCTCCCGCTAGATAGCGGGCGTATCTAGATTCGGCCTCGGCCCTAGTGGTGTACCCTTTGTAACTGTTACCGCTGAATCGGTGAACCTGTCTCCGACACTCCTCCCAGTCATCGTAGACCCCGGGAACCTTACCCTTGTACACGACATACGTCGGCATCACTATGCACTAGCCAAACGAAACGTTAGTACCAATTCACAGACAATACATAAGCAATATATAATTATGCAACAGAACGATCGGAAGAGAAAAGCAAGACATTAATAGCATCGATTACATCTAAGTTGAACGACTCTCAAAACCAAAGAGACATACTACAAGTTCATTAAAGTTTAATTACAACATGAGCCAATCGATGTTTCAGTCATGAAAGAACGGGCGTTGTCATCCTGCATTTGTAGCATTGTGTCGATGTCACTGTTGGACGGTTGATTTCTGAGGTAGAACTGCCCCGAGGTACGAAGGACATCTTGATGGATGATTTCCGCAAACTCCGACTGGATGCGAAAGAATTCTTGTCGGAGGTCCGCGTCCTGGATTGCCGACACGCTCGCGGCCCAATCTTGGAGTTTACTCGGTAGCAGAAGTTGATGATGGTCCCGTACGATCGCCCGCATGTGATGGATGGCGTAGTAGGCACCCTTCTGACCGCCAGGCGGCTGCTTGACGCAGCAGAACGTCGTATTGTGGGAGAACACGTGCTTGCCGTACTTACGAATAGGCCTGGTGAAGGTGCCTCCAGATTGGGCGTAGCCGGGGAGAACATCATCAAGAACCTTCTTGACATTTGTGTAGTCTACGTTCGACTGACGGTCCGGGTCGAAATACGTGGCCATGGAATATTTGGGGCTTAGGAGGATGAGCGTGCAACGTGTGTCACTGCAGAAAACACGGAATGTTAAAAGAAAAACGATCGAAAAGTAAGAATTCATATGTTACGGGTCGGTTGAGGGGAGGACTTACTCGGGAAAGTAAGGCACGAGGAAGTTATCCTTATCTTGGTTTGCCAGAATGACGCCTTCGAGGTAAGAACTCGCGACTTGCCGGTCCCCAGCGCTGCCCAAGATCTTGGCACGCATGTAGAAGGGGTCGACTATCACGATGTCCGGGGTCTTGTCGCGAATGATCCGCATCTCCATACTCAGCGAAAATAGCCGAACGAAGGTGTAGTGCAGCGGATGAAGGTTAAACATAGCAAAGATGTCATCAAACCGCAGGACGATCGTACCCCCGATGTCGCCATCCACAAAGCCCTTGCCCTCTGGCACCTTGGCCACGAAAACCGGGTATGCCACATCCTTCTCTCTGAGACGCCGCTTCTCCAAAGAAAGAACACTGTCGTGCAGACTCCGCATAGCACCGGTTGCAGCATTGAGCATATTTGGTGGTAGCATCGCCCTACCCGCCACATGCACCCTCCTCAAGATATCCTGCGGTGAAGGTGGCCCGTCCTGAGCACGGATCATACTCGGTGCCGGCTGGCTCGCACCCTTCTTAGTCTTTCTTTTGCGTGCCTTCTTCTTCTCCTGTAATGGGACCGAGTTCTGCTCACAGACCGCCTTCTTGAGTGTGTTGGGGCTGATAATATTTCGCACCTCGCCTATCTGAGGCTCGGTGAAGTCGGCAGCTGGAGGCGTCTCCTGAGAGCTGAACGCCAGACGGCGCCTGTTGCAACTTGGCTTCTCCGCGGTACGAGCTAGATCGCACACGTCTTTTGTTGGGTTTGGTTCTTGAGAAGGAGGCCCCATGAAGTCGCCATCGTACCCATGCTCGGCAAAGTACTGATCGACGTTGCCAAATGTATCATCGTCGTCGTCGTCGTCGTTCTGATCCTGTGCCATATGCATGTTTGGATCCAGTGGCATAGGGATGTCCGGCACCGTTACGGCGGTCTTGCCATGGGGCCGACTTGGCGCCGGCACGACTGGCGGTGTTGTCTTTGGGGTGGTGTCCCCCGCCCCCAAACAAATCTGGCTCTTCGGCCAAAGCAGGGGCCAGCTCAGGCAGGAGCTGAGGGTCATCACGTCATCATCGTCGGCCCCGACGGGTCGAATCGGAGGTAACAAGTCGTCGCAGCCTGGCAGCACCCGAACCAGTTGAACCCTAAACAAGTTGGGTGGCATCTGGGTACCGTGGAACAAGGGGTTGCCCGGTTGAACGATTTTGCCCTTGGCGACATCGACCAACTCATTGTTCACGAAGTGGAGGAGAGTGCACGGAACGTCGGCGGCGCCCTGCGAAAACATGTAGGGCGTCAGGGATGCCCAGTCAAAGGCAAGGAGATGAACTCCTCGGCCGAGAGAGGCTTAATTAGTTACCATGATGATGGCGTCGAGCTCGGCTAATGTCGAGGCACCGCCAACGGCGGGCGTGCAGTTGACAGAGCGGTCGCTTGCTGAAGAGGTGCCGGCCGGCGTACATCTCAAGCTCGCATAGTATCACCACGATCTCTTCCTGTAGCCTTCTGAGTTGCCTCACGCCAATCGACTTCCGAGAGATGACGTCGAAGAAGTTGCATAGGCCAAATAGCGTTTCACGGACGTGCGCGTCCATGATCCCACGGATTGCAACTGGAAGTATCTGCGTCATCAGCACGTGACAGTCGTGAGACTTCATCCCGCTGAACTTCTGCTTCGCTGGGTCTAGGTATCTGCTTATCTTCCCTGCGTAACCGTAAGGAAGTTTTACTCCTAGGAGGCAGGTGAAAAACTGCTCGATCTCCTCCTGACTTAGAGTGAAGCACGCGGGAGGGTAGTCATTTCCGGTCTTCTTGGCCTTTTTGCCTTTGCGACGACTTTCTGTGTCCTGCTTCGCCTCATCATCATCATCATCATCATCATCATCATCATCATCATCATCATCATATATAGCGTGAAGCTCCTGCCTGATGCCCATTGATTTCAAGTCTGCCCTTGCTTTCGGCCCATCTTTGGTCCTCTTTGGCATGTTGAGCAGGGTACCAAGCAGACTCTCGCACACGTTCTTCGTGATATGCATGACATCAAGGCTGTGAGGCACACGGTGGATCTTCCAGTACGGCAAGTCCCAGAAAACAGACCTCGTTTTCCATACCTTCAGCAGCGGCTCTGGCGCCTTTCGCTTCTTTCCCGGCTCTGGCGCCTTTTGCTTCTTTCCCGGCAGTGGGCAGTCTTTCCAATTTTTCAACAGCTTGTCTATTTCCTCGCCGCTCCTCGTACACGGGCGTTTTCGGGGTTCGGTTTCACCATCGAACAGATCCTTGCGTTTCCTCCACGGGTCATCGTCGCGAAGCCACCTTCGATGTCCCATGAACACGGTTTTCGAAGACCCGGGATCTCTATCTAGCTGGCGATACGTTGTGTCATCCATGCACCTTACGCATCGAGAAAATCCGTGGACTACCTGCCCCGCAAGATATCCGTAACCGAGATAGTCGTGCACCGTCGTGAGCAGTGCGGCTCTCATAGGGAAATATTCTTTCTCTGCGGCGTCCCACGTATTGGCTGGCGTTTTCCACAGCGTGTCAAGCTCCTCTTTCAGCAGCCCCAGATACAGATTGATGTCGTTCCCTGGTTGTTTCGGCCCTTCAATTAGCATACTCATGTGAATGTACTTCCTCTTCATGCACAACCAGGGGGGAAGGTTGTACATCCACACAAACACAGGCCAGGTGCTATGTGTGCTTCTCTGGCTGCCAAACGGATTGACTCCATCGGTGCTCGCGCCCAGCACGATGTTCCTTGGATCGTTCCCAAATTCTGGGTATTCGAAGTTCAATGCTTGCCACTGGCTCGCATCCTTAGGGTGACTCAGCATCTTGTCTTTTTTATCTATCTCTGGATCATTTGCGTCATCTTCTCGCTTCTTCTCCTCCCTGTCCGCGTGCCAACGTAGGAGCTTTGCTACCTTAGGATCCGCGAAATACCGCTGCAGACGAGGAGTGATCGGAAAGTACCACACCACTTTTCGAGGAGCTTTCTTCCTCTTCTTGTATCGAGTGACACCGCACACCGGACATATTGTAGACTCCGCGTGCTCGTCCCGATAAATGATGCAATTGTTCATGCACACATGGTATTTCTCGTGCGGTAAATCCAGAGGACACACGATTTTCTTCGCCTCCTCCAAACTGGTCGGGCACTTGTTCCCCTTGGGAAGACGTTCGTGCCAGAATGACATGTTCTCGTCGAAGCATGCGTCGGTCATTTTCTGTTTTACCTTCATCTCCAGGGCCATGAGCGTTACTTTCAGGCGGGTATCCTCGGGCCTGCATCCTTCATACAATGGAGTAACCGCGTCTAACTCAAGTTGATCCATCTTGGCTTTCTCTCGGGCGGCAGCTCTTGCGTTATCCGTCTGCTTGAGAAACAGCTCTTGAATATGAGGGTCCTGCACCCAGCCCATCGATGGTCCAGCGTCGTCTGCTCCGCCGGCATCATCATCTTCATGATCATGCCCGTCGCCTGCTCCGGCATCTTCCTCATCATCATGTCCTGCATCTTCTACATGATGACTGTGTACAGCATCACAGTCGTGATCATCTCCTGGGGATTCTTCGTCTTCTCGCCCGCCCGAGCCGCGGTGGTTGTCTTGCTGCCCTTCCTCATTTCTTGCCCGGCCCGCATGGACGACTTCGTAGTCATCTTCATCACCTTGCCACCGATAGCCATCCATGAAACCACGCAACAGCAGGTGGTCCCGCACCTGCCCGGAATCCGGGTCCGCAATAAGGCTCTTCAGCTTGCATCTTCGACACGGACATCTTATCTCCGTCTCGTTCTTTTGAAGCATCTCGGCCTTCGCGGACCTCAAAAACCTATTCATGATGCCTTCGGTCATCGTGCGGACCATGGTCGCCTGCGGGGTAGAGCAAAACGATATTTTAGAACCAAACAAAAATTTGGCATGACCTTCCCTAAAAATAGGACCAAAAAGAATGCTTAATGCCAAAATTCTCGCCGAAACGGAAATGAATCAACATTCCGGCAAAATATTGGCAACTATCGCATATCAAATACCGGTACACCTCCAAACACAAACACATATGCAACACCACAAACATATGCAACACCACGAACATACATAGATCTAGCTAGGCCGTAAAAAGTGCATGTGCACATTGTTGTAAGGAGAACAACCTAAATATAGCTTCCCCCCTTACTTACCTATTAAAACAAGGTAATTTAACCACTTAATTTGAATGAATCTATGGTGGAAATGAGGTGAAAAAGAGGAGGCACCCGAGACAAGGAGGAGGTGGAGAGAATGAAGTGGGGAGAACGTGAGTGTGTGGGTAGGAGAGGCTGTCCCAAATATCTTGTTGCTGCCCACTTACTAATGGCGCACCTCTTGCATGGTGCGCCATTAGTACTTACAACTACTAATGGCGCACTTAAGCAGGATGCGCCATTAGTATGTTTGGATAGGCGCACTAGTTCAAAAAAAAATCCTATACTAATGGCGCACCCACTGCCTGGTGCGCCATTAGTAGTTACAACTACTAATGGCGCACTTGGGCAGGATGCGCCATTAGTATGTTTGGATAGGCGCACTAGTTGAAAAATAAATTTCTATACTAATGGCGCACCTGCTGCCTGGTGCGCCATTAGTAGTTACAACTACTAATGGCGCACTTTGCCGGAAGCGTCATTAGTATGTTTGGACAGGCGCACTAGTTAAAAAAAAATTTGATACTAATGGCGCACCCGTAGCATGGTGCGCCATTAGTTGTTTAAACTCTAATGGCGCATCAGATTGTGGTGCGCCATTAGTATATACTAATGGCGCACCATCTTTCTGGTGCGCCATTAGTGTCAATCCCATCTATAGCCATTTTCCTAGTAGTGATAGTCTGGTTTCAAAACCATTCATATCTTGACGACATTTCTCAACCACTATTCTTGTTTCCGAAACAACGTCCACTAGGGATTGGACTTGTGTATGGAGCACAGATATATCACTCTGTCTAGCAGGAAGATTTTGTTGCGTAGGCGATTTGGACGAGGTTACCTTGACAACCAACCCAGAATTACGTAGGAAGGTGCTTTTCGCACTGTTAGTGGAGAGATAATGACGCACTACAGCAAGAGGTGACATTGTGCCTGTAGTAGCCTCGTCACCTTCAGGTGGTTGTGGCTGTTCAATCATTTGTTCCATAGCTTCCTGAAAGTTTGAACTTGTAGATTAGTGTACCAGATAAGTTACTAATGAGAAAAAAACAAACAAAGTAGGTTAAACGTTTATACATAACTTATTTTGGTGAACTATTGTAATACATTAGCATGTATTGTAGTGCCAACTACATAATAAAATCACATTCGGAACATATGTCCATATACCATGCCTACTGTATTGTCTATTTCCTCACATTCGTTGACATCTAAGGATAAAAAGACATGGTTTAAAGTAGGATGAACATAGTATGACATCATTCATATCATGGGCAAACAGATATAAAACAAATAGACTATTTTATCATTGTATGCGCACGTGAACATAACAACTAGATTACAGATCAAGACCAAAAGAATATCCTTCATCTCTTTTAAACCATGTAAGGTGAAATGATACGTTAAGACAACTGTGAATAAAACTGAACAGAGTAACTGACATTGGCTGCAAACCAAGTAGTTAAAATACATCACAGTACCAACCAGTTCAAGGCAGGAGGAGTAAGGACTTACAACAGCGGCTTGAACTGGTGTGCTCATGCCCTTCATCTTGCTGGTGTGGCAATCCTTGAAGATTTGCACTTCATTCGGTTCAAGTTCTTTTTGGCCCGCACGGGATTTCCTCTGTATTTGGAACAAGTCAATATAGATACGATAACATGACACAAAAAAGAAGAAGGAAGTAGCAGCTATTTACAAGAGCCTCGCAGTGTGCAATATAGCTACGAGATCCTGTGGTCTGTTGGAATTTCACTTTAGAACGGTTGGTTTTGTTCTTCAAACAGTTAGCCTAGAAGAAGATACACTTGTAAGGCACATACATAAATACAAGTTCAATATGTGGTCTGATCAAATACATATAGCCTACCTGATATTTTGAATCAGAACAGTGTTTAACGAGGGCTGTCCAGTCTTCATCTGTAATATGTTCCACTTGAGATGTTTGGGCGATTTTCATTGTTAGCCTTGCCTTCAAAGTGAGATTTTCTAAGGTGGTACCGATATTGTCGCAGAGAAGAGTAAAAAACATGAGTGCATGCTTGTCTAGTTGCATCATCTTTCGGATCCAGTTTGAACCTCATCTGTTGAAAAAAGTATGTAAGTCTTATTAGGAGGAAGCTAGAAAGTATGGGACAGAGCAAGACAATATTACTAATTGCGATGAATAACATTACTTACGGACAAATTGTCAAGGAAGGTGTTAAACTGGGTATTGTCTCTCTCATTCCTGTACTGGATCCACGTTGGGAGGATACGTGCATGACACCTAACGGCAACGGCTGCCTCTGATACTAACTTGGCTGACTCTGTAGCATCACGTGTCCTTTTTAAACGTGCCTCAAAATGGATCTCCATTCTTCCTCCTTTAGATTTTGTTAATCTGTCAAGCATTATCCCTGATGTCTGTTTCCGCTTGCGCCATAGTGCTAGTTCAACAAGGAATATGGAAAGTGTTAGTGTACATCAAACTGTGAGAGTACATATAAAGGAGCATGCAACTGCAACTTGACTCGGTCAGGTACCGTCTTAGTGTTGATGCTCATGAGGTTCATCTGATCTTGCCAAGTCCTGTTGTGTCAGCAGTGCTTCGGAAGTAGTGTTAGATGTGAAGGCGGCTTGGGAACTGGCCTGTTCTGGAGCAAACGAACGAGTAACTAGGGATGGCAATTTTATCCATGGATCTGGATACCCATGGATACCCAACCCGATTGGGCAAGGGTATGGGGCGCATTTCTGCCCATGGGTCCGTGGATATGGATACCCACGGACAGCCGGGTTGGGCACGGTTTGTATTTTGTGCTCCATGGATATCCAATGGATACCCGTATGACATGTGGGGCCATATGTGAGTGACAGTAGAAAGAGCGAATCAATGGGAAATGGCAGGCAATATGCAACTGGTGCCATAAGCTATATGCTACAGAATCAACCTCTGGTATGTCACACTTAAGCACTCATCGTATTACTTTTTGCCTACTTATGCATGTAGTTTATGTTGTCATTTGTGAGTGAATGATGATGAGTTAACTTGATCTTTGGGAAGGATTCACGCTGACTTTTCTATGCCCATGGAGCTCCATGGGTATGTGGGTATCCAGCAGGTTTGGGCATGGACACAAGTTGTGCCCATGCATAATTTGGTGGATGGGCAGAGGGTAGGAAGATGGGTCATGGGTTGGATTCGGACCAGCTCCACCCGCCCCAAACCCGACCCATTGCCATCCCTACGAGTAACTAGTTGAGATACTGTGTTTGTAGATTTAGCCGGTGGACTTGGACCTTCTACTGCACTATAAGTACCAGCGGAATCTCGATGGCAGAATGTTTTCCGTTTCACCCGACGAGTAACAGCACTCCCTACTATATTATTTTCCTTGCTCTTTTTTGACTTTGCCATGTCAAGTTGTACCCACAACACAAAAGAATAAAATCAATCTTCAGAACTCATTGATGCATGATACAGACAAGCAATACTTTGATGTAAGACAACCGTATGAGGATGGAATATGTAAGAAAAACAGGACAGCGTTACATATTCACAGCTACGATGTGCAAACTAAGCAGAAGGATTTTCAAGAAAATAGAAGTAATGCAAGCTAGACACCATATGAAAGATGCAACCAATATTACTCTGCCAAGTTAAAAGTGTCTTGTCATAAGTGGCAATTCGAAAAATTAGAAGCAGTACAACGTAGAAATCAATGCAAGATGCAACCACTATCAAACTGCCATGTTAGAAGCGTCCAATCATGAGTGATTGATGCAGGATACACAACAGCAGTACTTTGATGTAAGAACATGGTATGATAGATAGATGCAGTGTATTCTAGACACAGAAAGTCATGTCATATGCACATGTATAACGTATAAACCCAGCAGGTGCAATTTAATCAAAATAAAAGAAATACAGGCTAGACAACATATGCAACATGAAACCAATTATCACACTTTCAACTTAGAGCAAGCACCTGCGATGGTGGAGTACGGGAGATGAACTCATCATGTAGACTTGGGACTTCAACTTCATTAGCATTAGCAGTGGCAAATCTAGAGAGTCTCTGTTTGCGTCGGTGCGGAGGACCACCAACATCCCCTAACTTACTCTTTTCCTTCCTATTTTCTGATATTGCCTTATGAAGTCAAAACCACAAGAAGATGAATAAAATTAGCTCTGCATAACTGGTTGATGCATGATACAGACGAACACTATTTGATGTAAGGCAAGCGCAGGATAGGAGGATGTAATATATACAAAAAAAGACAGCGTTTCATATTCACACGTACGATAGGAGGATGGAATATGTATGAAAAAATAGTAAGCGGAAGGCATTTCAACAAAATTGGAAGAAATGAAAGCTAGGCACCATATGAACATGCAACCAATATCACTCTATCAGGTAAAAAGTGTCTCGTCGTAAGAGCCATTTCAAGAAATTAGAAGCAGTACAAGCTAGAAGACAATGCAAGATGCAACCTATATCACAGTCCCAAGTTAAATGTGTCTTATGGGTAAGTGATCGTTGCAGGTATAAGTTGTAAGCTTCGCAGATGCAATTCAACATAATCAGAAGCAATACAAACTAGACATCATACGGAAAACGCAACCACATATAACAGTTCCATGTAAGAGCAAGCACCTGTGATGGTGGAGTAGGGGAGATGTGCTCATCATGTACACGTATTTTCTAGAAACAGGAACACGTGTCATATTCACAGGCATTATGTGTAACATAAGCAGATGTAATTCAAGTTAGAAGCAATACAAGCTAGACATCATACGTAACATGCAACCACGTATAATAGTGTCAAGTTAGAGCAAGCACCTGTGATGGTGGAGTAGGGGAGATGTGCTCATCATCTACACAGTTACGTTGACTGTGCAACCTTGTGTTGTCTTGCGAATCTTGTTGGGAGGATGGCGGAGTAGAATCTGTAGAGACCCCCTGTTTGAGTTGCTCCGAAGGACCACCATCATCCACTGCCGGACTAATTTCCTTCAGCTGTAATGATTTTGTATTGTGAAGTCAAACCGATAATAAAAAGGAATAAAATTCGCTCTTCAGAACTAATTCATGCATGATACTGACGAACACTACTCGGATGAAAGGCAAACACATGATGCGAGGATGGAATATGTATGAAAAACAGGATGGTGTGACATATTCACACCTATGATGTGGTAACTAAGCAGAAGACATTTCAACAAATTAGAAGCACTGCAAGCTAGACACCATATGAAAGATGCAACCAATATCACTCTGCCAAGTTCAAACTATATGGCGTTTCAACAAATTAGAAGCAGTACGTGCTAGAAATCATATGAAAGGCACAACCAATATCACAGTGGCGACTTAAAGGTGCCTTATCATAAGTGATTGATGCGGGATATGCAAGAATAGTAGTCTGATGTAGAAACAGGAACACATGTCATATTCATAGGCATTATGTGTAAAGTAAGCAGATGCAATTCAACAAAGTTAGAAGCAATACAAGCTAGAAATCATACGCAACATGCAACCACATATAATAGTGCCAAGTTAGAGCAAGCACCTGTGATGGTGGAGTAGGGGAGATATGCTCATCATCTACACAGCTACATTGAATGTCTAGCCTTGCGTTGTCTTGCAAATCTTGTTGGGAGGATGGTGGAGTAGAATATGTAGAGAACCTCCATTTCAGTTGCTTGGAAGGACCACCATCATCAAATGCCTTGCCAATTTCCTTCAGCTTTATTGATTTTGCATTGTGAGGTCATACCGACAAGAAAAAGGAATATCACTCGCTCTTCAGAACTCATTCATGCATGATACTGACAAACACTACTCTGATGAAAGGCAAAGTCATGATACGAGGATGGAATATGTACGAAAAAATGGATGGCTTGACATATTCACACCTATGATGTGGTAACTAAGCAGAAGGCACATCAACAAATTAGAAACACTGCAAGACACCATATGGAAGGTGCAGTCAATATCACTCTGCCAAGTTAAAACTGTCTCGTCATAGGTGGCGTTCATCAAACTAGAAGCAATACATGCTAGAAATCATATTCAAGGCGCAAACCAATATCACACAGCCAACTTAAAGGTGTCCCATCATAAGTGACTGATGCAGGATACACAAGAAGAGTAGTTTCATGTAAGAACATGGTGTGATAGACAGATATAGTATGTACCAAAAACAGGAAAGCGTGTCATATTCACATGTATCATGTGTAAGCTAAGCAGATGCAGTTTACACTAATTAGGAGAAATACGAGCTAGACACCATATGCAACATGCAACCAGATATCACACTGCCAAGTTAGAGCAAGCACCTTCGATGGTGGAGTAGGGGAGCGGAGACTTGGACCTTGTAATGCACTATCAATACAAGGAGAATCGGTACAGATGCTCCGTTTACGTTGCTGCAGAGGACCACCATCATCGCCTTCCTTACTCTTTTCCTTCCTCTTTCTTGATTTTGCCTTGTCAAGTCAAACCCACAAGAAAAAAGAATAAAATTTGCTCTTCAGAACTCATTGATGCATGATACTGACGAACACTACACTACTAGGAAAAGGGCTATAGATCGAAATGACACTAATGGTGCACCAGACAAGTGGTGCGCCATTAGTATATACTAATGGCGCACCACCCTCTGATGCGCCATTAGTGTTGAAACTACTAATGGCGCACCCTGACCACGGTGCGCCATTAGTACCAAAAATTTTTTTTGAACTAGTGCGCCTGTCCAAACATACTAATGGCGCATCCCCTGGTGGTGCGCCATTACTAGTTGTAACTAGTAATGGCGCACCATCCAGGAGGTGCGCCACTAATGTTATTTTTTTATTATTGTTTTTATTCCTTTTTTTGCAAAAGTTCTAATGGCGCACCGCCAGGGGGTGCGCCATTAGTAACCTGGATTACTAATGGCGCATTTGTTGCTGGTGCGCCATTAGTAAGTGGGCAGCAACAAGATATTTTGGACACCCTCTCCTCCCACACTCACTTTCTCCCCACTTCATTCTCTCCACCACCTCCTCCTTGTCTCGGGTGCCTCCTCTTTTTCACCTCATTTCCACCATACATTCATTCAAATTAAGTGGTTAAGTTACCTTGTTTTGCTAGGTAAGTAAGGGGGGAAGCTATATTTATGTTGTTCTCCCTACAAACAATGTGCACATGCACTTTTTATGGCCTAGCTAGATCTATGTATGTTTCGTGGTGTTGCTTATGTTTGTGGTGTTGCATATGTGTTTGTGTTTGGAGGTGTACCGGTATTTGAAATGCGATAGTTGCCAATATTTTGCCGGAATGTTGATTCATTTCCGTTTCGGCGAGAATTTTGGCATTAAGCATTCTTTTTGGTCCTATTTTTAGGGAAAGTCATGCCAAATTTTTTCTTGGTTCTAAAATATCGTTTTGCTCTACCCCGCAGGCGACCATGGTCCGCACGATGACCGAAGGCATCGTGAATAGGTTTTTGAGGTCCGCGAAGGCCGAGATGCTTCAAAAGAACGAGACGGAGATAAGATGTCCTTGTCGAAGATGCAAGCTGAATAGCCTTATTGCGGACCCGGATTCCGGGCAGGTGCGGGACCACCTGCTCTTGCGTGGTTTCATGGATGGCTATCGGTGGCAAGGTGATGAAGATGACTACGAAGTCGTCCATGGGGGCCGGGCAAGAAATGAGGAAGGGCAGCAAGACAACCACCGCGGCTCGGGGGGGCGAGAAGACGAAGAATCCCCAGGAGATGATCACGACGGTGATGCTGTACACAGTCATCATGTAGAAGATGCAGGACATGATGATGATGCCGGTGGAGCAGACGACGTTGGACCATCGATGGGCTGGGTGCAGGACCCTCATATTCAAGAGCTGCTTCTCAAGCAGACGGATAACGCAAGAGCTGCCGCCCGAGAGAAAGCCAAGATGGATCAACTTGAGTTAGACGCGGTTACTCCGTTGTATGAAGGATGCAGGCCCGAGGATACCCGCCTGAAAGTAACGCTCATGGCTCTGGAGATGAAGGTAAAACACAAAATTACCAACGCATGCTTCGACGAGAACATGTCATTCTGGCACGAACGTCTTCCCAAGGGGAACAAGTGCCCGACCAGTTTGGAGGAGGCGAAGAAAATCGTGTGTCCTCTGGATTTACCGCACGTGAAATACCATGTGTGCATGAACAATTGCATCATTTATTGGGACGAGCACGCGGAGTCTACAATATGTCCGGTGTGCGGTGTCACTCGATACAAGAAGAGGAAGAAAGCTCCTCGAAAAGTTGTGTGGTACTTTCCGATCACTCCTCGTCTGCAGCGGTATTTCGCGGATCCTAAGGTAGCAAAGCTCCTGCGTTGGCACGCGGATAGGGAGGAGAAGAAGCGAGAAGATGACGCAAATGATCCGGAGATAGATAAAAAAGACAAGATGCTGAGTCACCCTAAGGATGCGAGCCAGTGGCAAGCATTGAACTTCGAATACCTAGAATTTGGGAATGATCCAAGGAACATCGTGCTGGGCGCGAGCACCGATGGAGTCAATCCGTTTGGCAGCCAGAGAAGCACACATAGCACCTGGCCTGTGTTTGTGTGGATGTACAACCTTCCCCCCTGGTTGTGCATGAAGAGGAAGTACATTCACATGAGTATGCTAATTGAAGGGCCGAAACAACCAGGGAACGACATCAATCTGTATCTGGGGCTGCTGAAAGAGGAGCTTGACACGCTGTGGAAAACGCCAGCCAATACGTGGGACGCCGCAGAGAAAGAATGTTTCCCTATGAGAGCCGCACTGCTCATGACGGTGCATGACTATCTCGGTTACGGATATCTTGCGGGGCAGGTAGTCCACGGATTTTCTGGATGCGTAAGGTGCATGGATGACACAACGTATCGCCAGCTAGATAGAGATCCCGGGTCTTCGAAAACCGTGTTCATGGGACATCGAAGGTGGCTTCGCGACGATGACCCGTGGAGGAAACGCAAGGATCTGTTCGATGGTGAAACCGAACCCCGAAAACGCCCGTGTACGAGGAGCGGCGAGGAAATAGACAAGCTGTTGAAAAATTGGAAAGACTGCCCACTGCCGGGAAAGAAGCAAAAGGCGCCAGAGCCGGGAAAGAAGCGAAAGGCGCCAGAGCCGCTGCTGAAGGTATGGAAAATGAGGTCTGTTTTCTGGGACTTGCCATACTGGAAGATCCACCGTGTGCCTCACAGCCTTGATGTCATGCATATCACGAAGAACGTGTGCGAGAGTCTACTTGGTACCCTGCTCAACATGCCAGAGAGGACCAAAGATGGGCCGAAAGCAAGGGCAGACTTGAAATCAATGGGCATCAGGCAGGAGCTTCACGCTATATATGATGATGATGATGATGATGATGATGATGATGATGATGATGATGATGATGTTGATGAGGCGAAGCAGGACACAGAAAGTCGTCGCAAAGGCAAAAAGGCCAAGAAGACCAGAAATGACTACCCTCCCGCGTGCTTCACTCTAAGTCAGGAGGAGATCGAGCAGTTTTTCACCTGCCTCCTAGGAGTAAAACTTCCTTACGATTACGCGGGGAAGATAAGCAGATACCTAGACCCAGCGAAGCAGAAGTTCAACGGGATGAAGTCTCACGACTGTCACGTGCTGATGACGCAGATACTTCCAGTTGCAATCCGTGGGATCATGGACGCGCACGTCCGTGAAACGCTATTTGGCCTATGCAACTTCTTCGACGTCATCTCTCGGAAGTCGATTGGCGTGAGGCAACTCAGAAGGCTACAGGAAGAGATCGTGGTGATACTATGCGAGCTTGAGATGTACTTCCCGCCCGCATTCTTCGACGTTATGGTGCATCTGCTGGTCCATATAGTGGAGGATATCATCCAACTCGGGCCGACGTTCCTGCACAGCATGATGCCGTTCGAAAGGATGAATGGTGTCATCAAAGGATACGTTCGCAACATGTCACGTCCAGAAGGAAGCATAGCCAGGGGCTTTCTGACCGAAGAGTGCATCTCCTACTGCACGAATTATCTAGGCATCGAGAACCCCATTGGTCTGCCTGTCAACAGGCACCTCGGCAGGCTCGCTGGATGGGGTCACCGTGAGGGTCGCCGCGAAATGCATGTCGACTTCGAGGGTCGACTCACCGACTTTGAAAGAGTAAACCTAGTCGCGCTACAACACATAGACGTGGTCGATCCTTGGGTGGTAGAGCAGAAAACCTTTATTAAGAAGACGTACAATGACCGAGGCCAACAGAGGACGGACGGAGATATACTCAAAGAGCACAACTCATGTTTCACGTGTTGGTTCAAGCAGAAGCTTCTGTCGTACCCTTTACATGAGGATTCTTCCGCGGAAGAACAACTCATATTCGCCTTGTCACAGGGCGCCGAGCACAACTTGATGACCTATGAGGCGTACGATATCAACGGCTACACATTCTACACCGAGGCCAAGGACATGAAGAGCGATGGTTATCAGAACTCCGGGGTAACGATGGAATCCTACACCGGTAACGACAAGGACAGATACTACGGAAGGATCGAGGAGATCTGGGAGCTGAGCTACGCTGGAGAGAAGGTCCCGATGTTCCGTGTTAGATGGGCCAAGAACGTCATAAAAGAAGACCGGTATTTCACCACCATGGTTATACCCGAAGCCAAATCCAAGACCGCGGGCGCAAACGTCACCGCGAAAAATGAGCCATGGGTACTGGCTTCCCAAGTGGACCAATGCTTCTTCATTACCGACCCGCCAAAGCCCAGTCGTGTTGTCGTGAGGAGAGGCAAAAGGAAGATCATCGGAATGGATGGAGTAGCCAATGAGAAAGACTTCGACAAGTACGGCGACCCGAGGATCGAACATGACGACGATGATGAAGTAGCAGCATACACCACAAGAAGAAGCAGGACCACCCTACCTAAAGGACGTCCGTTCCACAGAAGAACTCCATATGCGAAAAAGAAGGGCAAGAAGATTGTGAACAGATAGCTAGCTAAGATCGATTGTATTTAAATCGTAGCCTTCATTTCTCGATTGTATTTCATGGGTACTTTTTGAACTATCATGAATATTTTTAAATTTCATGGACACTCGATCTCGATCCCGGCCCCCTCCATCTCGATCGCTATCCCACCTCGCCAGATCCGGTCCCCCTCGCCGCCGAGCACCCCCCCAGTCCACCGGCCGCCGCCGCCGACACCCCGCACCCTCGATTCCCCTACTCAACCGCCGCCGCCGACCCCGCGCACCCCGCGCACCGTCTTATAAAAAAAATAAGTATCAAACAGCTTTTTAAATGCTACTGTCTTATAAAAAAATATTACTGTTATTATTTAAACAAGTTTGAACATATTTAAACACAAATAAGTATGAAACAGATTT
>NC_041384.1:712425650-712437814 GCF_002162155.2 Triticum dicoccoides
TTTCTACCAATTTATAGCTGAACTAGCCTAAGGCTTAAGTAAAATGCTACTGTTTGATTCTCTCTGAAGAAGTAAATTACGTGAAATACCAAGCAAACAACTTATTACTTCTGCAGACAAGAGTTAGCTTAGGGCTTGATGGAATGCTGTTTAGGGCTTTAGGCTACTTCATAAGTGTTATTTAGTATAGTGTGTGCATACAAAATTCCAGCAAATATCATAGATATATGATATATCATGTTCCAGCAAATATCAAACATATATGATGTATCTGTCTAAAAATGAAAGGAACTCCCTGCCTTGCAAAAGAAAGTGCAGTATTTCTGCCATTCTGTTTGGTACTTTGTAAGTAGAGATCACATATGTTTTCATATTTCATTTCAAAGGAACTATTTGGTTCAGTCCTCACATCATAATATTCCACAAATTATGCCTACGCAAATTACCTATTTTCTTGTATTTTGTACGATCTTCATTTATTTATTTATGTTTAAGGGAGTAAGATATTTTATTTACCGTTCACCTTATATTGCTTCATGTGAAATTTGAAAATGCGACTCGGTCATCTTCACACACAGAACAATACAAATAAAAGAAAAAAAATCAATCCATCTTAACAAAATTATGGAGCTATATTTTGATTAGTACAAAATTTCGTTCCTGCGTGCACTGGGCCCAGACATGCCAGACCTAGGTTAAAAATCTGCTTCATTGTAGGCTAAGGGACAACTCAGATGAGTAAGGTACATATCATATTCCTGGGGAGATAATCTTGACAGAGCTGCCATGGTGGAAGACCAGGCAACATCTGTCAACCAAGGGATCGGATGTATTTATCTTCATGGTCCCAAACTCCCAAATCAAACCAAAAGCAAGGCAAAATTAACAGAAACCACCAAAAGGGAACTGACAAGATGCTATGCATAGATCTTAAAGAAACAGAAATAAACAATGAAGCTCAATACTTATTTCACAAGACACTAGCCATGATCTCTACTTGTTTGAATAGAATGGAGTGAATCAGAACAAAGTATATGTAATATTCACAGAGGCCTAGACCAGCTTCTCGGCACAACTAAACAAAGCTGCACCATGAGTACCCATGTAAAAGCCTCATCATAAGTACCTGTCACATTTCATCATTTTCATCTCCATTCCACTAGACATAACAAAGCTAGGGCAAGAGCAAAACATCATGTTTACAAAGGCAGTAATCCTGAGGACTGAGTTTGCAGTGTTAGACCATGCACCATGATGTGTAGGCATGCAAAAATCATTTATGCAACTGTAAGAGTACCAACCAGATTACACAAATCATTTTTTCTTCAGAAGTGTTTCATAATTTCCCTGTCCTAATTGTTGTTTTGATTCAGAAATGATGATTTGCTACAACCAGTGCATGCATGCCTTTTTTCTCCTTCATTTTTAGTAAAGTGCTCTGTTCTGGGTCATGGACTTTGTGCCATGGACCAGTGCATGCATGCTGCTGCTGCTGCTGTACTACTTGTCAAGTGATGCTGCTGCTGCTATCTGCGAGCTGCTGCTAGTTGTGATTTTGTCAAGTGATGCTGCTGCTACTTGTGATCTTCTAAAATGACCCCTTTCTCCTGAAATGTTGATTAATTTCCGTTTCGGTTGAGAAATGGGGCACTCCAAGGTCAAGAAAATTAGCAAAGGTCATGCCCAATTTTCTTGACCTAGAAGGTGCCCGGTTCTCAACCGAAATAAAAATTAATTTGCTTTAGTGGTTGGATTAGTTTAGTATTTTTTGTCCATATAATACTATTTTGTTGCTTCATACTTGTACTGCTCCTGCTGTTAGTGTACAGTAGAATAAGAATTACTCCTACGAAGGAGTACATTGTTGATTGCTTGCTTGCTTACATATGTGATTAATTAATTAATGGCCAAGATGTCTTTGAGTCTAGTCTACAACGTTGATTACTCTGCTCTGTTGCAAACGCGTAGAGCATACTTGCGCCGGCAAGCAACTGGTTTGAGAATACTCATACTTTTTCTATTTATTTAACCGTCACTTGTTGCAACTAGTAATGTTATAATAAAACTGTTAATGATGCTATTTACCATTAAAAACGCCTTCTGGTTGTCTTTGGACTTTGGTTGTAGTATAGGACCTTGTATTCAGCGGGCAAACAATAATTGAGAATAGTATATATCGTGCTGCTTTTGGTCTTGATAATGTTTCTCGTGTGGCATTGATCGACAAGTAACAGTTTGCCCGGTCACAATTGCAACAAAGGGAAGCGACACAAAAAATTGTTACATGAAAATGGATCGGATAGACATGTCTGTGCGGGTAGCGGACTGATGGATATCCTTGGTTGTATACATCTTATTCAGCTCGCAACCAATAACCGCGGAATGGTTTGACAAATGTATTATGCTCTTTCTTGTCTCGATAATGTGTCTTGGGGTCATATCGAGCTAAACTTTAGTAGTATACTCATAGAAAATGCCTCGTCATTTCACGTGGTGTTGAGTCAAGAAATAACGTACCGGGCGGCTGAATACGAGCATGCGGTGTGTCCTCTCGACCCGTCGACCCCCTTTTCCAGTTGTCCTTACCCTTTAGTTCAACATCAATTCGACCACAAAAACAAGAACAAAAAGTGTTGCCTATGAACAAAAATAGTATTCTTATTCTTTAGTTGTTGGATTATCATGCAACAGTGCCTTCAAGATCCAAGGCAATATCACAAACATCATAGGCAATTTGACCAAACTCACAACCTTGTATCTTTGCAGCAACCAACTTTCTAGACACACCCCTCAAGAACTAGGTTACCCTGAGAACGTGGACATGGACCTTAGCAACAACACACTAGCAGGTTCTATCCCAAAACACCTAGGCAATATCACAAACATCTCTCAATTGTTCCTTGACAATAACCAACTTTTTGGCGACATTCCTCGAGAATTAGGTTATTTGGTCAACTTAGAGATCTTGTTCCTTGACAATAACCAACTTTTTGACCAAACTTTGTTTCTATTTAGAGAGAAACATGGCCCACAACGATGAGGCCGGGGGTTCGGGCGGCAAGGCATTCTGGGAGCTGTCCCAGGAGATGGAGGAACAACCTCACTTCTATGAGGACGCCGCCTTCCCCACCGATCCTAATACCACGGATGGTGCCGCCGAGGATGACCACACTGATGCCACCACTGATGGTGCCGCCGAGGATGCCACCACTGATGATGGCGGCGCACGCACAGATGGCAGCCAACCGAAGAGGCAACGGAAGGACCGGCGCCCGATCGTGCTCCGCACCCTCAAGGAGGAAGTTACTGAAGTGGACTCCAACGGGAATCCAACGGCGCCCGAACGAATAGTCAAGGGGTACTCGCTTCAGCTCGGGTGCATTGTCCGGAGCACCGTCTCGATCAACACCGAGAACCTGAGGCATCCTGACCGAGGGAATTTGCGCCACCTCCTCTTCACGAAGCTGCACGAACGATACAAGTTCCCCGCTGAATTTGAAAACACAAGCCTCAAAGGGAATAAAGTGAACAATGATGCCCTCACGAAGATGAGCAAGGCCCTGTCTACTTGGAAAAGCAATGTGAAGAGAATGATCGAGAAAGGTGAGAGTTATGAGAAGATCAAGGAGAAAAATCCTTCGATCACCGAAGATGACTACAACGACTTCAAGATCAATTGCTCGAGCACCGCAAGCTCCCAATCAAGTGAGTGGGGGAAACAAATGCGGGAGCTGAACATAGGGGAACACACACTCTCTCCCGGCGGTTACAGAGTGGCGGAGCCTATATGGGACAAGGAGGAGGCGGACCGTGCCGAGCAAGGCCTACCGCCCCTCTTCGATAAATACGGTGACAAGCAGACCAGGAACTTTCTTAGGGCCCGGTACAAGAAGGACCCGAAAACAAAGGAGCTTACCACGGATCCGAAGACCAGGCAGCTTGAGCTTGTTCTGGTAAGGAATACACCCCCGCGTAATTAGCTCCATATGGTTGCATTCTAATTAATGAAGCCAAATTTCTAAATGGTTCACATTCCTTCCGCAGGCGACTGAAAGCAGTAGCGCGGGGTCGACTAAGAGCAACCCTTGGGACACCACTCTAAATAGGGGGTTGAATGTAATGAAGAACAAGGATAAGCTCAGTAAGCCGACGTCAGCTGGTCGTGTGGCCGGCAAAGGCTTGTCGACAAAATGGGGGTCATACTATACCGCTGGTGTGCGGAAGGAGAAAAAGACCAGCTCGGAAAGCCAGGCGCGAGAGGTTCAAGAACTCAAGGCACAGGTGGCACGGATTCCGGAGATTGTCCAAGAGCAAGTGGAACAACGACTCGGAGTGACGATCACCGCCCTTGTGCCTACCTTGATCTCGGGGTTGAGTGCGTGGATTGCGGGCGGACAACAGGGGCCGCCCCCGATTCCTAGCTTCACGGCCAGCAACTCGCATAATGCGATGGCGGGGCCATTGGTGCCTCCGGCGGAGGCGGCATTGGTGTCTCCGACGCCGGCACGGGACCTTAATGCACCCGGGTGTACGCCGGCCGGCACCTCTTCAGCAAGCGGCCCCTCCGTCAACTGCACGCCCGCCGTTGGCGGTGCCTCGACATTAGCCGAGCTCGACGCCATCATCACGGTAACTAATTAAGCCTCTCTCGGCCGAGGACTTCATCTCCTTGCCTTTGACTGGGCATCCCTGACGACTTACATGTTTTCGCAGGGCGCCGCCGACGTTCCGTGCACTCTCCTCCACTTCGTGAACAATGAGTTGGTCGATGTCGCCAAGGGCAAAATCGTTCAACCGGGCAACCCCTTGTTCCACGGTACCCAGATGCCACCCAACTTGTTTAGGGTTCAACTGGTTCGGGTGCTGCCAGGCTGCGACGACTTGTTACCTCCGATTCGACCCGTCGGGGCCGACGATGAAGACGTGATGACCCTCAGCGCCTGCCTGAGCTGGCCCCTGCTTTGGCCGAAGAGCCAGATTCGTTTGGGGGCGGGGGACACCACCCCAAAGACAACACCGCCAGTCGTGCCGGCGCCAAGTCGGCCCCATGGCAAGACCGCCGTAACGGTGCCGGACATCCCTATGCCACTGGATCCAAACATGCATATGGCACAGGATCAGAATGACGACGACGACGACGATGATACATTTGGCAACGTCGATCGGTACTTTGCCGAGCATGGGTACGATGGCGACTTCATGGGGCCTCAATCTCAAGAACCAAACCCAACAAAAGACGTGTGCGATCTAGCTCGTACCGCGGAGAAGCCAAGTTGCAACAGGCGCCGTCTGGCGTTCAGCTCTCAGGAGACGCCTCCAGCTGCCGACTTCACCGAGCCTCAGATAGGCGAGGTGCGAAATATTATCAGCCCCAACACACTCAAGAAGGCGGTCTGTGAGCAGAACTCGGTCCCATTACAGGAGAAGAAGAAGGCACGCAAAAGAAAGACTAAGAAGGGTGCGAGCCAGCCGGCACCGAGTACGATCCGTGCTCAGGACGGGCCACCTTCACCGCACGATATCTCGAGGAGGGTGCATGTGGCGGGTAGGGCAATGCTACCGACAAATATGCTCAATGCTGCAACCGGTGCTATGCGGAGTCTGCATGACAGTGTTCTTGCTTTGGAGAAGCGGCGTCTCAGGGAGAAGGATGTGGCATACCCGGTTTTCGCGGCCAAGGTGCCAGAGGGGAAGGGCTTTGTGGATAACTCCATCGGGCGTACGATCGTCCTGCGCTTTGATGACATCCACGCTATGTTGAACCTTCATCCGCTGCACTACACCTTCGTTCGGCTATTTTCGCTGAGTATGGAGATGCGGATCATTCGCGACAAGACCCCGGACATCGTGATAGTCGACCCCTTCTACATGCGTGCCAAGATCTTGGGCAGCGCTGGGGACCGGCAAGTCGCGAGTTCTTACCTCGAAGGCGTCATTCTGGCAAACCAAGATAAGGATAACTTCCTCGTGCCTTACTTTCCCGAGTAAGTCCTCCCCTCAACCGGCCCGTAACATATGAATTCTTACATTTCGATCGTTTTTCTTTTAACATTCCGTGTTTTCTGCAGTGACACACGTTGCACGCTCATCCTCCTAAGCCCCAAATATTCCATGGCCACGTATTTCGACCCGGACCGTCAGTCGAACGTAGACTACACAAATGTCAAGAAGGTTCTTGATGATGTTCTCCCCGGCTACGCCCAATCTGGAGGCACCTTCACCAGGCCTATTCGTAAGTACGGCAAGCACGTGTTCTCCCACAATACGACGTTCTGCTGCGTCAAGCAGCCGCCTGGCGGTCAGAAGGGTGCCTACTACGCCATCCATCACATGCGGGCGATCGTACGGGACCATCATCAACTTCTGCTACCGAGTAAACTCAAAGATTGGGCCGCGAGCGTGTCGTCAATCCAGGACGCGGACCTCCGACAAGAATTCTTTCGCATCCAGTCGGAGTTTGCGGAAATCATCCATCAAGATGTACTTCGTACCTCGGGGCAGTTCTACCTCAGAAATCAACCGTCCAACAGTGACATCGACACAATGCTACAAATGCAGGATGACAACGCCCGTTCTTTCATGACTCCCACGATAGACGGCGGCTTCATCCACGCTCCGGTCCCTTGAGTCGAGTTGTCTAGTTCTGAAACATCGATTGGCTCATGTTGTAATTAAACTTTAATGAACTTGTAGTATGTCTCTTTGGTTTCGAGAGTCGTTCAACTTAGATGTAACCGATGCTATTAATGTCTTGCTTTTCTCTTCCCATCGTTCTGTTGCATACTTATATATTGCTTATGTATTGTCTGTGAATTGGTACTAATGTTTCTTTTGGCTAGTGCATAGTGATGCCGACGTATGTCGTGTACAAGGGTAAGGTTCCCGGAGTCTACGATGACTGGGAGGAGTGTCGGAGACAGGTTCACCGATTCAGCGGTAACAGTTACAAAGGGTACACCACTAGGGCCGAGGCCGAATCTAGATACGCCCGCTATCTAGCGGGAGAGGGGAGGGAGCGTTGGAGGAACCGGATGAAGACGAGTTTCATCGTGATGATGCTCATCGTGATGACCGCAGCTATCTTCTATGTGATGGTAGTTTAGATGATCGATATCGACTTGTAATGTGAAGACAGACTCGCTACTCGCGGTCTCGAGACTTGTAATATAATGTTCTATCTTTGTTCGGTCTTTTCAATTCGGAGACTAATATGATGAATTGTATTCGGAGACTAATATGATGAATTGTATTCAAAGACTATACATTTGATGAATCTGTTGTTGATGTGTGCTGTCTACATTTTGTCAAACTATACATTTTGTAACCTGTGCAAAAAACAGAAAATAAAAAAATAAAAAAAACCTAATATTCATACTAATGGCGCATCACATGACAGTGCGCCATTAGTATGACAGTGCATACTAATGGCGGATCACTGGGCAGTGCGCCATTAGTATGCCGCGGTTACTAATGGCGCATCCAGAGGTGGTGCGCCATTAGTATGCCAAAGCACCTGGGTATACATGGCCCCTGGGAGGCATACTAATGGCGCACGCTGGCCTATACTAATGGCGCACCCGTGGTGCGCCATTAGTATACCAGATACTAATGGCGCACCAGGTGGTGCGCCATTAGTAACAATTACTAATGGCGTGCTGTTAATGGCGCACCACAGATGCGCCATTAATGGCCATATTAGGTGCGCCATTAGTAGGGGTTTTTCTAGTAGTGCTACTTTCATGTAAGGCAGCCGCATGATAGGAGGATGGAATATATATGAAAAACAGGACGGCGTGACATATTGACATGTATGATGTATAAAATGTAAACTAAGCACAAGGTGCTTGAACTTATTAGGATCGATGCAAGCTAGAAACCATATAAAAGATGAAACCAATATCACTCTGCCAAATTAAAAGGGTGCCCTAATAAATGTATTTGACCAAATTAGAAGCAATACATGGCAATAGGCTAGAAATAACATGCAATATGCAACGAATAAAGGTGACTCATCGTATGCGATTGATGCAAGATACAGAAGAGAGGTAGTTTCATGTAAGAACAAGGTTAACACATAGATGTAGTGTGTACCAAAAATAGAAAGGCATGTCATATTCATAGGTATAGTGTGTAAACTAAGCAGATGCAATTTACCCTAATTAGAAGCATTACAAGCTAGACACCGTATGCAACATGCAACCACATATCACACTGCGAAGTTAGAGCAAGCACCTGTGATGGTGGTGTAGGGGAAGTGCGGTCTTCAGGTACAGAGCTACGTTCAATATCTTCATTTAGGCTTGCTGTTTCTTGAGAATCATGTGCAGAGGATGAAATTGCATTCTTTATAAGAGTATTGCGTCTCATATTAGCCCATGCGCGTGACTGTCTCATCATAAGTAATAGACGCAGGATACATAAGAACAATAGTTTGATGTAAGAACATGGTGTGATAGGCAGATGTAGTATGTACCAAAAACAGAAAGGCGTGTCATATTCACATGTATAATGTGTAAGCTAAGGAGATGCAATTTAATAAATTAGGAGCATTGAGGAGGGATACACAAGAAAAGTCGTCTCGGTCATGTCTGCGTGTCTCCCGAACCCGTAGGGTCCACATACTTAAGGTTAGGTGACGCTACAGTTGTTGAGATATTAGTATACGGTAACCCGGAAGTTGTTCGGAGTCCCAGATGAGATCCTGGACGTCACGAGGAGCTCCGGATTGGTCCGGAGGTGAAGATTTATATATAGGAAGTCAAGTTTCGGTCATCGGGAAGGTTTTCGGGGTAATCGGTATTGTACCGGGACCACCGGAAGGGTCCCGGGGGTCCACCGGGTGGGGCCACCTATCCCGGAGGGCCCCATGGGCTGAAGTGGGAGGGGAACCAGCCCCAGATGGGCTGGTGTGCCCCCCATGGGCCTCCCCTGCGCCTAGGGTTGGAAACCCTAGGGGTGGGGGCGCCCCACTTGGCTTGGGGGGCACTCCACCCCCCTTGGCCACCGCCCCCCCTTAGAGATTCAATATCCTAGGGCCGGCACCCCCCCTAGGGGTCCTATAAATAGTGGGGGGGAGGGAGGGCAGCCGCACCCTAGCCCCTGACGTCTCCCTCTCCCTCCCGTGACACTCCTCCCTCTCCCTGAGCTTGGCGAAGCCCTGCCGAGATCACCGTTGCTTCCACCACCACGCCATCGTGTTGCTGGATCTTCATCAACCTCTCCTTCCCCCTTGCTGGATCAAGTTGGAGGAGACGTCTTCCCAATCGTACGTGTGTTGAACGCGGAGGTGCCATCCGTTCGGCGCTAGGTCATCGGTGATTTGGATCACGATGAGTACGACTCCATCAACCCCGTTCTCTTGAACGCTTCCGCGCGCGATCTACAAGGGTATGTAGATGCACTCCTCTCTCCCTCGTTGCTAGATGACTCCATAGATTGATCTTGGTGATGCATAGAAAATTTTAAAATTCTTCTACGTTCCCCAACAGTCACACCAAAGAATAGGAGACTGTGATTGAGATATACCCAATTCCTGAAGCAAAGACTGTATCCAGATAATTTTAGCAGTTGCATTAGCCACAGGCTTATACTCAGCTTCAGTACTGCTACGCGAAACAGTAGCTTGTTTCCGAGCACTCCAGGCCATCAAGGTAGAACCAAAGAACACAATATAGCCCCCCGTGGATCGCCTGTCATCCGGACTGCCAGCCCAGTCCGCATCAGAATAAGCCGAGATGACCCCAGAGGAGTTCGGTCGAATGTGCAAACGATAGGACAATGTGAAGCGAATATAGCGCAAAATGCGCTTAACCGCTGACCAATGAGTGTCCCAAGGTGCCTGAAGATACTGACATACTCTGTTGACAACAAAGGAAATATCCGGATGTGCGATCGTCAAGTACTGAAGCCCACCAACAATACTCCTATACGGTGTCGCATCAGCAGAAGTCAGAAGCTCACCATCTACAGCAGTGATTCTGTCAGTGGTAGACACAGGTGTAGTAGTCGGTTTGCACTTAAGCATCCGAGCCCGCTGCAACAAATCCAAAGCGTACTTCTTCTGCATCATAACAAGACCATCAGAATCGGAAGCAACTTCCACGCCAAGGAAGTAGTGAAGCTTCCCAAGGTCTTTGACCGCAAAGTCAGCACCAAGAGATCGAACAAGAGCAGCAGTAGCCAACGGAGAGGAACTGACAAGTATAATATCATCCACGTAGACCAGTAGATACATAGTAACTATGGGCCTTTGTACGAGAAATAATGAAGAGTCAGCAGCCGATGATGCAAAACCATGAGCACGAAGAGCTGTCGCAAGACAAGCATGCCAAGCACGAGGAGCCTACTTCAGACCATAGAGTGCTTTGGTGAGACGACACAAATAATCAGGACGATCAGGGTCAGAGAAACCAGGGGGCTGCCGCATATAGACCTCCTCCTCCAGTACACCATGAACGAAAGCATTCTGCACATCAAGCTGACGAAGAGACCAACCCCTAGTAACTGCAAGAGAGAGAAGAAGCCGTATAGTAGTAGGTTTAACCACTGGATTGAAGGTGTCTTCATAGTCAAGACCATAACGCTGCCGAAAGCCTCGGGCAACCAGCCATGCCTTGTAGCGCTCAATAGACCCATCAGAATGCTTCTTCACTTTGAAAACCCATTTAGAGTCAATGGCATTAACACGGGGTGGTGGCGGAACAAGAGTCCATGTCTTGTTACAAAGAAGAGCATGGTACTCCTGCTCCATGGCCTCTCTCCAATGAGGTATACTCAGAGCAGCTTGATACGTATGAGGCTCAGAGGCCGGGTCCGCATGAACAGCAGCCAGACATGCAGCCAACCAAGCAACAGTACCATCATGGCGCTGTTTGGGCTGAAAAACACCACTGCGACTCCGCGTATGTGGTTGTTGAGGAGCCGCGGGAGCCACAGGAGCCGGAGTGGGCTCAGTCGAAACTGGACTGAGCGATAACATAACAGAAGCAGCAGCAATTATTGGATTCATGGTGAGTAGTTCCTCGTGTCAAAAAAAAGAAATGGTTAAGGATACAATCAACCAATAAATTCTTACTTCTAAGCTCTATTGGGGAGAAGTAAAGTAACTAAAAAGTACAAATTGAAATCAAATTGAAATGGGCGATGGTGACGGCGATGGAGATGCCCCATCCAGCGACGGAGATGCCTCAGTCAGCACAGGCGAGAGGGCGCCGGAGCCAAGTGAGCTTGGCCTAGGGGGGGCGACGAGACTGGCGGGACAAGCCAAAGTGGCGAGGCTGGCCAGAGGCCAGAGGCGCCGAGACGAGCGACGGAGGCACCAGGGGCACCGAGACGGTCGGCAAGGGTGCCGAGGCGGACGTCCCAGGAGCCAGAGGCACCGACGCAGGCAGCCCAGAGACCAGAGGCGCCGGCCCAGAGGCCTAGGGCGCCGAGACGCACGACATCGCTGGGTGATCAGTCGAACGTGCATGGGCACGAGGACCGAGGGCATGCAGGGGCACACCCTGATCGTCATGAGCCGCTGGTGAGACCGACGAGGGAGGCGATGGCGCCTCCAAAATTTCCAAACGAGCCCCACGTCCAGTGCCTGCACCATGATTAGGCAACAATATAGGATAATATGCAACATCATCAAATTGGTCAGAGGCAACAGAGGATGAATGCATAGATGGTGGTTCAGCAGTGGACACAGGAAGTTTGGCAAAGGGAAAAACATGCTCATCAAACACGACGTCCCGAGATATATAGACACGATTTGTGGGAACATGAAGACATTTGTAACCTTTATGAAGAGAGCTATAGCCAAGGAAGACACACTTCTTGGAGCGAAACTCAAGCTTGCGCTTGTTATATGGACGAAGATGCGGCCAGCAAGCGCACCCAAAAACCTTGAAAAAGGTATAATCAGGTTGTTCATTAAGGAGAACCTCAATGGGAGTCTTCATATTCAAGACACGAGTGGGAGTACGGTTTATGAGAAAGCATGCATTGGTGAAAGCATCACTCCAAAACCGAAACGGAACAGATGCATGGGCCAAAAGAGTAAGACCAGCTTTAACAATGTGACGATGCTTACGTTCTACTGAACCATTCTGCTGATGTGTATGTGGACATGCTAAACGGCGAACGATCCCAAGTGACTGAAAGAAGGAGCTAAGGTTGCG
>NC_041384.1:712438095-712439614 GCF_002162155.2 Triticum dicoccoides
GTTTTTGAAACTGAACAAAAATGTCAAACACATCAGATTTACGTTTAATAAGATAAAACGAGGTAAAGCGACTATAAGCATCAACGAAACTGATATAATAATTGTGACCACTGACAGAAGTCTGAGCAGGACCCCATACACCTGAAAACACAAGTTCTAAAGGATGTTTCACCTCACGACTGGACTCCGAAAAGGGAAGTTGATGACTCTTCCCCTGCTGACAAGCATCACATACTGCTACATCTTTATTACTAGACAAGCTAGGAAGCTCATGACGACGCAAAACATGACGGACAATAGGTGTGGCCGGGTGACCAAGACGAGCATGCCACTGTGACGGAGAGACCCGAACTCCACTGAATACGCGGGCGACACTGGGATGCTCCAGACGGTAGAGGCCCTGGCACAGCCGACCACTAAGAAGAATGTCCCTCGTGCCCTGATCCTTAATAAAAAGATCAAAAGGATGAAATTCACAAAGCACATTATTATCACGTGTGAGTTTAGGAACTGAAAGAAGATTACGTGTCACAAATGGAACTCTAAGAACATTGCGAAGGTGAAGACTCCTATTGGCATGTCTAGTGAGAAGAGATGCTTGACCAATATGAGAGATGTGCATACCTGCTCCATTGGCGGTGTGGATCTTGTCTGAGCCGTGATAGGGTTCACGAGTGTGAAGCTTCCCCATCTCGCTCGTCAGGTGCTCCGTCGCCCCAGAGTCCATGTACCAGTGGGGATCGATGGAGTAGGACTGAGTGTGTCCTTGTTGCTTCTGCGACGCCAGACGATCAGCCATGGCAACCTGACGGGAAAAGTTGCGTGTATCCTTGCCGTCATTGCCAAGACCAAGGAAGCTCCGCTGAAAGCGTTTGTGACACTTGGAGGACCAGTGCCCCTCAATGCCACACAACTAACACAGGCGTCGACCATCGGCCCCTGGTAAGGTTGCGGACGCGGGGGGAGCCGACGATGACGAAGCCAGGGAAGGCCCCTTGGACGAGCTGCGGCCACCCTTAGTGGCGGCATTCGCGGAGAGGGAGCCGTGACTGGACTTGGAGCGGCGCGCCTCGACGCGCTGCTCGGTGAGAAGAAGACGGGAGTAGACCTCATGTGCCATCATGGGAGTCGAGTTGCCCCGCTCGTTGATGATCTCAACCAAAGCATCATACTCGTTGTCGAGCCCATTGACGATGAAGGAGTTGAACTCGGATTCAGGGAGCGGTTGTCCAATGGAGGCCAACGTGTCAGCAAGGCCCTTGACCTTGTTGTAGAACTCCGTGGCCGTGGAGTCAAGCTTCTCGCACTCGCCAAGCTGACGATGGAGCGCAGAGACACGGGCCTGAGACTGCGCCGCAAATGAGCGCTCAAGGATGGTCCAGGCCTCATGAGACATCTGTGCGAAGACAACAAGCCCGGCGACAGCTGGAGAGAGCGACCCCTGGATGGAGGAGCGGTTCGCCTGGTCCTGCCCCGTCCGGACGCGGAGGGCCGGATTGTAGACCAGACCATGCATGCT
>NC_041384.1:712439841-712474944 GCF_002162155.2 Triticum dicoccoides
GACGTAGCCGAGCAGATAGTGGCTCCCCAAGAGCGGGAGAACCTGCGCACACCAGAATATGTAGTTGTCGGCGGACAGCTTGATGGTGATGAGGTGGCCGAAGTGGAACGGCGGCGGCGGTGACGATCCCATCGAGGAGGCTGCCTGGGGCGCAAGCACCATGGAGGCAGTCGGGGGTACCGGGGTTGCAGCCGAAGACGGCGCGGGGGCAGACAGCGCCGCGGCCGGGGCCGACGCCGCTAGGCCCGTGATCAAGGCGGACTCAGGTGCCACCGGCGGGATAGCACCCGCAGGAGTGGAGGCGGACGACGCAGCCGCGGTGTACACCGCGAGCTCGCGGCCGAACGACGAGGGCGCCGGCGGAGTCGAGAAGAAGGAGCCGACGCTCCGGGTCCCGAGCGGGGCCGACACAGCGGCAGCGTCCAACGGGAGGGACAGCAGCGCCGCAAGGGAGGCCGGCAGGAACCCCACGGTGCTGGAACCAGACGTGGCGGCGCTCGACATGGCGGCGGTGAAGACGACGGCGGCGGCGGTGCGGGTATTAGGGTTTTAGAGGAAGCGATCGTAACCTAGCGTGATAGCATGTAAGACAATATGTTTGGGGAACCGGCACAACCCTCTAGGGATGGCCTATCACATATATATAATGAAGGGGTACAATATTACATCATACGTACACATATACAGGAACTATACAATCTAACAAGTTGTGTTGTGACTTCTGAGCATCACTTCTGTGCCGCGCAATCTATCGGGTTGCTGAGGGGGTGCTCCATCTGATCGTTGCTACTCTCTCTCTCTGCACCATATTATTTGTATTTCTACTTTTGGCCCAAGTCAAACCTCATTAATTTTGAGCAAGCTTAGAAAAATAATAATCTCAGCATCTAGAACACTAAATAATTTTACTAGATCGTTCATAAAATATGTTTTCATATATTATAATAATCATTAAGTTTGAGTATGTAAATAGTAAGACATTTTTTCTGCAGACTTCATCAAATATAGAGAAGTGTAACATAGGACAAAATTGTGCGCCATCGTATTTGAAATATAAAAATATGTGTTCTGTCTACATGAGCATTGAACATTCCACCCATTTTGTGTTGCTTCGTGTTTCCCAGACTATGGGACCCGAGCGGTGGAAAGAACCTTGTCACTGCCTAGCATTTGTCCACACTTCTTTTTGATGGGAGAGGATGACTAGAGAGCGGGGGGAGGAGCGGAAGGTGGAGAGGAGGAGAGGGAGGCACTGACAGTGCAATGGGCATCTCGAGGAAAGGTCTATTGGGGGCTCCCTTCGTCCCAAAATAAATCTCAACTTGAGTACAACTTTAGTATCAAGTTGTAATTAAGTTAAAACACTTCTTTTTAGATGGAGGGTTTATATAATTAGTGTCACGATGGTACAGTCGCGACTTCTAAGAGGCCATTGGCTGGCCACTGGGCGCGTGGCATGGAGATTGTGCATACTTGCCTATGCGACTAGGGGAAGCGAATCTATTTTTAAGGTAACCACATGTATCATTAATCACAAGTAAGGTCAATACATGCACGGGACTGACCAGAAGGGTCGAGAGACAACACATGCCTGTTTGGGACTGCTTTGCTCTCTTAAATTCAACCCCACTCTGAAAAATGCAAGCGGAACGAGATAGCCCCATCATGTCTCGCTCCACAAAAGAAACTAAAATATGAGGTACAACTCCCTATTTTTGTGAGGTTCTTCGGGGGGTGCTTCAAAAACTCTTAAAAATCTCATGGAATTGGGGATAAGTTACCCACCACTGCCCCAGTAAGCGGACACCCCTTGGTTTTATTTTCCATAGACCTTTCCCACCAAAGTTTTCCATTCTTGAAGATGGAGCTATTTTTTGTACGGAATAATTCTTGTATTACTCAATCGAAACACGTTTACAATCATGCTTAACAGCGTCCAAAATGGCATCTGGTCCTGACCCAAGCCATACAACAATTTGGCCTTTGGTCCTCCCAAAGATGGCCAAACCATGACTAGAATTATTACAACAACGACGGATATGTGTAATACAAGAACTACATTCGGACATACTATCTTTAATCTCTCTAATAAGGAAGGCATATTTTGATCTATTTGTATCCCCATGTTTCACCATGTTCACTACTTCCAAACTGTATAAACTGCTTTATGGTGGCGCTGCAACTCTTGGGAGGAACCGCTCATTGCCATAAAGCAAAAAAAAAACATATGTCCAACATCACAACAATCTAGACCACGTGCTCGGACAAAGTCAGTTGAATTACGATAACCATGAAACTAGCAGGCACTCACCATCTAGAGATCTGAACTCCTGAATACCCTTGGCAAAAATGGTGGAGCTTGAGAGAATGCGGAGGGGGACAAACATAGTTATTTTTTGCGGGGTGGGAAACAAACATAGCTGACACGCCAAGGAGATAATTTATGCTTAATTTGTATGTAACATTTGATATTTACGCTTCACAATTAAGGGGGTCTTTAAGTTCCTATTCACGAGCAAAAAACATGACTGCGTGATCTCCATCCGAGGGCTGTCAAGTCGTTCCGATCTATGGCTATTTTCATCTGGTTCAGAAGTTAAATTTTTTGAATTATAATTCATGATCCTTTTTTTTTTGAGGATCTAATTCATGATCCTTCTAATGACATTTATTTGGTATTGTGGATGTTCATATTTTGTCTATAAACTTTATCAAAGATGAAAATGTTTATCTATAAAAAGGACATTTAAATATACTATCCTGACGAAAAGGAAAAAAAGGAGCGTGCTACTCTCATAAAAATCAAAGCCCAAAATATAGGCGCTACACAATTTTTGTGTGTTGGTAGGTTGATTGTCCACGAACCCTTTTGACAACACGATGGTCGTCTGTGCCATCGGTGCCATTGGGTATGCACGTAAAGTGGCGTTTCTTCGATGGTTTTTTGCATCGCACAACATGTAACAAGGCGTGCTCATAGTGTTGTCGTGAGTTTTGGTGTTGAATGGAGGACTCGGACTCCAACCGAATGGCAAGATGAGGCGAGAGTAGGCTGGGACGGTAACCACCGTATACTTTCCATGGTTGGTCATCTACCGGTAATGGAGTAGCCGACGGCCGTATTTGATGATCGCATGCACAAGTCCCTAGTCGCTTCTTATTCTTGTTTTTGTTGGTGTCGTACTTATAGAGATGGTTGCCCAGCCTGTAGCACAACATCTCGTCGCCCTCGTTAAACCAGGCGGCACTCGGCTGGTTGCGTTTGTTTATCTCATGAATGTCCATGTCGTCGATGTAAAAGTTGTACCGTAGTTCCCAATGAGGCAGTCTATCATCGTCCTGGTCATGAAGGTGTGGAGCCAATGACGGCATGATCCAGAAATCGAGCTCTTTTTGGTCACGCACGACGATCCAAAGCAGTTCATGCATCTCCAAGGCGTGCTCCGCCATGGCCTGACTCGTCGTATGCTGATAGGGGAGGTGGCATGTGCAGTGTGCCTCGCTCGCAACGTCAATCACTAGTATCCTATTGGGCGACCGGTGGCGGTGCACCACCAAGTACTGCTTGCCGTCCACGAACACTGGCGGCGGCGACTGGAGACCGTAGACCGCGGCATAGGGGAACAGGATCGGGTACCGGCGCCACCCACGGCCATCGCCCAAGGTGTACACGTCTAGGTGGTTGTTGTCCTCCTCGGACCCAAACGGGAAGGAAAACCGGAACAGCTTGTACTCATGGGCGGCCGGGCTGAACCCCATGGCGTACATGCGCCAGTCCATGAAATTGATCTTCGGTGGCATGGGACCTCCAGCTTTTCACCGGTGATTGGGTTGCACACGAACACGGGCCAATTTTTGACGCCAGATGCGAGGAGGAGGAAGCCGATGCAGGCATTGGCAGGTTTGTGTCCGCCGGCCAGGTCGACGACGCGGCACATGGGCTTAGGCGAATTGATGTTGTATACTCTCACCTCGAGGCTTTTACCAGGGTCGTGGATCTCGGAAACGAGCAGCGCCTCCGCGCCGGCGCCGGCGACGACATGCCAGGCCCTAGCGTGAAGGGCTCGGAAGGTGGGGTCGGTGACGACGCCGCACCAGAGCCTCGACACGCAGCAGCAGCGGGCGGCGTCTCTGGTCGGCAGACTCAGCAGGATCTCCCGCAAAATCTCCTCTGCAAAAGAATCCATGGTCGTATCGTCTATCACCTGCCCACACCCCTCGCATCATCGGGATTATATATATTAGTAAGCATCAAGTACTGGATCGATCGGCGGCTTAATTTAATGTCTTCCGAGTTGGAGACGAACCGATAGATCTAATTTGAATCGAGTTCATAGCACCGAATTTGAATCGAGTTCATCCCCAACAAAGGAAATATCTATGTTCTCCTTTTTTTCAGGGAAATTATGTTCTCCTTTCATTGGATCGCTAGGGTTTCTTTTCTGGCGACCAGGGATCATCTGGCTGACGAGAGCCAATCTTCACCCGTCTCGCAAGCCGTTGGATGTCGCGCTGCGCACCCGTCCATTGTGCCAGCTGGACCACGTGCACGACCCAAGGGAAATTGGCCCATCGTCTCTCGCGCAACACCCCTCCACCGTTCGTCGTCCTCCCTGTCCGATGCTATCGCGTGCTGCACCAGCCACGTACCCCCGTAGCAAGTACTCCCTCCGTTCCGAAATAATTGTCTTAGATTTGTCTAGATACACTAGTAGAAAAGGGGGCAAAGGTCCAGGCCGGGTCAGCCCATTAGTCCCGGTTCAGTTACGAACCGGGACTAATATGAGCATTGGTCCCGGTTCGTGCGGCTAAGGCATTAGTCCCGGTTCATCTGAGCCCTTTAGTCCCGGTTTGTGGCACGAACCAGGACTAAAGAGTGCGATAGCCTTTAGTCCCGGTTTGTGTCTCACACCGAGACTAAAGAT
The DNA here is from genome assembly GCF_002162155.2 of Triticum dicoccoides. Lineage (NCBI taxonomy): Eukaryota > Viridiplantae > Streptophyta > Magnoliopsida > Poales > Poaceae > Triticum > Triticum dicoccoides. The sequence continues at coordinate 712,444,767 of NC_041384.1, forward strand.
TAGCCCTTTAGTCCCGGTTTGTGTCTCAAACCGGGACTAAAGGTCCCATTTCAAACTCTATCCCCCTGGATCGCCTTTTTTGTTTCGAAAAAATTAAAATAAAATGATAAAAACTTCAAAAACTAAAATCCTTCGAGAGGTAGTTATATTACTATATCTACTAGTTAGGAAAATTAAAAAACTTAAATTTGGACATGTTTTGCAAAAAATGTAGGGAAAATGTAAAACGGCTATAACTTGTAGGAAAATCAAAAAACGTATAATATATCAAAATGTTCAGAACGAAAATCCGCTTCTGATTTTGACAGCCTACAGCCAATTTGCAAATTTTTAGAATCCTCAAATTCTAAAAGGAAAAAAAGTTATGCTCAAATTTCAGTTTTTTTGAATTTTTGTTAAATCTAGACAAACTATGGTCAAACTACTTATTCAAGAAATATTAGTGTTACTAAATAATTATTCAAGAATATTAGTGTTACTAAATAATTATTTCAGTTTTTTTGAATTTTGGTCAAATATGGTCAAACTATGGTCAAACAATGGTCAAACTACTTATTCAAGAAATATTAGTGTTACTAAATAATTATTTCAGTTTTTTAATTTTGGTCAAATCTAGTCAAACTATGGTCAAATTGTGGTCAAACTAGGGTCAAACTGTGGTCAAACTACTTATTCAAGAAATATTAATGTTACTAAATAATTATTGTTTTTTAGAACAATAGTTTCAAACTCAAACAGTGAAATGTGTGACTTCATGCTCAAGCTAAATTCCTGAGGGTTAATAGGATTAACATCTTACTATTGTCACGAAAACAACAAGTGCAGACTTGGAAACGAGGGAGAATAGAAACCAGAAGTTAAGCGAGCTCAGACTGGAGTAGTGAGAGGATGGGTGACCGTTCGGGAAGTTAGATGATTTGGAATGATGAGGGGTGATTAGAGATTAAAGGTTAAATTGAGCACTGATGATGAGTGATTAGAGATTAGAGGTTAAAATAATTCAGAAATTTGAAATCCAAAAATAATTTCAAAAAAATCATAAAATTTCCTTTAGTACCGGTTGGTGTTACCAACCGGGACTAAAGGTGGACCTCCAGGCAGCGGCCACGTGGAGGGCCTTTAGTCCCGGTTCGTATAAGAACCGGGACTAAAGGGGGAGGCTTTAGTACCGACCCTTTAGTCCTGGTTCCAGAACCGAGACTAAAGGTCCTTATGAGGCCCTTTTTCTAGTAGTGATACACAGGTATCTAGCACTAAAATGAATCTAGGTACATCTGTATCTAGACAAATCCAAGACAAATAAATCGGAACGGAGGGAGTAGGACGTACGTCGCAGTGAAGCAAGAAAACAGCCCGTTGCAGTGACTAGGAAAGCCCCACCCTTTTCAAAAATTTCAGTAACTTGTTATGTCCCTTTTTTCAGTTCTTAGTATTCAGATCCAGTTTGGTAACATATTTTTGAAGTTTTCAGAGCAGGACACAACGTGTCTGCACGTTCTCCAGTAAATGTAACTGAAGATGGCAATGTGGCTGCACATTGAACTGCAGTTTTATATTCAGTTTTTAGGGTTCAGGGCTAGTATTACGTTCCAGTGTCCCTTTTGTACATTTTCTTGGTTTCGGAAATCAGAGAAAATTTTACATTATCCATGTGTTTTCATCCTTCTCTGCAGTTCTATACATTGGGAAGATTAATTGAACGTCCAGAGGTGGCGCGAGAGGCTCGTCTTCGCCGTTAATTTTCCTATATTTAATTTGTGCCACACCCCCTTGCACTCCTTTACTGTCTCGCTGTTGGTGAGTAGATGCCGGGTGCTCCGAGATTTTTCCGATGTGTCAACGAGCTGTGCTAAAAAAATTTCCCTTCTGGCACTATCTGATATTCTCATCCTCTGTTCTAGGACCAAATTTTAGCCCTAGAAGGTCTTTGTCAAAACAGTGTTACTCTCTGCTCCCGCTCAGAGCAGGTGTTCTAATTTTTTTGACATGCATAGGAACTGTATCTGAGTTTTATGATCAAAACTTAGTACGTGTTGTTCTATCTTAGTTATAGCTTGCACCTGCTGCTCTCTGCTCCTGCTCTATCTTAGGATTTGGCATTTTTTTTTTCTGGTTTGTTCATCTATCGTCTGTCACTTGGTTCAGAGAGTAGATTAGCTGCTTTTTTTCCTTGGAGAATTTCAAAACCTTTTTCTTCGGTGGGCTAAGGCGCTAAGCTGTATCTGTATGGCTTGTTCCATTTATTTTAGTTCTATGATGACCTGGATAAAAAGGATGGGTCCAGAGACAAGTGTTTTCGGTTCAGCAGTCGTATCTACTCATTACTATTACTATCCAACGTCTCTGACTATGTTATTTAGTCTCTCCTCCTCTAGTTTTCACTCCCTCTTCAGGCCTTAATCTGTTTCTTCATTTTCTTTCATCAGTCGTCTTTTTTATGTCTTCTCATTTTTAGTTAGTTTTTCATTTGATGTCCTTCATTAGTTTTTTTGTCCCCAAGTCTTTAGTCCCTTTTTCTTTTTATAAGTATGTCATTCTCAGTCCGTTTATCAGTTTTCAGTTTTTACTCTTATAATAAGTACACCTATGTCATTCTCAGTAGTTAGCTATGCTGGTTATCAGGGCATCTCCAGCCGCGTCCTCAGGAAGGCCTCCCCAAGCGATTTTTTCGCGCCGGCGCCGAAAAAACGGCCCAGTCGCGCCCCCAGGAGCCCGATTTTCGCCGGCCTGGGCCGAAAACAGCTCCGGCGGACCCAGGCCGAACCCGGTGCGCTGGGGGGCGCCCGGGGGCGCCGGGGCGAGCTGTTTTGGCGCGAAAAAGCCGCGGGCCAGCCGTCAGCGACACGGCGCCTCGTCTTCCCTCAACGGCCTCGGTTCCCGCGGGGAATCAATGCCACGGCTGCTGCCGGTCAGCCTTGCCATTGATTCCTCACGGGCGGCGCATCACGGGACGGCGCGCCGACGCGTCCCCTCCCTCGCACGCGTACACACGGGCGCGGCGCGGCTATATAACCGGTGGCCTCCACTTGCCTGTGCCCACACCAGCCCCGCCCCTCGCCGCCGTCTAGCCCCTCCCTCTTCCTACCTCTCCCGAGCGCCGCCGCCCAGCCCCTCCCTCTATCTCTCTACCTCTCCCGAGCCCGTCGCCATGGCAGAACGTTTCCCCGGAGACGAGGCGGCGGCCAACGGCTTCGGTCGTTGTTCGCTCCGCGAACAGGAGTCCTGGCTCCTGTTCCAGGCGAACATCCTGGCGCCGCCGGACATGCGCGCCGGGCCGACGGGGTGGAGACTCAGCGCCGGGGGAGTGTCCATTCCCCGGTTGGCCGACGCCATGGCGAAGCCGAAGTACTTCGCCAAGGAAGTCGAGGTCGTGCGCGCCTCCCTCACCGACGCCCAACTCTCCCTCCCCCAGTACGCCGCCGACAACCACGCGGCTTGGGCGGCGTATTTCGAGCGCCGCCAGCAGCAGCGCTTGGCGTCCACCAAGGGCGCGCCGGTGGTCGGCGGCCAGCAGAACAGCGAGGGGCGCCACCTGTGGTGGGGCGTCCCCGGCCGCACGCTCGAGGGCGTGGTGACGTACCTCGAGGGCGGCAACGACCCGCCGTTGGCGTACCCGGCGAGGGTGGCCGCCCCAGCGCAGTACCGGTGCGCCGGGCCATGGGCGCCAAGGAGGTTCGGGTCCTCCTCCTCTTCTTCCTCCTCCCGATCTTCATCGCACTCCTCCGGCACTCCGGCCTTGCTCGGCGTCAAGGCCGAGCCCGCGGCGGAGACGCCGCTCGGCCGGCGCACTCGAAGCGCCGGCATCGTCATCAACGAGGGCGGCCGGGGCGCCTACTCGTCGGCTCCTCCTCCGCGCTTCGTCAAGCCAAAGACGGAGCCGAGGCTCGCGCCGGTGAAGAAGGAGCCGACCGCGCCGGTGAAGACGGAGCTCGACGACGACGACGCGGCCCTGGAATGGGCGCGCAGGGACTCCATAGCGATGGAGAAGGAGCGCCTGGAGAAGGCGAAGGAGCGCCAGTGCGCCGCCCTGCTTCGCTTTGCGGAGCGTCGACGCGGCCACGACGAAGGCGGAGTTGTCGTCATCTACGACAGCGACGACGACGACGACGATGCACCGCCACCAGTCCGCCATGGCGACGCCGGGCAGGGGTCCAGCAGGGGCACCCGCGTCAAGGAGGAGAAGGCCGACGACGACGATGGCGGCGACGGCGGCGAATTCAGCCAGTTTTTCCTTTAGATTAGTTTATGTATATGTGCTATGTAATGAGAATCCGTGAACTTCGCCGAAATGTGCCGAAATTTATCGTGTTTGGCCGAAATTTATCGTGTTTAAAAAGAACTTCGCCGAACTTCTTTTATTTTAAAACGTGCCTGGGGGCGGCCCTGGGGCCGGCGGCTGGGGACCATCTCGCCCCCAGGCCCAATTTTTGCGCCGGCTCACCCCCAGGCGGCGATTTTAGGCGCCCCCTGGGAGGCCAACGGCTGGAGATGCCCTCATTCAAAGATAAGGGGTGTGTGTTCGGTCGTTCATTCAGTCAGACCGATATAAGAAAATCTCCAAAACCTTGCCCAACTCCACACACACTCATTAATTGTGGCCATCATCCATCCTCAATCAACTTAGCTTTTTCGCAATTATCGGTACTATATTTGCACATTCAAGTTCACCACTAACGTGTCACTTGAAGGATCTCATTTCTGCAGGGGCTTTGGTTGGATAGGAGGATCCTTCGTGACCAGGTTTGAGGCGAATGCATACAAGGATGTGTGTGATGATGAGTATGATGAAGACTCTGAATAACAGTCGACCGAAAATGTAATGAATTCGGTCTGGGAGAACTTAATAATTATTGCTGGGTAGATCGTGTGCTGCAAAGAAAGGGGTTAAACGCTCCTTCGGCGGACCAAAACATATAGCAATATCGTGTGCATTCTTTTATGGAACTTTGGTAGTTAAAATTTTAACCCCGGGTTCAGACTATTAAATTTTCATAGAATTATTTAGAAATAAACGAGTCTCATTCAAGTGTTAAGGAGAAACTTCAAGCTTATTTTAGCATATTAATTTGTGAAAGTGGATCGTATATAATTTTACAGATGGATTTCATAAAAAAAGGTATCTAAATTTTCAACCTTTTATTCAAACTCCAAATAATTCACGGAAATATTTGAAATTTCATGGGTAGTTGTCCATATGCTGAGGAGCAACTCTGAGCTTACTAGCGGATAAGTTCATGCAAGTAGGGCTCATACACTTTTACAAATGCTCTTCATGAACTTTTGTATTTTAAATTTCAACCATTCATTTGCACCATCAAAATTTTCATGAAATTACCTGGAATTTTCTGAGATGACTTGGTGTATACAAGATCAACTTTTGCACATTTTGTGGGGTCCAGGCGCATGTAGGTCCCCTGAGTGTACTCGGCCTATAAATTCCATTTGATTCTTTGGTGATATAATAAAGAATTCATTTGGTGGTGTGGTTTGGTCATATTCCTTACCAACAAACTTTAGTTCCAACAAAGGAAAACAAATAATCATCAACCATGATGGTTTTGGGTAGCATTTTTGTATCAACCACTTCTTCCATCTTTTCAATCATCTCGTTGGTGGCTAATTCAGTTCCTGAACTGCATGTTGAAAAAATTGCACATCAGGAGTAATTTAAAGTTAAGGAGTACTAGACCACCAACCTGTATTTGTGTGCGTAATGCTTTTCTTATATATACCACAGAAACCTTGACTTACGCGAACAAAGATCTCCTCTCATATGTACCATTTCGGCTTCAATAGACTAGCTTGCCTTGTTTTAATGTGCTGGCAGCACCAACTCACGTATCAAATAGGTAAAGGAGTGATACAGAAGAATGGGAAACATATGAGAAAATCTAGGAATATGAGACATCAGGACCAGTGGCTAGACAAGCTCTCTCAGGACCAGACCTAGCGGCAGCAATGCTGGGTGACGTTCACGATCGTGTCGCCGATGTTAGACCGATGGTTCCAGTTATCCAGCTCTTGAGCACGCTTTGGAATCCACTGCACCTTCACCTCCCAGAATTGCTTTGTTGTTGTTGATATGGGGCACGGCTGTCCCCAACGAAGTCAGTTTCTTAGGATGCCTGCTGCACTTTTAACGGCTAATCTTTGAAGCAGACCTCTGCTACAAAATGTATAAGAAAAAAATACATGTCTGCCGGGGGTTGGCTGGCCCTAACAGAGTTAGTTACATCGGGTGGCTGGCCCTGACCGACTGAATAGTAAAGCAAACCTCTACCACAAGACACTCCAGGACACCACCATATGTCTTTGTTGCACTTCCTATTACGAAGACCGGCTCCACTCTTAAATTTCTCGGTCTTCTCAAGCATGCACGTTGTAGCACAAGATCGACATCAGCTGCTTTTTCTATAAAGAGAATAAATTAATATCGTGAAGATACCAATTACCAAAAGGATGTCCAAAGACATCAAGGATGCACACAAAAAAGAACATAAATTAAAAAGAGAGAAATAGAAAACAAAACCCCCGTCTCGGTGATCAAACACTCGCAACAACAACACTGTAATTAACCACCATCGAAGACAACACCCAGACCGCAAAAGAGATTCTCCAAAGACGACACCTTCAAGAAGAAAACAATGCACAAACGTTGTTGTCGCCCGATCGAAGATCTTGAGTTTTCACCTTGGAGAAAGTCCGAGTTGACAAAACCATGCCTTCTTTTTTTTGCGAAAGACAAAACCATGCCTTCGGCAAAGCCATTGCTAGGAAAAAGCAAAGAAGGTCAGACCTTAAGGTTTCACCCTGGAAATCATGACTTGGTACTTGAGGACCACCACCCAAAATGCAGTCCACCTGTGCTGCCACCCCCTTCTTGCGAAGCCCGCCGCTGCAACTCACCAACACCTGGCACACAAGAAGAACCTATGCCGCCATTCTTCATCGCCACCAATACAACTCTTGACCATTACAAACCATGACTTTCCCACCTCTGTAAATACCATGGAAATCAATATTTACACATGTCCGATGACGCCGACAAGAAAGTGAATCTCGCGCCACTCCCTCATGAAGTTTCACTGGACGAAGATAAGGGTGTGTGTGACTGAATCGATTCTAATCTTGATATCTAGTGGCGCCATGCGCGAATCAGCGGAAATTTCCGAGAGGAATACCGGAACTCATCAGCGTCGGGATAGAGGAGGCCAACATGAAGCAAATCGATGACTTGGTGCTCAAAGATCAGCAGGGCCAAACCACCATCATCTACCTACCGGACTGGCCACAGAGAACAAGACAGCCCGTGCGTCCGAATTGGCCGTGATCGGCCTTGAGACCCAGATTAGGCCCTGAGGCCAATATTAGATCATCGGTATCCCCATACCTCGTTCAATCTCGTTACCGACAAGTCTCTTTACTCGTTCCGTAACGCACGATCCCGTGGCTAACTCCTTAGTCGCATTGAGGTCGTTATTATGATGCATTACCGAGTGGGCCCAGAGATACCTCGCCGTCATACGGAGTGACAAATCCAAGTCTCGATTCGTGCCAACCCAACAGACACTTTCGGAGATACCTGTAGTGCACCTTTATAGTCACCCAGTTACGTTGTGACGTTTGATACACCGAAAGCACTCCTACGGTATCCGGGAGTTGCACAATCTCATGGTCTAAGGAAACGATACTTGACATTAGAAAAGCTCTACCAAATGAACTACACGATCTTGTGCTATGCTCAGGATTTGGTCTTGTCCATCACATCATTCTCCTAATGATGTGATCCTGTTATCGACGACATCCAATGTCCATGGTCAGGAAACTACAACCATCTATTGATCAACGAGCTAGTCAACTAGAGGCTCACTAGGGACATATTGTATTCACACATGTATTGCGGTTTCCGGTTAATACAATTATAGCATGAACAATAGACAATTATCATGAACAAGGAAATATAATAATAACCATTTTATTATTGCCTCTAGGGCATATTTCCAACACGGGGACGCTACTCGGTGAATGCGTGGTGGCGGTGGAGTCCAAGATGAAACCGGTGACGACGGATGGTGTGGGACGACCGACGGACGAGGGCGTCAAGACCGGCACCCGGGTTGCCAAAGCAGCGCCGGCGCCTGGGCAGCGAGGCCCGACCGACCAACGGAGTAGCGATGCCCGGGCTCGAGGTCGCCAACGAGCCTGACGCGGCCGGCCTGATGCAGCCAGGGACGAGGCCGGCATAGATGGACGGGCGGTTTGGCGTGCGCAGGGCAGCTTTGATGTCCCGCTGCATGGCGCGAGGCCACCGGGTCGGGACGATGCAGGAGTCCCAGTCGGAGTACGGCGGGCGGCTGGCCTTGACGGGCCTCCTCGATGTGCGTGGCCGCCGGGTCGGAGGAGAGGTCGGCTGGTCGCGCCGGGGTCGAAGTAGAGGCGCGTGGGGTCGACGGCGACGGCGGGTGACTCAAACTAATCTTGATCGGAAAACTAAAAAGAAACGCTGATCAAGATGACCGGCAAGTTTCAATTCTTGAGTTATTTTTCATTCTAGGAATTCTTCAGTTTTGGTTAATTATTGTTTTCAAATTTAATTCTTTAAACACTGCCTTAATTCTCAACACTGTGTAATGTCCTTCTCTTCCTCCATCTCCACAATGATATACTCCTACTTTATTACCAATCTAGGGAAATAAATACACATCAATAAAGATGGTTTTTCCGTAGCTACTTATTCCACGTGCCATTCTTTCAGTCATTTGTTTAGTGGCTAGCTGATATGTTGTATCACGTGAAAAACTGCACAGATATGCAAAAGAGACTAAATAGTTATAAAGTGAAGAGTACTAGACCACCAACCTCTAACTGTGTGCACAATGCTTTTCTTACATATGTACAACGCCAACCTTCACTCTGCCAACAGAATAGCTTCGTTGTCCCATGCCATTTCAGCATGTTGGTCGCACTAACTTACTGCATAAAAAAAATGTGATAGGCACATAAATAGGCCAGAGGGGTAGTGTTACAGCACTAACTTGCAGTATCAAATAAAATAATTTTCTTAAGAAAAGGATGATGACCCCCGGCCTCTGCATCTGAGCGATGTATACGGTTACTTTATTAATTATTCTCACAAGACCTTACAAAGTAATACAAGAATAAGACTAAAGACGCCGTCTAAGCAACTCTATCCAGTTGATGAATGGGCGCAGATAGCCTAGGCCTAATACCAAACAGACATTGCAACCAAACCTAACATCTAAGACCCGAGGTCCCATCCAGGACGCCTGCCGGGCATGGGTCTCACCGGTCCGGTGTGCACTCAGAGGCCGCCGTCGCCAACTGCCACCGCTCCATCTTCAGAACTGTACTGATGCATCAACCTTGCTCGGTCCAGCTATCGTCAATGCCTCCACGGCGACCAACGACACCTCCTCCCTGCGCACAAACAGCTGAGCACGTCGCTGTCGCCACTGATACACCTCAGCACCATGCTGCCAAGTACCACCAACCGACACAGCTTGAAGTCTTTGGAAGATCTGTTGTGCGTAGCACCTGCCGACCAGGTATGACAAAGCGTAGCACCTGTCGGTCAGGCATGACTTGAAATCTCTACTGAAACTCCGTGCAAGATGAAGCCACTCCACCGCCAGCCTCTCTGAATGGGATTGGAGCACCCCAGGAAGACACGGCGAAGAGTTGGGTACCACAAACACCACGAGAGCCGGACCAGCCGACCGCCATGGCGAAGCGACACCACTAAAGAGAGAACCACCGCCATCAGGAACGCCAAGAACGCGCTGCAGCTATCCCACCTCACCGCCGTGTAAAGTGACTTGCTGGTAACGAGATTGAACGAGGTATTGGGATACCCACGATCGAGTCTCGGGCAAGTAACGTACCGATTGACAAAGGGAATTGTATACGCGGGATTGATCGAATCCTCGACATCGTGGTTCATCCGATGAGATCAGCGAGGAGAATGTGGGAGCCAACATTGGTATCCAAATCCCGTTGTTGGTTATTGACCGGAGAGTCGTCTCGGTCATGTCTGCGTGTCTCCCGACCCCGTAGGGTCTTCACACTTAAGGTTAGGTGACGCTAGGGTTGTTGAGATATTAGTAAACGGTAACCCAAAAGTTATTCGGAGTCCCAGATGAGATCCCAGACGTCACGAGGAGCTCCGGATTGGACCGGTGGTGAAGATTTATATATAGGAAGTCAAGTTTCGGCCATCGGGAAGGTTTTCGGGGTAATCGGTATTGTACTGGGACCACCGGCAGGGTCCCGGGGGTCCACCGGGTGGGGTCACCTATCCCGGAGGGCCCCATGGGCTGAAGTGGGAGGGGAACCAGCCCCAGATGGGCTGGTGCGCCCCCCCATGGGCCTCCCCTGCGCCTAGGGTTGGAAACCCTAGGGTTGCGGGCGCCCCACTTGGCTTGGGGGGCACTCCACCCCCCTTGGCCGCCCCCCATGATCCTTGGAAGAGATGAACTTGACTTGTAGTTGCTTTTGAGATACACGTTCCCGTACAAAATGATAGTCAACTTCAATGTGTTTCGTTCGGGCATGAAATACCGGATTAGCAGACAAGTATGTACCACCACGCCATTGTGCTGCTGCATCTTCATCAACCTCTCCTTCCCCCTTGCTGGATCAAGTTGGAGGAGACGTCTTCCCAACCGTACGTGTGTTGAACGCGGAGGTGCCGTCAGTTCGGCACTAGGTCATTGGTGATTTGGATCACGACGAGTACGACTCCATCAACCCCGTTCTCTTGAACGCTTCCGCGCGCGATCTACAAGGGTATGTAGATGCACTCCTCTCTCCCTCATTGGTCTTTCACAGAGTACGTACCTTGACAATATATTGAAGAAGTTCCAAATGGATCAGTCAAAGAAGGGGTTCTTGCCTGTATTGCAAGGTACGAGATTGAGCACGGCTCAATGCCCGACCACGACAGAAGATAGAGAAAAGATGAGTGTCATCCCCTATGCCCCGGCCATAGGGTCTATCATGTATGCTATGCTGTGTACCAGACCTGATGTAAACCTTGCCGTTAGTTTGGTAGGAAGGTACCAAAGTAATCCCGGCATGGAACACTAGACAGCGGTCAAGAATATCCTGAAGTACCTGAAGAGGACTAAGGATATGTTTCTCATTTATGGAGGTGACGAAGAGCTCGTCGTAAATGGTTACGTCGATGCTAGCTTTGACACAGATCTGGATGACTCCAAGTCACAAACCGGATACATGTATATTTTGAATGGTGGGGCAGTAAGCTGGTGCAGTTGCAAGCAAAGCGTTGTGGCGGGATCTACATGTGAAGCGGAGTACATGGCAGCCTCGGAGGTAGCACAAGAGGCAATCTGGGTGAAGGAGTTCATTACCGACCTAGGAGTCATACCCAATGCGTCGGGCCCAATGACTCTCTTCTGTGACAACACTGGAGCTATTGCACTTGCCAAGGAGCCCAGGTTTCACAGGAAGACCAGGCATATCAAGCGTCGCTTCAACTCCATTCATGAAAGTGTTCAAAATGGAGACATAGATATTTGTAAAGTACATACGGACCTGAATGTGGCAGATCCGTTGACTAAACCTCTCCCTAGAGCAAAACATGATCAACACCAAACTGCATGGGTGTTCGATTCATCACAATGTAACTAGATTATTGACTCTATTGCAAGTGGGAGACTGCTGGAAATATGCCCTAGAGGCAATAATAAAATGGTTATTATTATATTTCTTCGTTCATGATAATTGTCTATTGTTCATGCTGTAATTGTGTTATCCGGAAATCGTAATACATGTGTGAATACATAGACCACAACACGTCCCTAGTGAGCCTCTAGTTGTCTAGATCGTTGATCAAAAGATAGTCATGGTTTCCTGACTATGGGCATTGGATGTCATTGATAACGGGATCACATCATTAGAAGAATGATGTGATGGACAAGACCCAATCCTAAGCATAGCTCAAAGATCGTGTAGTTCGTTTGCTATAGCTTTTCCGAATGTCAAGTATCATTTCCTTAGACCATGAGATTGTGCAACTCCCGGATACCGTAGGAGTGCTTTGGGTGTGCCAAACGTCACAACGTAACTGGGTGACTATAAAGGTACACTACAGGTATCTCTGAAAGTGTCTGTTGGGTTGGCACGAATCAAGACTGGGATTTGTCACTCCGTATAACGGAGAGGTATCTCTAGGCCCACTCGGTAATGCATCATCATAATGAGCTCAATGTGACCAAGTGGTTGATCGTGGGATCATGCATTACGGTACGAGTAAAGTGACTTGCCGGTAACGAGATTGAACGAGGTATTGGGATACCGACGATCGAGTCTCGGGCAACTAACGTACCGATTGACAAAGGGAATTGTATACGTGGGATTGATCGAATCCTCGACATCGTGGTTCATCCGATGAGATCATCGAGGAGCATGTGGGAGCCAACATTGGTATCCAAATCCCGCTGTTGGTTATTGACCGGAGAGTCGTCTCGGTCATGTCTGCGTGTCTCCCGACCCCGTAGGGTCTACACACTTAAGGTTAGGTGACGCTAGGGTTGTTGAGATATTAGTATACGGTAACCCGAAAGTTATTCGGAGTCCCAGATGAGATCCCGGACGTCACGAGGAGCTCCGGATTGGTCCGAAGGTGAAGATTTATATATAGGAAGTCATGTTTCGGCCATCGGGAAGGTTTTCGGGGTAATCGATATTGTACCGGGACCACCGGAAGGGTCCCGGGGGTCCACCGGGTGGGGCCACCTATCCCGGAGGGCCCCATGGGCTGAAGTGGGAGGGGAACTAGCCCCAGATGGGCTGGTGCGCCCCCCCATGGGCCTCCATTGCGCCTAGGGTTGGAAACCCTAGGGGTGCGGGCGCCCCACTTGGCTTGGGGGGCACTCCACCCCCCTTGGCCGCCCCCCATGATCCTTGGAAGAGATGAACTTGATTTGTAGTTGCTTTTGAGATACACATTCCCGTACAAAATGATAGTCAACTTCAATGTGTTTTGTTCGGGCATGAAATACCGGATTAGCAGACAAGTATGTACCACCACGCCGTCGTGCTGCTGCATCTTCATCAACCTCTCCTTCCCCCTTGCTGGATCAAGTTGGAGGAGACGTCTTCCCAACCGTACGTGTGTTGAACGCGGAGGTGCCCTCAGTTTGGCACTAGGTCATCGGTGATTTGGATCACGACGAGTACGACTCCATCAACCCCGTTCTCTTGAACGCTTCCGCGCGCGATCTACAAGGGTATGTAGATGCACTCCTCTCTCCCTCATTGGTCTTTCACAGAGTACATACCTTGACAAGATATTGAAGAAGTTCCAATTGGATCAGTCAAAGAAGGGGTTCTTGCCTGTATTGCAAGGTACGAGATTGAGCACGGCTCAATGCCTGACCACGACAGAAGATAGAGAAAATATGAGTGTCATCCCCTATGCCTCGGCCATAGGGTCTATCATGTATGCTATGCTGTGTACCAGACCTGATGTAAACCTTGTCGTAAGTTTGGTAGGAAGGTACCAAAGTAATCCCGGCGTGGAACACTAGACAACAGTCAAGAATATCCTGAAGTACCTGAAGAGGACTAAGGATATGTTTCTCATTTATGGAGGTGACGAAGAGCTCGTCGTAAAGGGTTACATTGATGCTAGCTTTGACACAGATTTGGATGACTCCAAGTCACAAACCGGATACATGTATATTTTGAATGGTGAGGCAGTAAGCTGGTGCAGTTGCAAGCAAAGCGTTGTGGCGGGATCTACATGTGAAGCGGAGTACATGGAAGCCTCGGAGGTAGCACAAGAGGCAATCTGGGTGAAGGAGTTCATTACCGACCTAGGAGTCATACCCAATGCGTCGGGCCCAATGACTCTCTTCTGTGACAACATTGGAGCTATTGCACTTGCCAAGGAGCCGAGGTAACGAGACTGGGATTTGTCACTCCGTATGACGGAGAGGTATCTCTAGGCCCACTCGGTAATGCATCATCATAATGAGCTCAATGTGACCAAGTGGTTGATCATGGAATCATCCATTACGGTACGAGTAAAGTGACTTGCCGATAACGAGATTGAACGAGGTATTGGGATACCGACGATCGAGTCTCAGGCAAGTAATGTACCGATTGACAAAGGGAATTGAATACGGGATTGATCGAATCCTCGACATCGTGGTTCATCCGATGAGATCATCGAGGAGCATGTGGGAGCCAACATTGGTATCCAAATCCCGCTGTTGGTTATTGACCGGAGAGTCGTCTCGGTCATGTCTGCGTGTCTCCCGACCCCGTAGGGTCTACACACTTAAGGTTAGGTGACGCTAGGGTTGTTGAGATATTAGTATACAGTAACCCGAAAGTTGTTCTGAGTCCCGGATGAGATCCCGAACGTCACGAGGAGCTCCGGATTGGTCCGGAGGTGAAGATTTATATATAGGAAGTCAAGTTTCGGCCATCAGGAAGGTTTTCGGGGTAATCGGTATTGTACCGGGACCATCGGAAGGGTCCCGGGGGTCCACCGGGTGGGGCAACCTATCCCGGAGGGCCCCATGGGCTGAAGTGGGAGGGGAACCATCCCCAGATGGGCTGGTGCGCCCCCATGGGCCTCCCCTGCGCCTAGGGTTGGAAACCCTAGGGGTGGGGGCGCCCCACTTGCCTTGGGGGGCACTCCACCCCCCTTGGCCGCCCCCCCCCCTTGGAGATTCAATCTCCTAGGGCCGGCGCCCCCTAGGGGTACTATAAATAGTGGGGGGGGAGGGAGGGCAGCCTCACCCTAGACCCTGGCGCCTCTCTCTCCCTCCCATGACACTCCTCCCTCTCCCTGAGCTTGGCAAAGCCCTGCCGAGATCACTGTTGCTTCCACCACCACGCCGTCGTGCTGCTGGATCTTCATCAACCTCTCCTTCCCCCTTGCTGGATCAAGTTGGAGGAGACGTCTTCCCAACCGTACGTGTGTTGAACGCGGAGGTGCCGTCTGTTCGGCGCTAGGTCATCGGTGATTTGGATCACGGCGAGTACGACTCCATCAACCCCGTTCTCTTGAACGCTTCCGCGCGCGATCTACAAGGGTATGTAGATGCACTCCTCTCTCCCTTCTTGCTAGATGACTCCATAGATTGATCTTGGTGATGCGTAGAAAATTTTAAAATTCTGCTACGTTCCCCAATAGTGGCATCGTGAGCTAGGTCTATGCATAGTTTCTATGCACGAGTAGAACACAAAGTAGTTGTGGGCGTGGATAATGTCAATTTGCTTGCCGTTACTAGTCTTATCTTGATTCGGCGGCATCATGGGATGAAGCGGCCTGGACTGACCTTACACGTACGCTTACGTGAGATTGGTTCCACCGATTGACATGCACTAGTTGCATAAGGTGGCTGGCGGGTGTCTGTCTCTCCCACTTTAGTCGGATCGGATTTGATGAAAAGGGTCCTTATGAAGGGTAAATGGAAATTGGCATATCACGTTGTGGTTTTGGCGTAGGTAAGAAACGTTCTTGCTAGAAACCTATAGCAGCCACATAAAAACTTGCAACAACAACTAGAGGACGTCTAACTTGTTTTTGCAGCATGTGTCGTGTGATGTGATATGGCTAAAAGGATGTGATGAATGATATATGTGATGTATGAGATTGATCATGTTCTCGTAACAGGAATCACGACTTGCATGTCGATGAGTATGACAACCGGCAGGAGCCATAGGAGTTGTCTTTATTTATTTATGACCTGCGTGTCAACATAAACGTCATGTAATTACTTTACTTTATTGCTAAAGCGTTAGCCATAGTAGTAGAAGTAATAGATGATGAGACAACTTCGAGAAGATACGATGATGGAGATCATGATGATGGAGATCATGGTGTCATGCCGGTGACAACGATGATCATGAAGCCCCGAAGATGGAGATCAAAAGGAGCAAATGATATTGGCCATATCATGTCACTATTTGATTGCATGTGATGTTTATCATGTTCTACATCTTATTTGCTTAGAACGATGGTAGCTTAAATAAGATGATCCCTCGTAATAATTTCAAGAAAGTGTTCCCCCTAACTGTGCACCGTTGCGAAGGTTCGTTGTTTCGAAGCACCACGTGATGATCGGGTGTGATAGATTCTAACGTTCGAATACAACGGGTGTAAGCCAGATTTACACACGCGATACACTTAGGTTAACTTGACGAGCCTAGCATGTACAAACATGGCCTCGGAACACGGAAGACCGAAAGGTCGAGCATGAGTCGTATAGAAGATACGATCAACATGAAGATGTTCACCGATGTTGACTAGTCCGTCTCACGTGATGATCGGACACGGCCTAGTTGACTCGGATCATGTTTCCCTTAGATGACTAGAGGGATGTCTATCAGAGTGGGAGTTCATTGAATAATTTGATAAGATGAACTTAATTATCATGAACTTAGTCTAAAATCTTTACCCTATGTCTTGTAGATCAAATGGCCCACGCTAATGTTGCCCTCAACTTCAACGCGTTCCTAGAGAAACCCAAGCTGAAAGATGATGACAGCAACTATACGGACTGGGTCCGGAACCTGAGGATCATCCTCATAGCTGCCAAGAAAGATTATGTCCTAGAAGCACCGCTAGGTGACGCACCCATCCCAGAGAACCAAGACGTTATGAACGCTTGGCAGTCACGTGCTGATGATTACTCCCTCGTTCAGTGCGGCATGCTTTACAGCTTAGAACTGGGGCTCCAAAAGCGTTTTGAGAGACACGGAGCATATGAGATGTTTGAAGAGCTGAAAATGGTTTTCCAAGCTCATGCCTGGGTCGAGAGATATGAAGTCTCCGACAAGTTCTTCAGTTGTATGATGGAAGAAAAAAATAGTTTTGTCAGTGATCACATACTCAAAATGTCCGGGTTGCATAACCGCTTGACTCAGCTGGGAGTTAATCTCCTGGATGACATGGTCATTGACAGAATCCTTCAGTCGCTTACACCGAGCTACAAGAGCTTTGTGATGAACTTCAATATGCAAGGGATGGAAAAGACCATTCCTGAGGTATATTCAATGCTGAAATCAGCGGAGGTGGAAATCAAAAAGGAACATCAAGTGTTGATGGTGAATAAAACCACTAAGTTCAAGAAATGCACGGGTAAAAAGAACTTCAAGAAGGACGGCAAGGGAGTTGCCACGCCCGGTAAGCAAGCTACCGGGAAGAAGCCAAAGAATGGACCCAAGCCTGAGACTGAGTGTTTTTATTGCAAGGGAAGTGGTCACTGGAAGCGGAACTGCCCCAAATACTTAACGGACAAGAAGGCCGGCAACACTAAAGTTATATGTGATATACATGTAATTGATGTGTACCTTACCAATACTCATAGTAGCTCATGGGTATTTGATACCGGTGCGGTTGCTCACATTTGTAACTCAAAGCAGGAGCTGCGGAATAAGCGGAGACTGACGAAGCACGAGGTGACGATGTGCGTCAGGAATGGTTCCAAGGTCGATGTGATCGCCGTCGGCACGCTACCTCTACATTTACCTACAGGATTAGTTTTAAACCTCAATAATTGTTATTTGGTGCCAGCTTTGAGCATGAACATTGTATCAGGATCTCGTTTAATTCAAGATGGCTACTCATTTAAATCTGAGAATAATGGTTGTTCTATTTATATGAGAGATATGTTTTATGGTCATGCTCCGCTGGTGAATGGTTTATTCTTGATGAATCTCGAGCGTAATGTTAGACATATTCATAGTGTGAATACCAAAAGATGTAAGGTTGATAATGATAGTCCCACATACTTGTGGCACTGCCGTCTTGGTCACATAGGTGTCAAACACATGAAGAAGCTCCATGCAGATGGACTTTTGGAGTCTCTTGATTACGAATCATTTGGCACGTGCAAACCATGCCTTGGGTAAAATGACCAAGACTCCGTTCTCAGGAACAATGGAGCGAGCAACCAACTTATTGGAAATCATACATACTGATGTGTGCGGTCCAATGAGTGTCGAGGCTCGCGGTGGCTATCGTTATGTTCTCACCCTCACTGATGACTTGAGTAGATATGGATATGTCTACTTAATGAAACACAAGTCTGAGACCTTTGAAAAGTTCAAGGAATTTCAAAGTGAGGTCGAGAATCAACGTGACAGGAAAATCAAGTTCTTGCGATCAGATCGTGGGGGAGAATACTTGAGTCATGAATTTGGCACACACTTAAGGAAATGTGGAATAGTTTCACAACTCACGCCGCCTGGAACACCTCAGCGTAATGGTGTGTCCAAACGTCATAATCGCACTCTATTGGATATGGTGCGATCTGTGATGTCTCTTACCGATCTACCGCTGTCATTTTGGGGCTATGCTTTAGATACTGCCGCATTCACTTTAAATAGGGCTCCATCAAAATCCATTGAGACGACACCGTATGAATTATGGTTTGGTAAGAAACCTGTCGTTTCTAAAAGTTTGGGGATGCGATGCTTATGTCAAGAAACTTCAACCTGAAAAGCTCAAACCCAAGTCGAAAAAATGCGTCTTCATAGGATACCCTAAAGAAACTATTGGGTACACCTTCTACCTCAGATCCGAAGGCAAGATCTTTGTTGCCAAGAATGGATCCTTCCTAGAGAAAGAGTTTCTCTCGAAAGAAATAAGTGGGAGGAAAGTAGAACTCGATGAAGTATTACCTCTTCAACCGGTAAGTAGCGCAGCTCAAGAAAATGTTCCTGAGGTGCCTGCACCGACTAAAGAGGAAGTTAATGATGATGATCATGAAACTTCAGATCAAGTTGCTACTGAACTTTGTAGGTCCACAAGGATACGTTCCGCACCAGAGTGGTACGGCAACCCTGTCTTGGAAATCATGTTGTTAGACAACGGTTGTAAGTGCATCTAGTGCCACCCCTAGTTTGTTTTGGAGTATTGACGACAAACCTAGTTGAGGGACTAATGTGTTTGTGAGAATTGCAGGATAACACAGGTAGAAGTCCCTCATTGATTCGGTTTTACTACTAGAGATGACCCCTAAAAATGTATGAAGACATTGAAGTCAAAGGTGGTATATGAAGATATTCACATTGAAGACTATGACAAGTGAAGACACTATATGAAGCCTATGGAGCTCGAAGACTTAGTTCTTTCGTAGTTCTTTTTATTTTGTGTTGAGTCATAGGAACCACCGTACTGTTAAGTGGGGTCCAAGAGAACCTGTCAGAATGACTGAAGTGATGCCTAAACCAAAAACCTATGTCTTTCAGTGAAGACTATGAGAGCGAATCTTGTTCAGAGTCGGACAAGTCAGCTTTGCTTGTAGCCCAAGTAAAGTTGCCGTGTGAGTTTGAAATCTGACCGTTGGAACACGTGTTAGTTCCTTAGTGACCCAGGGTCATTTCGGATAAATCAGGTTGGGTTGCCAAGTGGCTATAAATAGCCCACCCTCTACAACCATAAACGGTTGGCTGCTTAGATTAAAAGTACGGCTTTTGTCGTTTGAGAGCAACCCACCTCGAAGCCTTTGAGAGAGAATTCCTTGCGAGGATAAAGCCCTAACCACCAGAGCCAGAGAGAATTGGGCATCACTTAAGTCTTCTTGTCTGTGTGATCTGAAGGCTTATTACACTTGAGGACTGTGCATCCTCCAGCCGATTAGGCGTCACGTTCTGAGCATCCAAGAGACATTGTGGATTGCCGGTGAAAGAAGTCTGTTAAGGTTTGGGAGTCTACCTTGAAGACTTACCAGAGTGGTTGGGCGAGGTCTATGTGACCTTAGCTCAAGGAGAATACGGTGAGGACTGGGTGTCCTGAGCTGCGTGTTCAGGACTGGGTGTCCGGGACTGTGTGTCCTAAGGTTTAAATACCTAGCCGCTCCAACCAGACGTACAGTTGTCACAGCAACTGGAACTGTTCCAACAAATCATTGTCTCCAACGAGTCACTGGTTTCATCTTCACTTCCCTTTACTCACTGTTACTCCTTGTGAAGTCATTGTATGTTTGTACTCTCATTTGTCTTCACTGAGCGACTGCGTGTTCTGTTTGGCTTCACAATATCTTCCTACCTGATCCTTACTACCTAGCTGCTATTAGTCTTTGTGCTTTCACTTCA
This sequence comes from Triticum dicoccoides, assembly GCF_002162155.2. Classification (NCBI taxonomy): domain Eukaryota; kingdom Viridiplantae; phylum Streptophyta; class Magnoliopsida; order Poales; family Poaceae; genus Triticum; species Triticum dicoccoides. The sequence goes on from NC_041384.1 coordinate 712,464,867, forward strand.
TTGAATACTTGACTATGGTTTGCCTAGTGTAGTCTACCTTCCGCTGCATGGTAATAGGTTTAATTTTATCATTTGTCTTCAAAACCTCTATGTTCTGAAGACTTTCATAAAAATCGCCTATTCACCCCCCTCTAGTCGATATAACGCACTTTCAATTGGTATCTGAGCAAGGTGCTCCCTTGTTCTGTGTGATTCGGTTTAACCACCTGGAGTTTTAGCTATGTCGACTGCAGGGATAATTAAAGTCTCCGCTGCATGCCCCGTCTTTGATGGAACTGAATATCCCTACTGGAAGAATAAGATGCGCATGTATCTTGAAGCCATTGACGTCGACCTATGGTATGTCATCGAGAACGGCGTTCCCAAGGCTGGAGAAGGTGTCACTGCTGCTGATGTCAAGAAATTCGTTCAACTGGACTCTACTGCCAAGAATATCATCTGTGGTCATCTGACCAAAGGACAGTATGGCCGTGTGAGTGCTTTGAAGACATCTAAGCTGGTCTGGGACTGGCTCTCCAAGGTCAATGAAGGCATCTCAACCCAGAGAGATCATAGAATCAGTGTCCTTCGCAACCTCTTCAACAGCTTCAAGCGAAATGACAATGAGAATGTCCAGAACACATTTGACCGACTCACTGACATCACAAATGAGCTTCAAGCCCTCGGCGCCACTGATATTACCAAACACGAAGTCATCAAGACGCTGCTGAGATCACTTGATAGTTCGTTTGACATCCTGGCCCTGATGATTCAAGAACGTCCTGATTTCAAGACACTTGATCCGTCTGACATACTTGAGAGGCTCAACACACATGAGTTTCAGCTTTCGGAGAAAAGAGATATCTACGGTCCAAACTATGGGCGAACTCGTGCCTTGAAGGCAAAAGATGTCTCCTCATCTGAAGAAGAATCTGACAGCAGTTCTGATGATCCTGAAGACATTGGAAGGGAACTTGCTATGCTTGTCAAGAAGTTCCAAAAATTCACCAAGAAGAAAGGCTTCAGAAAGTCTTCCCGATCAAGTTAAAGGAATGCTGAAGCTCCTGCTCATGACTACAAGAAGAAAACATGTCACAAGTGCAAGAAACTTGGTCACTTCATCTCTGAGTGTCCATAGTGGGACAATGAGAACAAAAAGAAGAAGAAGAGAAAGGAATATGACTCTGACGACAAGAAGAAGAAGAAGAAATACTCAAAGTCTTCTTCCAAGTCTTCCTCAAAGTCTTCATCACACAAGAAGAGCTCATCTGGCAAGGCACGTGCGTTTGTTGGCAAGGAAATGGATTCAGAGGAGGAGTCTGCTTCTGAGGAGGCGGAGGTGGAGTCTGAGGAGGAATTCGACTCAGGCGTCGCAAGTCTGGCTACAGCATACATTGCCAAGTCCATCTTCAACACTGAAGACAATGACTTCATCACCGACACCGATGCAAATGACAAGGACTACTCCGCTTCTACCTACTGCTTCATGGCACGCGGTGCCAAGGTAAACACACGCACTACTCACTATCAAACATCTAGCGACGATGACTCTGATTGTGGTTCAAAACCTAGCTACAAAACACTTGCTAAAATTGCAACTGAACAACAGAAAGCTATGGAACACATTCAAAAACTGTTAGACAGAAGCGATGATCTGTTAGGTGCTGAAATGACTCGATCTGAATCCTTAATTGAAGACATAAAAAATCTTCACGTTAAGTATCAGGAACTTGAAAGTCGTCATGAAACTCTCTCAACAACTCATGAAAAGCTTTCCTATGATTATCTTCAAAGGAAGCAAGATCTTGAGAAATTGAGAGCGGTTCATGAAGATCTTTAAATGGAAAACGAGTCACTTCGCGCCAAACAGATCAGTCCCGCTCAGGAAGGATTTGAACCACCATGTCTTAAATGCATTGAGCGTGATAATGCTACTTCTGTTGCTGAATGTTCTACTGCTACTGCTGTTGCAATATCTTCAACTGTTGATGTGGTAACTAACCCGTCTGCTGAGGATACCACCGCTATTGCTGATGAGAATTCTAGGTTAAAGACATTGCTTGAAACAGGGATGTACAAATGTCTTAAAGGGCATCAGACGCTATGTGATGTCCTGAAAAAGCAGATTCTGAACCGAAACCCTAGGAAAGAGGGTGTAGGGTTCGTAAGGAAAATGAATGCAGATGGCTCTTACTGGAAACCTGAGCAGTACCCCAAAACCATGTGGGTTGCTGCAAAGGAACCTTCAGCAGATCCATCCAATCTATCTGACTTCACTTGTGCTAACCCCATTATCATTGATGAATCCTTTGATGCAAACTATATACTGTTTAAGAATAAAAATGGTGAAGTGTTTGCCAGGTACATTGGTACGAACTGCAGGAATGGACCGCCTATGAAGAAGATCTGGGTTCCGAAAAGGTGTCTGGAGAGTCTTCCTGTGAATGTCATCATGACACCTCACGTGAATAAGACAAACCTTAGACCAAAGGCTTCATACGGTCCAAAGGCTTCATACAGACAGAGGACTCACCTGAGTCGCACTAACGCAAATGTTTTGCAGGGAAACCATACTCAGGCATATGAATATGAGAGCGGTTCATCAAACCGCCATGTTCATAAGACCAAGAACTATTCTGCTTATTCTTATGAGTACTATTGTCCGCCTGCAAGACTGTTTGCTAAGGCTTCAAAGCCAAAATTCTAGATGCTGCACTTAGACTTATTGCTTCTAAGCCGCCCTTGATGTGGGTGGCTAAGAAATCTTAACTCTCTTTTGCAGGGAAAGGTCTCCAGCAGAAAACCAAAATCGTCTGACGCTATTGCTGGGGACCTTAAACATCTTGTAGGGCGCAAGAACAAATGCCCAAATGGTCTTACTATGTACTTCGTACCTGAATCGCTTGCTACTCTCCCTATTAGTCCTAACCTGGATCTAAGCTTTCATAACCCACTGGTTCGTCAAATGTTTTTGCTTCACAATGCTCTTGGTGAAGCCTATCCCCCTAACTGCACTGTAGGGTACGACACCAGCGTCTTCATAATGGATTATTGACAGTGGGTGTACAAATCACATGACTGGCAAAAGAAGTCATCTTATGGACTCAATCTTACGTCCATCCGACAAGAGCCACATCACATTTGCGGACACTGGTAAAAGTAAGGTATTGGGTCTAGGTAGAGTTGCAATCTCAAGGGATCAACACATGGATAAAATCATGCTTGTTGAATCCCTTGGCTTCAACTTAATGTCTGTCTCAATGCTTTGCGATTTGAACATGATCATAATGTTTGGAAAATATCCTTGCCTTGTACTAATGGAATCTGACAAGTCTCTAGTGTTTGAAGGGTATCGAAAAGATGATTTGTACGTGGTAGATTTCTCAGCAGGGCCACAGCTTGCAGTATGTCTTCTAGCAAAGGCTTCAGAATGCTGGCTCTGGCATCGGAGGCTTGGACATGCTGGCATGAGGAATCTCCACACCCTTGCGAAGAAGAAGCATGTCATAGGCATCAAGGGCGTCAAGTTCTAGAAAGACCACTTATGCGGTGCCTGTGAAGCAGGGAAGATGACGAGGGCCAAACATCCCTCAAAGACAATCATGACCACTACTCGACCCTTCAAACTGCTTCACATGGATCTTTTCGGTCCCACTCATTACTCAACTCTAACTACTACTGCTTGCCTCTATGGCTTCGTTATTGTTGATGATTATTCTAGATATACTTGGGTGCACATAATCCTTTACAAGACTGAAGTGCAGGATGTCTTCAAACGCTTCGCCAATCGAGCTATGAACAATTTTGGCGCCAAGATAAAGCACATCAGAAGTGACAATGGCATTGAATTCAAGAACACTGGCCTTGATACATATCTTGATACCTTGGGCATCACGCATGAATTCTCAGCCCCATACACGCCACAGCAGAATGGCATCATCGAACGCAAGAACAGAACACTAATTGAGATGGCCAAAACGATGCTAGATGAATACAAGACCCCAAGAAAATTCTGGCCCGAAGCCATTGATACTGCATGCCATACAATCAATCGTGTTTATCTTCACAAGCTACTGAACAAGACATCTTATGAGCTCCTTACTGGCAAGAAGCCAAATGTCAGTTACTTCAGAGTGTTTCGCGCAAGGTGCTGGATCAAGGATCCACATCACACCTCAAAATTGGCACCAAAAGCACATGAGGGTTTTATGCTTGGATATGGAAAGGATTCACACTCATACAGAGTCTTCAATCTCTTTCATTACAAAGTGGTTGAAACAGTGGATGTGCGGTTCGATGAGACCAACGGTTCACACAGAGAGCAGCTGCCAAATGTGCTAGATGAAGTTCCGTCCAGTGAATCAATCAAGCTAATGGGAACTGGAGAAATTATACCTTCTGAAGCTCATCCTGAAGAAGAACTTATCATTTGAGCACCTGATCAACATGAAGACAATGCTCGGCCTGAAGACATTCCTTCCAACAATGACAATGAACAGCAAGAGCAAAGTCTTCGCCCTGTACATCCTCGCGTTGCCAATGAAGTGCAGATTGAAAGAATAATTGATAGCATCAATGCGCCTGGTCCACTCACTCGTTCAAGGGCAACTCAGCTAGCAAATTTCTGTGGGCACTTCGCATTCGTCTCAATAACAGAACCCAAGAAAGTTGAAGAAGCCTTCATGGAACCTGAATGGATTCAAGCTATGCAAGAAGAGCTTCAATAGTTTGAGCTGAATAATGTATGGAAACTGGTTAAGCGTCCTGATCCACGGAAGCACAATATAATAGGAACCAAATGGATATACCGCAACAAGCAAGATGAGCATGGTCAAGTTGTCAGAAACAAAGCTCGTCTCGTTGCTCAAGGATATACTCAAGTGGAAGGCATTGACTTCGATGAAACATTTGCTCCTGTGGCTAGACTTGAAGCCATACGCATACTTATGGCCTATGCAAATCATCATAACATACTTCTATATCAAATGGATGTGAAGAGTGCCTTTCTCAATGGCAAGATTGAAGAAGAAGTGTATGTTGCACAACCGCCTGGCTTTGAAAATCCAAAACATCCTGACATGGTATACAAGCTCAACAAGGCACTGTATGGCCTCAAACAAGCCCCTCGGGCCTGGTATGACACACTTAAATACTTCCTGAAGAGCAAAGGCTTCATACCTGGTTCCCTAGATCCCACTCTTTTCACGAAGACATATGATGGTGAACTGTTTGTGTGCCAAATATATGTGGATGACATTATCTTCGGCTGCACCAATCAGAAGTACAGTGAAGAGTTTGGATATATGATGCAAGAGCAATATCAAATGTCCATGATGGGGGAGCTGAAGTTCTTCCTCGGTCTTCAAATACGACAACAACGCAATGGCATCTTCATATCTCAAGAGAATTATCTCAAAGGCTTCACAACACCAATGCCAGCCAAACATCATCTGGGTCTTGACGACAATGGTAAAGAGTTTGATCAAAAGGTATACTGCTCCATGATTGCTTCTTTACTTTATCTATGTGCATCTAGGCCAGATATTATGCTTAGTGTTTGCATGTGTGCTCGATTTCAAGCGGCACCAAAGGAGTCGCATCACTTAGCTGTGAAGCGAATTCTTCGATATTTGGCTCACACCCCAACTCTAGGATTATGGTATCCAAAGGGCTCAGAGTTTGATCTGGTTGGATTCTCGGATGCTGATTATGCTGGTGACAAAGTTGATCGCAAGTCTACATCAGGCACATGTCACTTTCTGGGACGATCACTTGTATGTTGGTCTTCAAAGAAGCAGAACTATGTATCTCTCTCCACTGCTGAATCTGAATACATTGCTGCTGGATCTTGCTACGCTCAGCTTCTGTGGATGAAGCAAACAATCAAGGACTATGGCATTCATCTAACGCAAGTGCCACTTTACTGCGACAACGAAAGCGCCATCAAGATTGCCAACAACCCAGTTCAGCACTTGGATGAGAAGAGGTTTTGCAAGTTACGGTGTGAGCTAAATATCCTGGAATCCTCAAATGTCCTGTGATCAGGCTCACATCCTAACCCTTATGCATATTGATGACTTAGATGTGCAACACACGAAGTAAAGTATATCTTCAATCAATGAAGACATACATTCTAAGTGTGAATACATTAATGTGGAATTTGACTTCGGAGCTCCACGATAATTGTGCGCCGTGTCTGGGTCTAATACTTCCTATACGGTGGGTAACGCCACCACCAAACGTTCTATTTTGAAGTGTTTCACTCATGGCGTTACCTTGCAATGTCTTCACATTTGGTTTGGCTTCGATCTCAACATATATTCATGATTATCTTCACTATGTTGATTATATATATATATATATATACTAGTGTTTTGTCCTCTACAACATTCACTTATAGCTATGTCTTCGTGTTGAATCTTTTGAACTAAGTGAATGTGATCGGACCCTAACCTTTCTATGCTTTCTATCTCAAACTCTATCTCCCCCAGTCATATGAATTCTATTGAAACTGCCGAATGTCTTCTCTGCGTCCTTGTCAGCAGAAGATACAGAGACAACCATTAAGTCCGTTTTCAATGCTCATTCCTCCACATGAAATCCGGAGAAGTAGGAACGACCACCCGACAATCCAGGCGTGCGTGGGACGTGGAACAAACCCCAAAATTCCGCATAATGGCCACGTGTTCCTCAGATGCGAATCGCTAGGGGCACCTATGTAATAGCACAATGCCCCCCCTGTACCTATAAATACACACTCACAGCGGTTATTATCTCTTCTTCCACCCTCGCACGAACCCTAGCGCCACCGCTAGCCCTCGACGACGCCGACGACGAAGCGCTTCACTGCCGCAACCTCTCTGACGCCGTCTTCACGCCGACCGCGGACATCGTCCTCTCCGCAGTTGCCGTAGGTGCCCTCCGTCTCCAAGTTAGGGCACGGAAGATCGAACTGCTCGGCCTCATCTTACACTCCGTCTAGCAGTTCTTAGTGTTTTAAATAAAACTTCCTCTTTTTTACAGCACCATTGATCCTATGGATTTGTCACTTTCTACCACAAGCAGTTTCTGTTCACACAAGCAAGGTCTCTCTCATACTGCATCTCATAACATGCCTAGTATATTCACTTGTACTTCACAAAGTAGTTAGATTCCTCACTTGTACTGATCTGTGGATTCATACAAATCTGGAACCAACTTCTTATCTGTAAGTGAATGTCTTCGCACGATGAGGTCAATGCCTTCTAAACTGATTTATCTTCAAAATCTTCTGAGAATGCATATGACCTCTTCCCCTTCCCTCACACCTTAATGTTGTCACAGGTACATGTCCGTGGGAGAATCCTTTGGTGTGACGCCCCCGATTCAATCGTACACTAATCATGCACACAAATGTGTACGATCAAGATCAGGGACTCACGGGAAGATATCACAACACAACTCTAAAACATAAAATAAGTCATACAAGCATCATATTACAAGCCAGGGGCCTCGAGGGCTCGAATACAAGAGCTCGATCATAGACGAGTCAGCGGAAGCAACAATATCTGAGTATAGACATAAGTTAAACAAGTTGCCTTAAGAAGGCTAGCACAAACTGGGATACAGATCGAAAGAGGCGCAGGCCTCCTGCATGGGATCCTCCTAACTACTCCTGGTCGTCGTCAGCGGGCTGCACGTAGTAGTAGGCACCTCCGGTGTAGTAGGGGTCGTCGTCGACGGTGGCGTCTGGCTCCAGGGCTCCATCATCTGGTTGCGCCAACCAGGAAAAAGGGAAAAGGGGGAAAAGAGGGAGAAAAGCAACCGTGAGTACTCATCCAAAGTACTCGCAAGCAAGGAGCTACACTACATATGCATGGGGATATGTGTAAAGGGCCATATCAGTGGACTGAACTGCAGAATGCCAGAATAAGAGGGGGGATAGCTAGTCCTATCGAAGACTACGCTTCTGGCAGCCTCCGTCTTGCAGCATGTAGAAGAGAGTAGATTGAAGTCCTCCAAGTAGCATCTCCAAGTAGCATCTCCAAGTAGCATCTCCAGTAGCATCACAATAGCATAATCCTACCCGGTGATCCTCCCCTCGTCGCCCTGTGGAAAAGCGATCACCGGGTTGTCTGTGGAACTTGGAAGGGTGTGTTTTATTAAGTATCCGGTTCTAGTTGTCATAAGGTCAAGGTACAACTCCAAGTCGTCCTGTTACCGAAGATCACGGCTATTCGAATAGATTAACTTCCCTGCAGGGGTGCACCACATAACCCAACACGCTCGATCCCATTTGGCCGGACACACTTTCCTGGGTCATGCCCGGCCTCGGAAGATCAACACGTCGCAGCCCCACCTAGGCAAAACAGAGAGGCCAGCACGCCGGTCTAAACCTAAGCGCACAGGGGTCTGGGCCCATCGCCCATAGCACACCTGCACGTTGCGAGGGCGGCCGGAAGCAGAACTAGCCCCCTTAATACAAGAGCAGGCTTACGTTCCAATCCGGCGCGCGCCGCTCCGTCGCTGACGTCTGAAGTACTTCGGCTGATACCACGACGCCGGGATACCCATAACTACTCCCGCGTAGATGGTTAGTGCGTATAGGCCAGTAGCCAGACTCAGATCAAATACCAAGATCTCGTTAAGCGTGTTAAGTATCCGCGAATGCCGAACAAGGCCAGGCCCACCTGTCTCCTAGGTGGTCTCAACCTGCCCTGTCGCTCCGCCACAAAGTAACAGTCGGGGGCCGTCGAGAACTCAGGCCCACCACTACCTGGATGGAGCCACCTGCCCCTTCAGCCCCCATCTCCAAACAGTATCACCAGTAATGTAACAGTGTAAAGTATATAGTATATGCCCGTGATCACCTCCCGAAGTGATCACAACCCAGTAGTATAGCATGGCAGACGGACAAGAGTGTAGGGCCACTGATGGAACACTAGCATCCTATACTAAGCATTTAGGATTGAGGGTAAGGTATCAATGACTGTAGCAGCAATGACAGGCTATGCATCAGAATAGGATTAACGGAAAGCAGTAACATGCTACACTACTCTAATGCAAGCAGTATAGAGAAGAGTAGGCGATATCTGGTGATCAAAGGGGGGGCTTGCCTGGTTGCTCTGGCAAGAGAGAGGAGTCGTCAACTCCGTAGTCGAACTGGTCAACAGCAGCGTCGGTCTCGTAGTCTACCGGAGAGAAGAGGGGGAAGAAATAATGAATACAGAGCAAACAAAGCATCACAAAATATAACAAGGCAATACGCGATGTTCGGTGTGCCCTAAGGCGGTAGTAGGTGATACCGGTGAAGGGGGGGAAAACATCCGGGAAAGTATTCCCGATGTTTCGTGTTTTCTGACAGATGAACCGGAGGGGGAAAGTTGCGTGTTCGGTATGCTAGGGGTGTGTGGCGGACGAACGGGCTGCGTAGCCGGATTCGTCACGTCGTTCTGAGCAACTTTCATGTACAAAGTTTTTTCATCTGAGCTACGGTTTATTTTATATTAATTTTAAAAGATTAAAATCATTTTTAGCATTTATTTAAATATTTTAATCCAACATTATCCAGAACAGTGCACGCTGACGTCAGCATGACGTCAGCAGTCAACAGAGGCGTTGACTGGTCAACTGACGTGTGGGTCCCTTTTGTCATTGACTGTTTAGTCTAATTAATGTTTAACTAATCTAATTACTGTTTAATTAAACTAATTAGTTAATTAGGTTAATCTAATTATGATTAATTAATTAATTAATTAATTAATTTAATTATTATTTAATTATTTAATTATTTTTATTAATATTTTTTTAAACGTTTTTGGGGCTGTGGGCCCCAAGTGTCATAGGGCCATGGGGCCAAGGCGGGGCGGGCTACCGGGTGCGGGCGCACCCGAGCGAGCACAGGACACGGGCGCCGCCCGAATGGCACTGCGGGTGCTGGGCGCTAGCCCGTTTGGGCGCACGCCCAGGCTACCAGGGGGGTGCGCCGGCCACGGCGGGGCGCGCCGGAGCAGCACAGCGAGGGGGCGGCGGAGGTAGGTGGGCCGAGGCGACAGGGGGGGAAATGGCGCCGCGGGGCAGTGACGGGGCACGGCAACGGCGGTAGGGAGCAGTGGCAGGG
>NC_041384.1:712475542-712490430 GCF_002162155.2 Triticum dicoccoides
ATCCCGATATGGATCGGGGAAGGGACGAGGGGTCGTGGGGAGGGGGAGAGAGGAGTGGGGGTCGGCTAGGGTTCGGTCGAGGGGGGTTATGGGGAGTGGGGTGGGCCGGCCTGGTGGCCCAGAGGCCAGCGAGGCCGAAGCCCAATGGGGGAGGGGGTTTGCTCTCTCTTTTTGGTTAGTTCGTTTTCTATTTTTTTTTGTATTTTTTCACTATTTATTTATTTTTCCTTTCTGTTTTATTTCTAGTTTCTCTTTCATTTAGTTTTTATCTAATATTAAAATGATCCCGAATTTAGTAATACATTAAAACCCACTATAACAATAGGTCTTACCCCAAAACAAATTAGTTTAGTATTTTGTTAATTATAAAAGCATTTAGATATTGGTTTTTGCTACTGTTTTATTCACCTAAGGGCATTTAAACATTTTATAAAAATGTGGTTTCATCACCATAATTACCTATGTATTATTTGGTTCACTCCGAACATTTAAATTTTAATATTTGAAAACTTTTATTGTTTGCTCGATTTTGAATTTGAAATTCGAACTAGGTTCCGAACTAACGCGAGTTTATCCACAGTAACCGAGGTGACGTGGCATCATTAGCGGGGATTACTGTAGCTTAATTACCCGGGCGTCACAATTCTCCTCCACTACAAGAAATCTCGTCCTGAGATTTAATCGGGGGACTAGGGGGAAAGGTCTGGTTATGAAATCCTAACGAATCTTCTCGTCTTTGGTTGCTCTTCTTGAAGAGATCAATCCATTACACTGATGTCTTCATTCCTCTGCTTCAGGTCAAAATGATGAAGTCATCATCCTTTCTTCGGGATCTTCAACGTACTTACGAATAGGTAAGGGGCAGCTCGGCTACGACAGAATGCTTATGAGGGAAACAATCTGGGGTTAACCCATGAATGAGCATAAGAGTACCTCTCGAATTGAACCAATAAAATATGTCGAGAGTAAGGTACGAAGGCTTAATAAGAGGTTCCAAGCGTATAGATAGTTGCTCGAAGTCTGAACCGGAGTGAGAAAGGGGTTCAGAGCAACGAGAGTAAGTATTGCGTCTGATACCAGAATAGAGCATTAGGAAGGTGACCCGTGAATTACCTACGAAGTCAAGCGTGGGGAATAACTTTGGAAACCGGGGGTGTACAGGAGAGTCAGGTTTTGATGCTGTGGAACTGTGGGTTATGGGCCCACCATGTGGTTTAAAAGGAAAAAGGGTGATGACGTCTTGCACGATCATGTAAGTAAGGCATGTCAGAGGATAGCCCGTCAGTTATGTCGACAACAACATCGATACCAAGGGCGAGGGACGAAGAGAACCATTTTCCTGCTCGTTGAACGAGGCGGGCCAATAGGCAAAGTTCTCGTCCATCGGTGGTTACCGGAATGTTTTCAACAATAGTAACAGGGTCTTGCTGACAGAGTTGTACACCGAGGTGTTTACATAAGCAGGAGAACATTACTGCTTAGATCATATAGATCACAAGAAAGGTTAAACAAAACAATGGAAAGGAAAAGGTGATCATCAGATCAAATAGAACAATGGAATGGAAAATATGTTTAAACACATATTTCGAGGGTATATCCTTCCCAAGGACAAGCAGAGCAAGAGATCCATGACAGGATATAAAGTAGAAAACCATTTAGGTAAGGGGGGAGGAATCTCATGATATTACTCATACAACGGTGTTAGGATAATTGATAATTAAAATATAGCATCGTGCTTCAAACGTGCCTATTGAAAATCGGAGTACCATTGACATGCTTCGAGATAGCAGTGACATGGTCTTCAGGTGAAGATCAGACTTTGGAAACACGAAGGATCCATCAAGAATAACTTGTAGAATAAGTCTTACAATCTCCTCATGGATGAATGGGTAACCTTGCTGAAAAGGAATCTATAATGATAGGTCCTCCAGCCGGGGGGGGGGGTGACAGAAAGCAGCAAGGAAGGGTGGCAGAAAGCGTCGTGGTGAGACCTCCAGAGATCTGCCAGATGAACTCTCAGAAATGTACAAGACAGATCCTGAAGAGGATGACAGTCAGCGCAAGACCCGAATCCAATGGATTCGAAGATATTGGGCAGAACAATAGTTCAAATACAGATTTGTGACCCAGGAGTATGCTGAGAAAAACGCCATCAAAAGACCGTGGGGAGACATTCTATTCAAGAATCTTCTACCCAGGTCCAAAGATGAAGCCATTGCTCAAGGCTTCTATCCATGCATGGTCCGTGGACCACAGCCTACTGATGCATACTCGTCGTCACTGCTATGGTGTCGTGACGACAAACTGTTCAAGCGCAACTTCCAGTTTGCTCAGGACTCAGCGAAGCAGAACAAGAAGACTTTTGGGTTAGACTTCATCCCTGGTCCCTCATCTCCAAGGGCAGATGGCACACGACATGCAGAACCCAATGTCATCGGTCCTTTGGCCAACCTTGAAGGCCTCATCACCTACATCTTGGTTCAAGGGACAGCCGTGAATGAGCCTGCAGCTGACACCGAGTCTGATGACGCGCCTGCAGTGCCGAAGCCAAAGCAGTTGAAGAAGCCAAAAGCTTCAAAGCTGGCCCCTTCACCGAAAATCTCAAGGGCGAAGCCATTGGCAACTGCACCTCCTGAAGACAGTGTGTAGTCTGAAGACTTATCAGGCGTCTCCAAGCCCCAGAAGGCCAAGATGCCTCTACCTCACACTGGCCACGAGCTAACAGCTGCTGCCATTCTGCGCAATGATGACATTGATCTGTCAAGTGATGAAGATCTTGCAGATGACGCTCTTGAGCAACTCATCAATAGCAAAGAAGAAGCAGAAATCTTCAATGATCTGCCTCTCTTTGATGTCACCATCATTCACAACTTCATTGACGAGTGGTTTGACACGCCAAACATCATCTTTGAAGATTTGCAGCTGCCCATTGGCCTTAGTGTCGCCTTCCAAGGCGCCATTGCTTCAGAACTTGCTATTGCCCAGCACATTGTTGAACTGAAGCAGAAGATTGACTATGAAAAGGCTCAGTTCAAGAAGCATATGGCCAAGCTCAGCGTGCAAGAAGTGAAGAACTTCTAGACAATGATGCACGAGCTCAAGGAAGCCTTTGTGAAGAAGCGTGCAGAAGCTCAGGGTTCGCGTGAGCGCATGAAGACTCTAGCTGACAGATGTGTGCAATCCTATAATGAGGCTGAGAAGCGCAAGGCACTTGGGCGTCCTGGCATCGACCCCAGGATGGACGCGAAGAAGAAGAAGAAGCATGCTACGGCAGAATCTGATGCACCAAGGCAAGAAGCAGTTCCGATTGTCTTCCCAACTAGACTGACTGGCTCGAAGCCAAAAAACCGATCAACAGCTTCAGAGCTCAAGAAGACAAGGAATGCTGAGGCTGAAGCTAGGAAGAGGAAACACTCTGAAGCCTCTCCTACTGTCCCCTCCAAGAAGAAGAGGAAGACCAAGAAAGCTCGGGCTGCTTCCATAGAGCCTTTGGTAGTTGAACCCATTTCTATGGTATATCCTGAAGCTGAACGACAACTGACAATTCATGAGCCTACTTCCACAGAGGCTCATGAAGCTGAAGACATTCCAGCAGCTGATCCCATCGCTGCTGAAGACATTGGTCATCATGACCATGTAGTAGATGGTGCAGTCCTTCCTCAGTTTGAAAACAGCAAACTCATCAGCATTGGTCGTCCACTGACACCAATTGCACAGAATGCTTCATGGGAGGATCACCCACAAGAGGAAGAAGGCTATGAGGCCCAGCCCACTCCAACTCCACAGGCATCATCTGCGCTCCGCAGGCTTCGCAAAGGTCCAAGGCCTCAAGTCTCTGCTGAAGACATTCCGGCTGCATCAGCCGCAGAAGAAGGAGTCCCACCAAGAAGCAGTTCTCCAGGAGAATGTGCTTGTAACCGACTCTCAAGTGGAGGATGAAAATCGTGAGGCTGACACAACCACCAATGAAGCTAATGTGGAGCCCTCCCAGCAAAAGCTTCAGAAGACAGCGAAGCCACTGATCCCGCCACTTCTGTTCCTGAGTCTGCTGCCGGTCCCCAATTCTACTATCATGTTGAGCACATGCCTCAGGTCCAGAAGCCAATCCCAAGACTACCAAGGTTTCCAGGTGCTGCATCAGCACCTGGCTCCTTCAACATCAATGGCTTCAGGGCAGACAACACGTTCTTCAATAGCTCCAGGAACCCCTACTCAAGGGAAAGGATATCATATGATCGGTTCTGGAGCTATCCTCAGCGAAGCTATTACTCGAGCATTCTTTACAACCAAGGTCGCATCTTCCCACACAAGCGCCTTGACGTTGAAGCTATAGCTAGTCTGCCCTATCTGGAAGAAGCTTTAGATTGCTTCAAGGAAGTTGGACTGCTGCAGTTCATTACTGACGAAGAGCATTGGAATGAAGAGCTGCTGCTTCAATTCTATGCCACACTTCACATCAGAGGGTACAACAGAGATCCAAAGACTTGGGACCTAGAGTGGATGACTGGCAACGTTCATCATGAAGCCAATGCATTTGACATCATTGAGCTCACTGGCTTGCCCACTCCTGGCGATCTCTTCGAGCAAGGCTGTCAGCTGCATACTGAAGCTATTGAGAGCATCTTTCAGCGGCCAGAACCTGATATGAGTCAGTTGCTCAGCATGATGAAGCCATTGCCCCAAGATGCTGCTTATCCCACAGAGTTCTTCGTTGAAGACCTTGAGTACCTGCCAAGAACCATCTATCACATCATCAGGCGAACTCTCTGGCCTATCAAAGGGCACTCTCCAAATGCCAAGCTTCAGGGTGCAATGAAGACTTTGGTCTTCTATATACTTCATGGCAAATGCTTCAATGCCCAGGACTTCTTCATACGCAAACTTGCTGCATCAGGCATTGATCTGTTTGGTTTGAAGTTCTACACCCCTTGGGTCATGCCCTCAGCCCGCAACCATCGGATCTTCTTGCCTGACGTGGACATGTCTACAGAAGCCATATATTCTGAGCCTGCCAAGCAACCTCTAAGTCTTCAGAATGCAGAACATCAGAGTTTTACTCAGAACGTTGAAGGCGTTGAAGCAGTTTCTCGGGTGTATCCTTTGGCTGGCACTACACGTGCACCACACCCTGCTTCCACTGAAGCCACTGATAGTGCCACTGCTCCAAGACCCAAGAAGCGCACTCGAGTTCTCAACGACCAAGAGCTTCTTGTGGCTCTACATCAGAAAGAGGATAGGCATCATGACTTGCTGAAGCGTCAGATGAAAAGCCTCTTGGTGGATGTTAATCGCACTCGAAATCTTGCCACCAAGAATGCTTTAATTTCCCATGAAACCTGTTGCCGCACATGGAAAGGGCTCACGATGATGTGTTCTGAAGCTGATCTTCAAGAGGATGGCTTCACTGAGAGATTCAAGTTTGACTCCACACCTCCTCGAAGGGCGGTGCTGCTAGGAACTCCATCCCTTGAAGACTCTGAGTTCTCTTCCTTTGCTGCCACACTGACTGGCAGAATTATTGAGGAAGAAGACGATGCTACCTCACCACCACCTCCTTCAGCACCTCCAAGCTCTTCTGCACCGCCAAACAACACCAACAACCCTGCTACTTCACCTACTCCTCACGGGAACGAGTAGAGGCTCTATGTCTTCAAACCTTTTTGGTCATTACTGACAAAAGGGGGAGAAGCATATGAGATTGATAGTCTTCAAGCGGGTCCATATGGGCGGGTGCTTTATATTTTGCTTCGTGCTTACAACTCTCATTTTTGCTACATTTGGTTCCTATGAGTTGTAACACTTAAACTAGATGGTCGTCTGCTACTTATTTCCCACCTTGTTTTGCAAAGATAAATTATGCATGTGCGACGATAAATTCTGCACTTAGCTCATTCTGCAGACGTCCATTTTCCATTATGCATGTCATTATCTTCGTATACTTTCACATGCATAGTGGATTGTCATCATAAGTTGAGGCGGATCTCCACAAGTACAACCTGCCATGTGCATTTGCATTCCAAAAAGCAAATTAACTTATATGCACATCTTCAGGGGGAGCCCTTGCAACTTATGAAGACAATTCCTTATCCTTTACAATTTCACAGATTATATTCCCCGTTGAAAACATGAACTAGTTTGTCATCAATCACCAAAAAGGGGGAGATTGTAAGTGCATCTAGTGCCACCCCTAGTTGGTTTTGGAGTATTGACGACAAACCTAGTTGAGGGACTAATGTGTTTGTGAGAATTGCAGGATAACACAGGTAGAAGTCCCTCATTGATTCGGTTTTACTACCAGAGATGACCCCTAAAAATGTATGAAGACATTGAAGTCAAAGGTGGTATATGAAGATATTCACATTGAAGACTATGATAAGAGAAGACTCTATATGAAGCCTATGGAGCTCGAAGACTTAGATCTTTCGTGGTTCTTTTTCTTGTGTGTTGAGTCATAGGAACCACCGTACTGTTAAGTGGGGTCCAAGAGAACCAGTCAGAATGACTGAAGTGATGCCTAAAACAAAAACCTATGTCTTCGAGTGAATACTATGAGAGCGAATCTTGTCCAGAGTCGGACAAGTCAGCTTTGCTTGTAGCCCAAGTAAAGTTGCCGTGTGAGTTTGAAATCTGACCATTGGAACACGTGTCAGTTCCTTAGTGACCCAGGGTCATTTCGGACAAATTAGGTTGGGTTGCCAAGTGGCTATAAATAGCCCACCCCCTACAACCATAAACGGTTGGCGGCTCAGATTAAAAGTACGGCTTTTGTCGTTTGAGAGCAACCCACCTCGAAGCCTTTGAGAGAGAATTCCTTGCGAGGATAAAGCCCTAACCACCAGAGCCAGAGAGAATTGGGCATCACTTAAGTCTTCTTGTCTGTGTGATCTGAAGACTTATTACACTTGAGGACTGTGCATCCTCCAGCCGGTTAGGCGTCACGTTCTGAGCATCCAAGAGACATTGTGGATTGCCGGTGAAAGAAGTTTGTGAAGGTTTGGGAGTCTACCTTGAAGACTTACCAGAGTGGTTGGGCGAGGTCTATGTGACCTTAGCTCAAGCAGAATACGGTGAGGACTGGGTGTCCTGAGCTGCGTGTTCAGGACTGGGTGTCCGAGACTGTGTGTCCTAAGGTTTAAATACCTAGCCGCTCCAACTAGTCGTACAGTTGTCACAGCAACTGGAACTGGTCCAACAAATCATTGTCTTCAATGAGTCACTGGTTTCATCTTCACTTCCCTTTACTTACTGTTACTCCTTGTGAAGTCATTGTATGTTTGTACTATCATTTGTCTTCACTGAGTGACTGCGTGTTCTGTTTGGCTTCACAATATCTTCCTACCTGATCCTTACTACCTAGCTGCTATTAGTCTTTGTGCTTTCACTTCATTGAATACTTGACTATGGTTTGCCTAGTGTAGTCTACCTTCCGCTGCATGGTAATAGGTTTAATTTTATCATTTGTCTTCAAAACTTCTATGTTCTGAAGACTTTAATAAAAATCGCCTATTCACCCCCCCTCTAGTTGATATAACGCACTTTCAATGGTGAACCTTCGAACTATGAAGAAGCGATGGTGGGCCCGGATTCCGACAAATGGCTGGAAGCTACGAAATCCGAGATAGGATCCCTGTATGAAAACGAAGTATGGACTTGCCCGATGATCAGCGAGCCATAGAAAATAAATGGATCTTTAAGAAGAAGACAGACGCGGATGGTAATGTGACCATCTATAAAGCTCGGCTTGTCGCTAAGGGTTATCGACAAGTTCAAGGGGTTGACTACGATGAGACTTTCTCACCCGTAGCGAAGCTGAAGTCCGTCCGAATCATGTTAGCAATTGCTGCATTCTATGATTAAGAGATATGGCAAATGGACGTCAAAACGGCATTCCTTAATGGTTTCCTTAATGAAGAATTGTATATGATGCAGCCGGAAAGTTTTGTCGATCCTAGGAATGCTAACAAGGTGTGCAAGCTCCAACGCTCGATTTATGGGCTGGTGCAAGCATCCTGGAGTTGGAACATTCGTTTTGATGAGATGATCAAAGCGTTTGGGTTTATGCAGACTTATGGAGAAGCCTGCATTTACAAGAAAGTGAGTGGGAGCTCTGTAGCATTTCTCATATTGTATCTCGTTGATGGGAAATGATATAGAATTCTTGGAAAGCATAAAGGCCTACTTGAACAAGTGTTTTTCAATGAAGGATCTTGGAGAAGCTGCTTATATATTAGGCATCAAGATCTATAGAGATAGATCGAGACGCCTTATTGGTCTTTCACAGAGTACGTACCTTGACAAGATATTGAAGAAGTTCCAAATGGATCAGTCAAAGAAGGGGTTCTTGCCTATATTGCAAGGTATGAGATTGAGCACGGCTCAATGCCCGACCACGGCAGAAGATCGAGAAACGATGAGTGTCGTCCCCTATGCCTCGGCCATAGGGTCTATCATGTATGCTATGTTGTGTACCAGACCTGATGTAAACCTTGCCGTAAGTTTGGTAGGAAGGTACCAAAGTAATCCCGGCTTGGAACACTGGACAGCGGTCAAGAATATCCTGAAGTACCTGAAGAGGACTAAGGATATGTTTCTCATTTATGGAGGTGACGAAGAGCTTGTCGTAAAGGGTTACGTCGATGCTAGCTTCGACACAGATCTGGATGACTCCAAGTCACAAACCGGATATGTGTATATTTTGAATGGTGGGGCAGTAAGCTGGTGCAGTTGCAAGCAAA
This sequence comes from Triticum dicoccoides, assembly GCF_002162155.2. Classification (NCBI taxonomy): domain Eukaryota; kingdom Viridiplantae; phylum Streptophyta; class Magnoliopsida; order Poales; family Poaceae; genus Triticum; species Triticum dicoccoides. The sequence continues at coordinate 712,484,278 of NC_041384.1, forward strand.
GCGTTGTGGCAGGATCTACATGTGAAGCGGAGTACATGGCAGCCTCGGAGGCAGAACAAGAGGCAATCTGGGTGAAGGAGTTCATTATCGACCTAGGAGTCATACCCAATGCGTCGGGCCCAATGACTCTCTTCTGTGACAACACTGGAGCTATTGCACTTGCCAAGGAGCCCAGGTTTCACAAGAAGACCAGGCATATCAATCGTTGCTTCAACTCCATTCGTGAAAGTGTTCAAAATGGAGACATATATATTTGTAAAATACATACGGACCTGAATGTGGCAGATCCGTTGACTAAACCTCTTCCTAGAGCAAAACATGATCAACACCAGAACGGCATGGGTGTTCGATTCATCACAATGTAACTAGACTATTGACTCTAGTGCAAGTGGGAGACTGTTGGAAATATGCCCTAGAGGCAATAATAAAATGGTTATTATTATATTACTTTGTTCATGATAATTGTCTATTGTTCATGCTATAATTGTGTTATCCGGAAATCGTAATAGATGTGTGAATACATAGACCACAACATGTCCCTAGTGAGCCTCTAGTTGACTAGCTCGTTGATCAAAAGATAGTCATGGTTTCCTGACTATGGGCATTGGATGTCATTGATAACGGGATCACATCATTAGGAGAATGATGTGATGGACAAGACCCAATCCTAAGCATAGCTCAAAGATCGTGTAGTTCATTTGCTATAGCTTTTCCGAATGTCAAGTATCATTTCCTTAGACCATGAGAATGTGCAACTCCCAGATACCGTAGGAGTGCTTTGGGTGTGCCAAACGTCACAACGTAATTGGGTGACTATAAAGGTACACTACAGGTATCTCCAAAAGTGTCTGTTGGGTTGGCACGAATCGAGACTGGGAATTCTTACTCCGTATGACGGAGAGGTATCTCTGGGCCCACTCGGTAATGCATCATCATAATGAGCTCAATGTGACCAAGTGGTTGATCATGGGATCATGCATTACGGTACAAGTAAAGTGACTTGACGATAACGAGATTGAACGAGCTATTGGGATACCGACGGTCGAGTCTCGGGCAAGTAACGTACCGATTGACAAAGGGAATTGTATACGGGATTGATCGAATCCTCGACATCGCGGTTCATCCGATGAGATCATCGAGGAGCATGTGGGAGCCAACATAGGTTCGACACACCTAAGGTTAGGTGACGCTAGGGTTGTTGAGATATTAGTATACGGTAACCCGAAAGTTGTTTGGAGTCCCGGATGAGATCTTGGACGTCACCAGGAAGTCAAGTTTCGGCCATCGGGAAGGTTTTCGGGGTAATCGGTATTGTACCGGGACCACCGGAAGGATCCCGGGGGTCCACCGGGTGGGGCCACCTATCCCGGAGGGCCCCATGGGCTGAAGTGGGAGGGGAACCAGCCCTAGATGGGCTGGTGTGCCCCCCATGGGCCTCCCCTGCGCCTAGGGTTGGAAACCCTAGGGGTAGGGGCGCCCCACTTGGCTTGGGGGGCACTCCACCCCCCTTGGCCGCCGCCCCCCTTGGAGATTCAATCTCCTAGGGCCGGCACCCCCTAGGGGACCTATAAATAGTGGGGGGGGGAGGGCAGCCGCACCCTAGCCCCTGGCGTCTCCCTCTCCCTCCCGTGACACTGCTCCCTCTCCCTGAGCTTGGCGAAGCCCTGCCGAGATCACCATTGCTTCGACCACCACGCCGTCGTGCTGCTGCATCTTCATCAACCTCTCCTTCCCCCTTGCTGGATCAAGTTGGAGGAGACGTCTTCCCAACCGTACGTGTGTTGAACGCGGAGGTGCCGTCCGTTCGGCGCTAGGTCATCGGTGATTTGGATCACGACGAGTACGACTCCATCAACCCCGTTCTCTTGAACGCTTCCGCGCGTGATCTACAAGGGTATGTAGATGCACTCCTCTCTCCCTCGTTGCTAGATGACTCCATAGATTGATCTTGGTGATGCGTAGAAAATTTTAAAATTCTGCTACGTTCCCCAACAGTCACACCAAAGAATAGGAGACTGTGATTGAGATATACCCAATTCCTGAAGCAAAGATTGTATCCAGATAATTTTAGCAGTTGCATTAGTACTGCTATGCGAAATAGTAGCTTGTTTCCGAGCACTCCAGACAATCAAGGTAGAACCAAAGAACACAATATAGCCCCCCGTGGATCACCTGTCATCCGGACTGCCAGCCCAGTCCGCATCAGAATAAGCCGAGATGACCCCAGAGGAGTTCGGTCGAATGTGCAAACGATAGGACAACGTGAAGCGAATATAGCACAAAATGCGCTTAACCGCAGACCAATGAGTGTCCCGAGGTGCCTGAAGATACTGACATACTCTGTTGACAGCAATGGAAATATCCGGACGTGCGATCGTCAAGTACTGAAGCCCGCCAATAATACTCCTATACGGTGTCGTATCAGCAGAAGTCAGAAGCTCACCATCTACAGCAGTGATCCTGTCAATGGTAGACACAGGTGTAGTAGTCGGTTTGCACTTAAGCATCCCAGCCCGCTGCAACAAATCCAAAGCGTACTTCTTCTGCATCATAACAAGACCATCAGAATCGGAAGCAACTTCCATGCCAAGGAAGTAGTGAAGCTTCCCAAGGTCTTTGACCGCAAACTCAGCACCAAGAGACCGAACAAGAGCAGCAGTAGTCAACAGAGAGGAACTGACAAGCATAATATCATCCACGTAAACCAGTAGATACATAGTAACGTCGGGCCTTTGTAGGAGAAATAATGAAGAGTCAGCAGCCGATGATGCAAAACCATGAGCACGAAGAGATGTCGCAAGACAAGCATGCCAAGCACGAGGAGCTTGCTTCAGACCATAGAGTGCTTTGGTGAGACGATACAAATAATCAGGACGATCAGGGCCAGAGAAACCAGGGGGCTGCCGCATATAGACCTCCTCCTCCGGTACACCATGAAGGAAAGCATTCTGCACATCAAGCTGACGAAAAGACCAACCCCGAGTAACTGCAAGAGAGAGAAGAAGCCTTATAGTAGTAGGTTTAACCACTGGACTGAAGGTGTCTTCATAGTCAAGACCATAACGCTGCCGAAAGCCTCGGGCAACCAACCGCGCCTTGTAGCGCTCAATAGACCCATCAGAATGCTTCTTCACTTTGAAACCCATTTAGAGTCAATGGCATTAACACGGGGTGGTGGCGGAACAAGAGTCCATGTATTGTTACGAAGAAGAGCATGGTACTCCTGCTCCATGGCCTCTCTCCAATGAGGTATACTCAGAGCAGCTTGATACGTATGAGGCTCAAAGGCCGGATCCGCACGAGCAGCAGCCAGACATGCAGCCAACCAAGCAACAGTACCATCATGGCGCTGTTTGGGCTGAAAAACACCACTGCGACTCCGCGTATGTGGTCGTTGAGAAGCCGCGGGAGCCACAGGAGCCAGAGTTGGCTCAGTCGACACTGGACTGAGCGACAACATAACAGAAGCAGCAACAATTAGTGGATTCATGGTGAGTAGTTCCTCGTGTCAAAAAAAATAAATGGTTAAGGATACAATCAACCAATAAATTCTTACTTCTAAGCTCTATTGGGGAGAAGTAAAGTAACTAAAAAGTACAAATTGAAATCAAATTGAAATGGGCGATGGTGACGGCGATGGAGACGCCCCATCCAGCGACGGCGATGCCTCAGTCAGCATAGGCGAGAGGGCGCCGGAGCCGGGTGAGCTCGGCCCAGGCGAGACCAGCGTGGCAGGCCGAGGGGGCGACGAGACTGGCGGGACAAGCCGAAGTGGCGAGGCCGGCCAGAGGCCAGAGGCGCCGAGACGAGCGACAGAGGCACCAGGGGCACCGAGACGGTCGGCAAGGGCGCTGAGGCGGACGGCCCAGGAGCCAGAGGCGCCGACGCAAGCAGCCCAGAGACCAGAGGCGCCGGCCCAGAGGCCTGGGGCGCCGAGACGCACGACATCGCTGGGTGATCGGTCGAACATGCATGGGCACGAGGACCGAGGCCATGCAGGGGCACACCCTGATCGTCATGAGCCGCCGGTGAGACCGACGAGGGAGGCGATGGCGCCTCCAAAATTTCCAAACGAGGCTCACGTCCAGTGCCTGCACCATGATTAGGCAACAATATAGGATAATATGCAACATCATCAAATTGGTCAGAGGCAACAGAGGATGAATGCATAGACACGATTTGTGGGAACATGAAGACATTTGTAACCTTTATGAAGAGAGCTATAGCCAAGGAAGACACACTTCTTGGAACGAAACTCAAGCTTGCGCTTGTTATATGGACGAAGATGCGGCCAGCAAGCGCACCCAAAAACCTTGAAAAAGGTATAATCAGGTTGTTCATTAAGGAGAACCTCAATGGGAGTCTTCATGTTCAAAACATGAGTTGGAGTATGGTTTATGAGAAAGCATGCAGTGGTGAAAGCATGACTCCAAAACAGAAACGGAACAGATGCATGGGCTAAAAGAGTAAGACCAGCTTCAACAATGTGACGATGCTTACGTTCTACTTAACCATTCTGCTGATGTGTATGTGGACATGCTAAACGGCGAGCGATCCCAAGCGACTGAAAGAAGGAGTTGAGGTTGCGATACTCGCCCCCCCCAGTCCGACTGGACATGAACAATTTTGTGCTTGAGAAGGCGTTCAACATGTTTTTGAAACTGAACAAAAATTTCAAACACATTAGATTTACGTTTAATAAGATAAAGCCAGGTAAAGCGACTATAAGCATCAACGAAACTGATATAATAATTGTGACCACTGACAGAAGTCTGAGCAGGACCCCATACATCTGAAAACACAAGTTCTAAAGGATGTTTCACCTCATGACTGGACTCCGAAAAGGGAAGTTGATGACTCTTCCCCTGTTGACAAGCATCACACACTGCTACATCTTTATTACTAGACAAGCTAGGAAGCTCATGACGACGCAAAACATGACGGACAATAGGTGTGGCCGGGTGACCAAGACGAGCATGCCACTGGGACGGAGAGACCCGAACTCCACTGAAAACACGGGCGACCCCGGGATGCTCCAGACGGTAGAGGCCCTGGCACAGCCACCCACTAAGAAGAATGTCCCTCGTGCCCCGATCCTTAATAAAAAGATCAAAAGGATGAAATCCACAAAGCACATTATTATCACGTGTGAGTTTAGGAACTGAAAGAAGATTACGTGTCACAGATGGAACTCTAAGAACATTGCGAAGCTGAAGACTCCTATTGGCATGTCTAGTGAGAAGAGATGCTTGACCAATATGAGAGATGTGCATACCTGCTCCATTGGCGATGTGGATCTTGTCGGAGCCGTGATAGGGTTCACGAGTGTGAAGCTGCCCCATCTCGCTCGTCAGGTGCTCCGTCGCCCCAGAGTCCATGTACCAGTGGGGATCGATGGAGTAGGACTGAGTGTGTCCTTGTTGCTTCTGCGGCGCCAGACGATCAGCCATGGCAACCTGACGGGAAAAGTTGCGTGTATCCTTGCCGTCATTGCCAAGACCAAGGAAGCTCCGCTGAGAGTGTTTGTGACACTTGGAGGACCAGTGCCCCTCAATGCCACACAACTGACACACGCGTCGACCACCGGCCCCTGGTAAGGTTGCGGACGTGGGAGGAGCCGACGATGACGAAGCCGGGGAAGGCCCCTTGGATGAGCTGCGGCCACCCTTAGTGGCGGCATTCGCGGAGAGGGAGCCGTGACTGGACATGGAGCGGCGTGCCTCGACGCGCTGCTCGGTGAGGAGAAGACGGGAGTCGACCTCATGTGGCATCATGGGAGTCGAGTTGCCCCGCTCGTTGATGATCTCAACCAAAGCATCATAATCGTTGTCGAGCCCGTTGACGATGAAGGAGTTGAACTCGGAGTCAGGAAGCGGTTGTCCAATGGAGGCCAACGTGTCAGCAAGGACCTTGACCTTGTTGTAGAACTCCGTGGCCGTGGAGTCAAGCTTCTCGCACTCGCCAAGCTGATGACGGAGCGCAGAGACACGGGCCTGAGACTGCGCCGCAAATGAGCGCTCAAGGATGGTCCCGGCCTCATGAGACGTCTTTGCGAAGACAACAAGCCCGGCGGCAGCCGGAGAGAGCGACTCCTGGATGGAGGAGCGGTTCGCCTGGTCCTGCCCCGTCCAGACGCGGTGGGACGGATTGTAG
>NC_041384.1:712490853-712565927 GCF_002162155.2 Triticum dicoccoides
AGCGGGACAACCTGCGCACACCAGAATATGTAGTTGTCGGCGGACAGCTTGATGGTGATGAGGTGGCCGAAGTGGAACGGCGGCAGCAGTGACGATCCCATCGAGGAGGCTGCCTGGGGCGCAAGCACCATGGAGGCAGTCGGGGGTACAGGGGTTGCGGCCGAAGACGACGCGGGGGTAGACACCGCCGCGGCCGGGGCCGACGCCGCAAGGCCCGCCATCAAGGCGGACTCAGGCGCCACCGGCGGGATAGCACCCGCAGGAGTGGAGGCGGACGACGCAGCCGCGGTGTGCACCGCGAGCTCGCGGCCAAACGACGAGGGCGCCGGCGGAGTCGAGAAGAAGGAGCTGACGCTCCGGGTCCCGAGCGGGGCCGGCACAGCGGCGGTGTCCAATGGGAGGGACAGCAGCGCCGCGAGGGAGGCCGGCAGGAACCCCACGGTGGTGGAACCAGACGTGGCGGCGCTCGACATGGCGGCGGCGCGATCGGGAGCGCGGCGGTGAAGACGACGGCGGCGGCGGTGCGGGTATTAGGGTTTTAGCGGAAGCGATCGTAACCTAGCGTGATACCATGTAAGACAATAGGTTTGGGGAACCGGCACAACCCTCTAGGGGTGGCCTATCACATATATATAATGAAGGGGTACAATATTACATCATAGGTACACATACACGGAAACTATACAATCTAACAGGTTGTGTTGTGACTCTCTCTCTCTCTCTCTCTCTCTCTCTGCACCATATTATTTGTACTTCTACTTTTGGCCCAAGTCAAACCTCATTAATTTTGAGCAAGCTTAGAAAAATAATAATCTCAGCATCTAGAACACTAAATAATTTTACTAGATCGTTCATAAAATATGTTTTCATATATTATAATAATCATTAAGTTTGAGTATGTAAATAGTAATACATTTTTTCTGCAGTCTTCATCAAATATAGAGAAGTGTAACATAGGACAAAATTGTGCGCCATCGTATTTGAAATATAAAAATATGTGTTCTGTCTACATGAGCATTGAACATTCCACCCATTTTGTGTTGCTTCGTGTTTCCCAGACTATGGGACCCGAACGGTGGAAAGAACCTTGTCACTGCCGAGCATTTGTCCACACTTTATGCATCGGCCGCTGTTTGATGGGAGAGGATGACTAGAGAGCGGGGGGAGGAGCGGAAGGTGGAGAGGAGGGAGAGGGAGGCACTGACAGTGCAATGGGCATCTCGAGGAAAGGTTTATTGGGGGCTCCCTTCGTCCCAAAATAAATCTCAACTTGAGTACAACTTTAGTATCAAGTTGTAATTAAGTTAAGACACTTCTTTTTAGATGGAGGGTTTATATAATTAGTGTCACGATGGTACAGTAGCGACTTCTAAGAGGCCATTGGCTGGCCACTGGGTGCGTGGCATAGAGATTGTGCATACCTGCCTATGCGACTAGGGGAAGCGAATCTATTTTTAAGGTAATCACATGTATCATTAATCACAAGTAAGGTCAATACATGCACGGGACTGACCAGAAGGGTCGAGAGACAACACATGCCTGTTTGGGACTGCTTTGCTCTCTTAAATTCAACCCCACTCTGAAAAATGCAAGCGAAACGAGATAGCCCCATCATGTCTCGCTCCACAAAAGAAACTAAAATATGAGGTACAACTCCCTATTTTTGTGAGGTTCTTCGGGGGGTGCTTCAAAAACTCTTAAAAATCTCATGGAATTGGGGATAAGTTACCCACCACTGCCCCAGTAAGCGGACACCCCTTGGTTTTATTTTCCATAGACCTTTCCTACCAAAGTTTTCCATTCTTGAAGATGGAGCTATTTTTTGTACGGAATAATTCTTGTATTACTCAATCGAAACACGGTTACAATCATGCTTAACAGCGTTCAAAATGGCATCTGGTCCTGACCCAAGCCATACAACAATTCGGCCTTGGGTCCTCCCAAAGTTTGCCAAACCATGACTAGAATTATTACAACAACGACGGATATGTGTAATACAAGAACTACATTCAGACATACTATCTTTAATCTCTCTAATAAGAAAGGCATATTTTGATCTACTTGTATCCCCACGTTTCACCATGTTCACTACTTCCAAACTGTATAAACTGCTTTATGGTGGCGCTGCAACTCTTGGGAGGAACCGCTCATTGCCATAAAGCAAAAAGAAAACATATGTCCAACATCACAACAATCTAGACCACGTGCTCGGACAAAGTCAGTTGAATTACGATAACCATGAAACTAGCAGCACTCACCATCTAGAGATCTGAACTCCTGAATACCCTTGGCAAAAATGGTGGAGCTTGAGAGAATGCCCAGGGGGACAAACATAGTTATTTTTTGCGGGGTGGGAAACAAACATAGCTGACACGCCAAGGAGATAATTTATGCTTAATTTGTATGTAACATTTGATATTTACGCTTCACAATTAAGGGGGTCTTTAAGTTTCTATTCACGAGCAAAAAACATGACTGCGTGATCTCCATCCGAGGGCTGTCAAGTCGTTCCGATCTATCGCTATTTTCATCTGGTTCAGAAGTTAAATTTTTTGAATTATAATTCATGATCCTTCTAATGACATTTATTTGGTATTGTGGATGTTCATATTTTGTCTATAAACTTTACCAAAGATGAAAATGTTTATCTATAAAAAGGACATTTAAATATACTATCCTGATGAAAAGGAAAAAAAGGAGCGTGCTACTCTCATAAAAATCAAAGCCCAAAATATAGGCGCTACACAGTTTTTGTGCGTTGGTAGGTTGATTGTCCACGAACCCTTTTGACAACACGATGGTCGTCTGTGCCATCGGTGCCATTGGGTATGCACGTAAAGTGGCGTTTCTTCGATGGTTTTTTGCATCGCACAACATGTAACAAAAGGCGTGCTCATAATGTTGTCGTGAGTTTTGGTGTTGAATGGAGGACTCGGACTCCAACCGAATGGCAAGATGAGGCGAGAGTAGGCTGGGACGGTAACCACCGTATACTTTCCATGGTTGGTCATCTTCCGGTAATGGAGTAACCAACGGCCGTATTTGATGATCCCATGCACAAGTCCCTAGTCGCTTCTTATTCTTGTTTTTGTTGGTGTCGTACTTATAGAGATGGTTGCCCAGCCTGTAGCACAACATCCCGTCGCCCTCGTTAAACCAGGCGGCACTCGGCTGGTTGCGTTTGTTTATCTCATGAATGTCCATGTCGTCGATGTAAAAGTTGTACCGTAGTTCCCAATGAGGCAGTCTGTCATCGTCCTGGTCATGAAGGTGTGGACCCAATGACGGCATGATCCAGAAATCGAGCTCTCTTTGGTCACGCACGACGATCCAAAGCAGTTCATGCATCTCCAAGGCGTGCTCCGCCATGGCCTGACTCGTCGTATGCTGATAGGGGAGGCGGCATGTGCAGTGTGCCTCGCTCGCAACGTCAATCACTAGTATCCTATTGGGCGACCGGTGGCGGTGCACCACCAAGTACTGCTTGCCGTCCACGAACACTGGCGGCGGCGACTGGAGATCGTAGACCGCGGCATAGGGTAACGGGATCGGGTGCCGGCGCCACCCACGGCCATCGCCTAAGGTGTACACGTCTAGGTGGTGGTTGTCCTCCTCGGACCCAAACGGGAAGGAAAACCGGAACAGCTTGTACTCATGGGCGGCCGGGCTGAACCCCATGGCGTACATGCGCCAGTCCATGAAATTGATCTTCGGTGGCGTGGGACCTCCAGCTTTTTACCGGTGACTGGGTTGCACACGAACACGGGCCAATTTTTGACGCCAGATGCGAGGAGGAAGCCGATGCAGGCATTGGCAGGTTTGTATCCCCCGGCCAGGTCGACGTCGCGGCACATGGGCTTAGGCGAATTGATGTTGTATACTCTCACCTCGAGGCTTTTACCAGGGTTGCGGATCTCGGAAAGGAGCAGGGCCTCCGCGCCGGCTCCGGCGACGACATGCCAGGCCCTAGCGTGAAGGGCGCGGAAGGTGGGGTCAGTGACGACGCCGCACCAGAGCCTCGACACGCAGCAGCAGCGGGCGGCGTCTCTGGTCGGCAGACTTAGCAGGATCTCCCGCAAAATCTCCTCTGCAAGCAAGAGAATCCATGGTCGTATCAAAAAAAAATAAAAAAATGAAACTCCATGGGCACTAGCACCCACGGATTTATTGATATAGAAGAAGCATCCCTCATGAGAATTCCAGAAATTCGTCCCCGACGTGGATCGAACTCTGGTCGTTAGGTTTACAATCATGCGCCCCTAACCACTGGGCTATGCCCACGTCCTCAATCCATGGTCGTATCGTCTATCACCTGCCCACACCCCTCACATCATCGGGATTATATATATTAGTAAGCATCAAGTACTGGATCGATCAGCGGCTTAATTTACTGTCTTCCGAGTTGGAGACGAACCGATAGATTGAATTTGAATCGAGTTCATAGCACCGAATTTGAATCGAGTTCATCCCCAACAAAGGAAATATCTATGTTCTCCCTTTTTTTCCAGGGAAATTCTGTTCTCCTTTCATTGGATCGCTAGGGTTTCTTTTCTGGCGACCAGGATCATCTGGTTGACGAGAGCCAATCTTATCGAAAAAGGCTTTCGCCCCGCTTTATATATAAAGCAAAGATCATCAACAAACCCGGTACAAACGCAGGCCAACACAACACACACACCCAAGACAAGATACAAAGATGCTGAGCGCATCAACACCACCCCAACCACTACAAGAGCAACCGGAGATCTCGGCCGTGAACACGCCACCGCCAAGAGGTGAAGCCGCCTACGGCGAACCGTGTGCTCCAAGGCGGCGCCTTCAGGAAGGGAACGACACTGAAGCGCCGCCAACGCCCGACACGAGGGTCAGGGTTTCCCTTGGAGCAACACGACGGGCAATGAAAGCCACGACGACGCCTTCAAGAAGGGAACGATTCGCCGCCGCCGGTCCGTCCGAAGATAGAGCAGGTTTTCACCCCGGCCGATAATCACCACCACCGGACGCCACACCCCGGCAACCATGCCGCCCACACGGCCATGGTCACCAGGCAGCACCAAGCTACGGGCTTCGCCCACGAGCACCGCGCTCCCACCACCATGGCCGCCGCCCTGGCATCCAAGACCTTGACACCACCTCCCCCGAGACCAGTCGCTACTCCAACCAAAGAGACGAGTGGAAAGGCCCCGTCTTTCGCACCCCTGGGGGACCCCCAGCGCCGAGACCCAAGAGGCCGGCCGAAACTGGCCTCCATCGTCCTATCCTGCTGCACCGGGTGCGAGATGGCCTCAGTCCTGCTGCCAGGCGCGAGGCGAGGTCTGTCCTGCTGCTGGGCGCGAGACGAGCTCGGTCCTGCTGCCGGGCGCGAGACGAGCTCGGTCCTGCTGCTAGGCGCGAGACGAGATCAGTCCCGCAGCACCGGGTGCGAGACAGGCGATGGACCGCAGCTGGGAGAGGGCCAGCCCTTTGACGAAGGTAGCATCCGAACGCCGAGGAGAGGAATCGAAGGCCAAAACAGGCCGCTTCCCGACGGGCCGACGCCGGAGATGACCGGCCGCCGCCGTGAAACGACCCAAACCACCGCCATGAGCCACCACCACGCCGTGGCAGCCCACATCCATGCCGGGACCCCAAGGGGCAGCCCTGAGCCGCCCTGCAGCGGCTGTGGAGCGCCGCCGAGGCCGCAGCCCGCCCCCGCGCCGCCCGTCTGCGCTAGATCCCAAACCGGGAGCCGCCACCGCCGCGAGCACACCAGCCACCGTGCAGCCTGCGCCCCAGCCCCGCCGCCACCTCCCGCACCGCGCCGGAGCAGGCCGGAGTCAGGTCCGGCCGGACCTGACCAAGGACACCCCACCGCGACCAACGAAAGGGAGCCCACCTCCCGCGCCGCCTGGATCCCGCGAACGAAGGTCCGCCGCCAGCACCCGCACGGTCCACAGGCCCCGTGCAGCCCTCCGCGCCACCAGGAGATGCCCAGCACCGCCGCCAGTCACCGCCACAGCGCCGCCGCGCCGTCCCACACCACGACGCGCCCTGGCCCGATTGGATCTGTCCGCGGCAGCCCCACCACGCGAGGGGGAGAAATCGCCCCGCCGCCGCCTAGGCCGGCCGGGCTTTGCCCGCCGGCGCGAGCAGGCGGCGGCGAGGAGGGAGGAGGAGAAGGAGGACTGCTGGTGGGGGGCGGCTAGGGTTCCTCCCCTGCCGCCCGCGGGAGCGACAGAGGGAGGACGAAGGGGTCGCCCACGAGAGTCAATCTTCAACCGTCTCGCGAGCCGTTGGGTGTCGCGCTGTGCACCCGTCCATTGTGCCAACTGGACCACGTGGACGACCCAAGGGAAATTGGCCCGTCGTCTCTCGCGCAACACCCCTCCACCGTTCGTCTTCCTCCCTGTCTGATGCTATCGCGTGCTGCACCGGCCACGTACCCCCGTAGCAAGTACTCCCTCCGTTCCGAAATAATTGTCTTAGATTTATCTAGATACACTAGTAGAAAAGGGGGCAAAGGTCCAGGCCGGGTCAGCCCATTAGTCCCGGTTCAGTCACGAACCGGGACTAATGTGAGCATTGGTCCCGGTTCGTGCGGCTAAGGCATTAGTCCCAGTTCACCTGAGCCATTTAGTCCCGGTTTATGGCACGAACCGGGACTAAAGGGTGCGATGGCCTTTAGTCCCGGTTTGTGTCTCAAACCGAGACTAAATATTAGACCTTTAGTCCCGGTTTGAGACACAAACCAGGACTAAAGGCCCCCCCCCCCCACTGGATCGCCTTTTTTGTTTCGAAAAAATCAAAAGAAAATGATAAAGACTTCAAAAAATAATATCCTTCGAGAGGTAGTTATATTACTACATCTACTAGTTAGGAAAATTTAAAAAACTTAAATTTGAACATGTTTTGCAAAAAATGTAGGGAAAATGTAAAACGGCTATAACTTGTAGGAAAATCAAAAAACGTATAATATATCAAAATGTTCAGAACAAAAATCCGCTTCCGATTTTGACAGCGTACGACCTGTTTACAAATTTTTAGAATCCTCAAATTCTAAAAGGAAAAAAAATTATGCTCAACTTTCAGTTTTTTTTTGAATTTTTGTTAAATCCGGTCAAACTATGGTCAAACTACTTATTCAAGAAGTATTAGTGTTACTAAATAATTATTCAAGAATATTAGTGTTACTAAATAATTGTTTCAGTTTTTTTGAATTTTGGTCAAATATGGTCAAACTTTGGTCAAACAATGGTCAAACTACTTTTCAAGAAATATTAGTGTTACTAATTAATTATTTCAGTTTTTTTGAATTTTGGTCAAATCTGATCAAACTATGGTCAAACTGTGGTCAACTATGGTCAAACTGTGGTCAAACTACTTATTCAAGAAATATTAGTGTTACTAAATAATAATTGTTTTTTAGAACAATAGTTTCAAACTCAAACAGTGAAATGTGTGACTTCATGCTCAAGCTAAATTCCTGAGGGTTAATAGAATTGACATCTTATTATTGTCAGTAAAACTACAAGTGCAGACATGGAAACGAGGGAGAATAGAACCCGGAAGTTAAGCGTGCTCAGGCTGGAGTAGTGAGAGGATGGGTGACCGTTCAGGAAGTTAGATGATTTGGAATGATGAGGGGTGATTAGAGATTAAAGGTTAAATTGAGCAGTGATGAGGAGTGAATAGAGATTAGAGGTTAAAATAATTCAGAAATTTGAAATTAAAAAAAAATTAAAAAAATCATAAAATTTCCTTTAGTACCGGTTGGTGTTACCAACCGGGACTAAAGATGGACCTCCAGGCAGCGGCCACGTGGAGGGCCTTTTGTCCCGGTTCGTATAAGAACCGGGACTAAAGGGGGAGGCCTTAGTACCGACCCTTTAGTCCCGGTTCCAGAACCGGGACTAAAGACCCTTTTTCTAGTAGTGATACGGAGGTATCTAGCACTAAAATGAATCTAGATACATCCGTATCTAGACAAATCCAAGACAAGTAATTCGGAATGGAGGAAGTAGGACGTACGTCGCAGTGAAGCAAGAAAACAGCCCGTTGCAGTGACGAGGAAAGCCCCACCCTTTTCAAAAATTTAAGTAACTTGTTATGTCCTTTCAGTTCTTAGTATTCAGATCCAGTTTGGTAACATATTTTTGAAGTTTTGAGAGCAAGACACAGCGTGTGTGCACGTTCTCCAGTAAATGTAACTGAAGATGGCAATGTGGCTGCACATTGAACTGCAGTTTTATATTCAGTTTTTAGGGTTCAGGGCTAGTATTACGTTCCAGTGTCCCTTTTGTACATTTTCTTGGTTTCGGAAATCAGAGAAAATTTTACATTATCCATGTGTTTTCATCCTTCTCTGCAGTCCTATACACTGGGAAGATTAATTGAACGTCCAGAGGTGGCGCGAGAGGCTCGTCTCCGCCGTTAATTTTCCTATATTTAATTTGTGCCACACCCCCTTGCACTCCTTTACTGTCTCGCTGTTGGTGAGTAGATGCCGGGTGCTCCGACATTTTTCCGATGTGTCAACGAGCTGTGCTAATTTTTTTCCCTTCTGGCACTATCTGATATTCTCATCCTCTGTTCTAGGACCAAATTTTAGCCCTAGAATGTCTTTGTCAAAACAGTGTTACTCTCTGCTCCCGCTCAGAGCAGGTGTTCTAATTTTTTTGACATGCATAGGAACTGTATCTGAGTTTTATGATCAAAACATAGTACATGTTGTTCTATCTTAGTTATAGCTTGCACCTGCTGCTCTCTGCTCCTGCTCTATCTTAGGATTTGGCATTTATTTTTACTTCTGGTTTGTTCATCTATCGTCTGTCACTTGGTTCAGAGAGTAGATTAGCTGCTTTTTTTCCTTGGAGAATTTCAAAACCTTTTTCTTCGGTGGGCTAAGGCGCTAAGCTGTATCTGTATGGCTTGTTCCATTTATTTTAGTTCTATGATGACCTGGATAAAAAGGATGGGTCCAGAGACAAGTGTTTTTGGTTCAGCAGTCGTATCTACTCATTAGTATTACTATCCAATGTCTCTGACTATGTTATTTAGTCTCTCCTCCTCTAGTTTTCACTCCCTCTTCAGGCCTTAATCTGTTTCTTCATTTTTTTTCATCAGTCGTCATTTTTATGTCTTCTCATTTTTAGTTAGTTTTGCATTTGATGTCCTTCATTAGTTATTTTGTCCCTAAGTTTTTAGTCCCTTTTTCTTCTTATAACTATGTCATTCTCAGTCCGTCTATCAGTTTTCAATTTTTACTCTTATAACAAGTACACCTATGTCATTCTCAGTAGTTAGGTATACTGGTTATCATTCAAAGATAAGGGGTGTGTGTTCGGTCGTTCATTCAGTCAGACCGATATAAGCAAATCTCCAAAACGTTGCCCAACTCCACACCCACTCATTAATTGTGGCCACGGGATGGTTGGGGCCATCATCCATCCTCAATCAACTTAGCTTTTTTCGCAATTATCGGTACTATATTTGGACATTCAAGTTCACCACTAACGTGTCACATGAAGGATCTCATTTCTGCAGGGGCTTTGGTTGGATAGGAGGATCCTTCGCGATCAGGTTTGAGGCGACTGCATACAAGGATGTGTGTGATGATGAGTATGATGAAGACTCTGAATAACAGTCGACTGAAAATCTAATGAATCCGGTCTGGGAGAACTTAATAAGATATATGGCTGGGTAGATCGTGTGATGCAAAGAAAGGGGTTAAACCCTCCTTCGGCGGACCAAAACATATAGCAATATCGTGTGCATTCTTTTATGGAACTTGTTAGTTAAAATGTTAACCCCGGGTTCAGACTATTAAATTTTCATAGAATTATTTAGAAATAAACGAGTCTCATTCAAGTGTTAACGAGAAACTTCAAGCTTATTAGCATATTAATTTGTGAAAGTGGATCACATATAATTTTACAGATAGATTTCATAAAAAAAGGTATCTAAATTTTCAACCTTTTATTCGAACTCCAAATAATTCACGGAATTATTTGAAATTTCATGGGTAGTTGTCCATGTGCCGAGGAGCAACTCTGAGCTTACTAGCGGATAAGTCCATGCAAGTAGGGCTCATACACTTGTACAAATGCTCTTCATGAACTTTTGTATTTTAAATTTCAACCTTTCATTTGCACCATCAAAATTTTCATGAAATTACCTGGAACTTTCTGAGATGACTTGGTGTATACAGGATCAACTTTTGCACATTTTGGGGGGTCCAGGCGCATCTAGGTCCGATGAGTGTACTCGGCCTATAAATTCCATTTGATTCTTTGATGATAGTAATAAAGAATTCATTTGGTCGTATGGTTTGGTCATATTCCTTACCAACAAACTTTAGTTCCAACAAAGGAAAACAAATAATCATCAACCATGATGGTTTTGGGTAGCATTTCTGTATCAACCACTTCTTCCATCTTTTCAATGATCTCGTTGGTGGCTAATTCAGTTCCTGAACTGCATGTTGAAAAAATTGCACATGAGGAATAATTTAAAGTTAAGGAGTACTAGACCACCAACCTGTATTTGTGTGCGTAATGCTTTTCTTATATATACCACAGAAACCTTGACTTACGCGAACAAGGATCTCCTCTGATATGTACCATTTCGGCTTCAATAGACTAGCTTGCCTTGTTTTAATATGCTGGCAGCACCAGCTAACATATCAAATAGGTAAAGGAGTGATAGAGAAGAATTGAAAACATATGAGAAAATCTAGGAATATGAGACATCAGGAGCAGTGGCTAGACAAGCTCTCTCAGGACCAGACCTAGCGGCAGCAATGCTGGGTGACGTTCACGATCGTGTCGCCGATGTTAGACCGATGGTTCCAGTTATCCAGCTCTTGAGCACGCTTTGGAATCCACTGCACCTTCACCTCCCAGAATTGCTTTGTTGTTGTTGATATGGAGCACGGCTGTCCCCAACGAAGTCAGTTTCTTAGGATGCCTGCTGCACTTTTAACGGCTAATCTTTGAAGCAGACCTCTGCTACAAAATGTATAAGAAAAAACCACATGTCTGCCGGGGGTTTGCTGGCCCTAACAGAGTTAGTTACATCGGGTGGCTGGCCGGCTGGCCCTGACCGACTGAATAGTAAAGCAAACCTCTACCACAAGACACTCCAGGACACCACCATATGTCTACGTTGCACTTCCTATTACGAAGACCGGCTCCACTTTTAAATTTCTTAGAGCAACTCCAATGGAGCGACCCATTTCGTCCGCCCGCGTCTGTTTGAGTCGGCGCGGACAAAAGTGGCGGCCCAACGCGCCGACCCAAACGGACGTGCATCCGTTTTTCGTCCGTGGGCAACCCATTCCCGGCCCATTTTTGAGCCTGATTTGCGTCGGCGCGGACATGCGACGGACGCGCGCTTGCTCGCCTACTCCTGTCCCCGGACCTGCTCGTCTGTGGCACATTGGCCTTCCCTCCCCCCAGCCAACAAGCAACCCTCGCCCCCGGCTCCTCCGTCACCGACGCCGCCGCCCATTTTTCCGGTGACTCTTCCAGCTGCCGCCGCCTCCACATCCGCCCAGCAATGCCACCCCTACCCCCAGTCGCCCGCCGCCGCCGTTTGGACGCCGGGGAGAAAGCTGGTTCCCCGCCGCTGTTTCCCCCAAGCCCAGCCGCCCCGCGACCAAAAAGACGCCTCGCCGCCCCAGCCACAGACGACCGACACGCTCGTCGGACGCCGTCACCCTCGTCTGACGCCGGCCGGGCAGCTAGCTGGTCTGTGGGCGCCGCGTCTCCCCTCTCCGGCCGTCTCCTTCTTCGACGCCCGCAAGCTGCTCGACAGTTTGCCAAGGTACGAAAATGGACTCCGCCGACGAGTTCTTTTTCCACAATTTCCTTTGTGACTCCGACGATTCGTCCGACGACGAGGAGGAGATATTGGCTGCTGTGTTGGTCCATCACCACCTCAACAACCAGCGGCCGTTATACCGTGGCTCCATTCCGGGCCACCTTCCGGCGTTGAATCGTAACCAGGAGAGCGGGCAACATTTGAGCAGTTCACTCAGTTTCATGAGACATGCGTCATTGGGAAACTCACGTGCAACTGCAAAATGATTTGGTTGAGTATACGTGGACTCATGTTGGCAACCAATAGATGTATCTTTTTTATTCGTTTTGCAAAACTATGTGAAATATTTTTATTTTTATTTGGCCTGTAAACTATACTATTTATTTGGGCGAACTATTTTGTTTGTTAAATTTTCATTTCACCATATGTGAGAATGCAATGCAAAATTGGGCGGCCAGCCGGCCACGCCTGCACATATGGGTCGGCGCGTTGGGCGTGCTGCCGACCCATATGAAAAATAGGGCGGATGCCGGGCGGGCGGCCGACCCAAACGGACAAAAGGCGAACGAAATCGCCGTCCGTTTGGGTCGGCCCGTGGGAGTTGCTCTTAGTCTTCTCAAGCATGCACATTGTAGCACAAGATCGACATCAGCTGCTTTTTTTATAAAGAGAATTAATTAATATCACGAAGATACCAATTACCAAAAGGATGTCCAAAGACATCAAGGATGCACACAAAAAAACAAAAATTAAGAAGAGAGAAATAGAAAACAAAACCCCCGTCTCGGTGATGAAACACTCGCAACAACAACACTGTAATTAACCACCATCGAAGACAACACCCAAGACAACACCCAGACCGCAAAAGAGATTCTCCAAAGACGACACCTCCGAGAAGGAAACAATGCACAAACGTTGTTTTCACCCGATTGAAGATCTTGAGTTTTCACCTTGGACAAAAGCCCGAGTTCACAAAACCATGCCTTCAGCAAGGCCATTGCCAGGAAAAACCAAAGAAGGTCAGACCTTGGGCTTTCACCCTGGAAATCGTGACTTGGTACTTGAGGACCACCACCCAAAATGCAGTCCACCTGTGCTGCCACCCCCGTCTTGCCAAGCCCGCCGCTGCAACTCACCAACACCTGACACACAAGAAGAACCTGTGCTGTTATTCTTCATCGCCACCAATACAACTATCCACCATTACGAACCATGAATTTCCCACCTCTGTAAATACCATGGAAATCGATATTTACACATGTCCGATGACACCGACAAGAAAGTGAAGCTCGCGCCACTCCCTCATGAAGTGTCACTGGACGAAGATAAGGGGGTGTGCAACTGAATCGATTCTAATCTTGATATCTAGTGGCGCCATGCGTGAATCAGCGGAAATTTCCGAGAGGAATACCAGAACTCATCAGCGTCGGGATAGAGGAGGCCAGCATGAAGCAGATTGATGACTTGGCGCTCGAAGATCAGCAGGGCCAAACCACCATCATCTCCCTACAGGACTGGCCATAGAGAACAAGACAGCCTCTACGTCCGAATTGGCCCCGATCGGCCTTGAGACCCATATTACGCCCTGAGGCCCAGATTAGATCGGAGCAACCCGCAGCCGGCGGGGTGCCAGCACCTCTACATCGCCCTTCCACCGAAGAATATCAGGCAATGGTTGGTGTGAATGTTATCTAACACTGCTTCTATAGTCAGTAGCAGACCACAAAAGATGCAGCCTGTCTCCTTCGAGGAAGCCGCCGTGCCATTAGAATTGTACGCACACTACCGTCAATGTCATCCCTTCCGCACGTCTTTCTACATTGGCTGCATCGTGGTGACATGCTCCTCTCCATGAACAGTCTGGCGCCGTTACCACCTGGCACCCTTTTTTTTTTCAAGCACAGTTTGAGAGTGAGTGGATAAAAGGAGGTAAAAGCACCCCAAATACCCCAACTTACATGGAATGTGATGATTTAGTTCCAAACTTGTAAAATACAATTTCACCATACCCCAACTTGTACTAGATGTGATGGTTAGTCCCCGGCCTATCATAGCTCAACAAGTGGCAGCCAGGTGGCTTGACCGGGCTTCGCCCGCACTTTTGGAGGAAACACCCTGCCGTCTTCTCTAATTAGATGAAGTATTAGTTGATCCATTTATTCTCTGGATTGTTTAAACATGGTCGACACTCCAGTCTACCGGTTGAAGGTGGCCACCAACCTGCAGGAAACTGTCTGGGATGCTGACATTGTGGTGAATGGACTGTCGTCCACCAAGAAAAGGGAGGTGTTTGAGGAGCTCATCGAATATTGGAAGGAGCATATCTGTGTTCCGGTGATCATTTTGCCCGCAAAGGGCATAGAAGCCTTCTTGGGCCCAATTCCTCGTATCATCACGCCTATGCAAATGATTAGTACCGGAGGTAAGGATGTATCTTACTCTGTGCTTGCCCTTGCATATATTCTATCTAGGAGTATATCAAAGTGTGCAATCATTTGGTATCCTCGAGGAAGAGTGATTGAATCGGCTAGAGAATGTGGCGAAACCTAGGATAGTGTTTGGTAATCAAGTGTTTGAATTGGTTATTTCCTCCCTTGTGCAATGCTTGTATAATACACTGTTTATTGAGAAGAAGAAAAAAATATAGTAGCTTTTCAGTGAAAGCCTTGTAATTTTTTTACTATTGACGGAAAGCAAAGCTTATGGCTTGATAATGTGTTGTGCAATGTCTGATTTGTTAGAATTATTGTATAGGGACAGGAGAGGTTGTTTAAACTTGTATCTCAATTCTATCTTTTCTTCTCTCTTATCCCGTGCAACGACCTCCTGGTCGATCTCCTCCTCATCCTGATCGATCTCTCTCGATCTCCTCTCTGTAACTTGTGAACCAAGGCTTTGCCTCAATATATACAATGCGGCCCGAGATAAAGGGTTCTACGCTTCCCAAACTATTTCACATGGTAACAGAGCCTCTTCCTCATCAGATCAAAAGAGATCGCATCTAGCTACCTTCGCGACCGAGCCATGTCTACCACCTCCGCCTCCATGTCACCCAGCATCATGGGCGCGATCACCACCACACTACAAAAAAATACACTTCCGTGATGATACGTGTTTGTCACGGTAGGTCGCGTTTTCTGTCATGCATGTACATCCATGACAAATTTATGACAGAATCAAGATAGTCATACCTCTTCTGTCTTAGAAGTGTTCCATGACATTGCCAAAATTATCATCATGGAAGTGTCCACTTCCATGACGATAAATCGCGCGTCACGGAACTGCTTTCGTCAAGAGTGACCTACATGTAGCATCCACCGTAACGGAATGCCGTTAAGCTATCGGGTCGGATTTTGGATCCGATAACCCGTTAACAGCCACGACCAATGCCGATTTTCCACGTGTAAAATTCTCATTGGTTGACGGATCCACGCGTCAGCTCCGCGTTGGCACAGGTGTCACTCCAACAGTCGAGATGGGCCTATAATATGTTAACACGTGGACTGGCCCAAAAGTGGCCCACAAAGATTAAGTGGGCCGGCCCAATTGAAGGCCCATAAGATTTAGCAGACCATAATGGACCGGCCCAGCTAAAGGCCCACAAAATTTAGCGGACCATAATGGGCCGGCCCAGCTAAAGGCCCCCACGATTTTGCAGACCTTAATGGGCCGGCCCAGCTAAAGGCCCACAAGATTTTGCGGACCACAATGGGCCGGCCCAGCTAAAGGCCCACTAGATTCTGCCGACCATAATGGGCCAGCCCAGCTAAAGGCCCAACATTCTCTATCAAATCGGTCCATCAACGGCCTATCCTAAACTTGTCATCAACGCGGCCAATGGTCACTTCTAGCCCGTTAACAGTCCGCTAAGTAATTGGGCCGAATTACGGCCCGGTTTATTTCCGGCCTGTTAAAAGGTCCGGCTTCATTTGGGCCCATTTACAGGCCATCAAAACTTTCGGCCCATAAACGACCGTGAAGGATTTGGGTCATATTCGGCCATGTCTGACATTCGGCCTGTTAGAGGCCCACTATAGCTTTGGGCCACTTTCGGCCTGTTAACGCCGGACCTAAACCATGGGCCATATGTGGCCCAACGTCATATCGGGCCCATTAGCGGCCCATATAAAAATGACGATAATCTAAGCCGACCGAAGTTCCGGCCTGTTAAAGGCCCGTGTATTAGGTCGGCACATTTACGGCCCGTCCGAATTTCGACCTATTAAGTCCAGTGGGTTATTTAGCATGATCAGGGCCCAATCTCACTTTCGGTCTATTAAAGGCCCATGTATTTTATGGGCTCGAGATATTTACACCTGTAAACGGCCAATTTTTACTGAGGGCCCAAATTATGTTTAGGCATGTTAAAGGCCCACTATGGGCACAGGCCTACCATAAAAATATGAAAGCTTATGCTGATTTAGGCCCACATATTTTTAGTGGGCTACATGCCAATTTCGGCCCATCGTTTTTAGCCCAATTGGAATGGGCCCGACGAATGTTGGCATGTTGGGCTCCTACGAAGCTTTAGGCCGAATACATTACTAAGATAAACCTACACTATACAAAAATAGCATCGTAATTACTGCAGCCTGAGGCAGCATCATAAATATTGTATCACAACAAAATAAATTCCAACCATACAACAAAAGTCCTGTTGGCATAAAGTTTACAGTCCTTCCAGATAAAAGCACCATCAGATGTATAGAAGCACTGATCATTTGACCTGAGTGCTAATGTCTCAGGCTGTAGAATCTGATGGAGCAGCACGATCTCCACCTTTTTCCGCCATTGCTCTTGAACAACGAAGCGAATGTCTATTAGTCTGGTTTCAAAACCATTCATATCTTGACGACATTTCTCAACCACTATTCTTGTTTCCGAAACAACGTCCACTAGGGATTGGACTTGTGTCTGGAGCACAGATATGTCACTCTATGTAGCAGGAAGATTTTGTTCAGTAGGCAATTTGGACGAGGTTACCTTGACAACCAACCCAGAATTACATAGGAAGGTGCTTTTCGCACTGTTAGTGGAGAGATACTGACGCACTGCAGCAAGATGTGACATGGTGCCTGTAGTAGCCTCGTCACCTTCAGGTGGTTGTGGTTGTTCAGTCATTTGTTCCATAGCTTCCTGAAAGTTTGAACTTGTAGATTGGTGTACCAGATAAGTTACTAATGAGGCAAAAACAAACAAAGTAGGTTAAACGTTTATACATAACTTATTTTGGTGAACTACTGTAATACATTAGCATGTATTGTAGTGCCAACTACATAATAAAATCACATTCGGAATATATGTCCATGTACCATGCCTACTGTATTGTCTATTTCCTCACATTCGTTGACATCTAAGGATAAAGAGACATGGTTTAAAGTAGGATGAACATAGTATGACATCATTCATATCATGGGCAAACAGATATAAAACAAACAGACTATTTTATCATTGTGTGCGCACGTGAACATAACAACTAGATTACAGATCAAGACCAAAAGAATATCCTTCATCTCTTTTAAACCATGTAAGGTGAAATGATACGTTAAGACAACTGTGAATAAAACTGAACAGAGTAACTGATATTGGCTGCAAACCAAGTACTTAAATAAACACATCACAATACCAATCAGTTCAAGGCAGGAGGAGTAAGGACTTACAACAGCGGCTTGAACTGGTGTGCTCATGCCCTTCATCTTGCTGGTGTGGCAATCCTTGAAGATTTGCACTGCATTCGGTTCAAGTTCTTTTTGGCCCGCACGGGATTTCCTCTGTATTTGGAACAAGTCAGTATAGATACGATAATATGACACAAAAAAGAAGAAGGAAGTAGCAGCTATTTACAAGAGCCTCGCAGTGTGCAATATAGCTACGAGATCCTGTGGTCTGTTGGAATTTCACTTTAGAACGGTTGGTTTTGTTCTTCAAACAGTTAGCTGATACACTTGTAAGGCACATACATAAATACAAGTTCAATATGTGGTCTAAACAAATACATATAGCCTACCTGTGATACTTTGAATCAGAATAGTGTTTAACGAGGGCTGTCCAGTCTTCATCTATAATATTTTCCACTGGAGATGTTTGGGCGATTTCATTGTTAGCCTTGCCTTCAAAGTGAGATTTTCTAAGGTGGTACCGATATTGTCGCAGAGAAGAGTAAAAAACATGAGTGCATGCTTGTCTAGTTGCATCATCTTTCGGATCCAACTTGAGCCTCATCTGTTGAAAAAAGAATGTAAGTCTTATTAGGAGGAAGCTAGAAAGTATGGGACAGAGCAAGACAATATTACTAATTGCGATGAATAACATTACTTACGGATAAATGGTCAAGGAAGGTGTTAAACTGGGTATTGTCTTTCTCATTCCTGTACCGGATCCACGTTGGGAGGATACGTGCATGACACCTAACGGCAACGGCTGCCTCTGATACTAACTTGGCTGATTTGTAGCATCATGTGGCCTTTTTAAACCTGCCTCAAAATGGATCTCGATTCTTCCTCCTTTAGATTTTGTTAATTTGTCAAGCATTATCCCTGATGTCTGTTTCCGCTTGCGCCATAGTGCTAGTTCAACAACGAATATGGAAAGTGTTAGTGTACATCAAACTGTGAGAGTACATATAAAGGAGCATGCAACTGCAACTTGACTCGGTCAGGTACCGCCTTAGTGTTGATGCCCATGAGGTTCATCTGATCTTGCCAAGTCTTGTTGTGTCAGCAGTGCTTCCGAAGTAGTGTTAGGTGTGAAGGCAGCTTGGGAACTGGCCAGTTCCGGAGCAAACGAACGAGTAACTAGGGATGGAAATTTTATCCATGGATCTGGATACCCATGGATACCCGACCCGATTGGGAAAGGGTATGGGGCGCATTTCTGCCCATGGGTCCGTGGATATGGATACCCACGGACAGCCGGGTTGGGCATGGTTATAGTTTGTGCTCCATGGATATCCAATGGATACCCGTATGGCATGTGGGGCCATATGTCAGTGACAGTAGAAAGAGCGAATCAATGGGAAACGGCAGGCAATATGCAACTGGTGCCATAAGCTATATGCTACAGAATCAACCTCTGGTATGTCACACTTAAGCACTCATCGTATTACTTTTTGCCTACTTATGCATGTAGTTTATGTTGTCATTTGTGAGTGAATGATGATGAGTTAACTTGATCTTTGGGAAGGATTCATGCTGACTTTTCTATGCCCATGGAGCTCCATGGGTATGTGGGTATCCAGTAGGTTTGGGCATGGGCACAAGTTGTGCCCATGGATAATTTGGTGGATGGGCAGAGGGTAGGAATATGGGTCAGGGGTTGGATTTGGACCAGCTCCACCCGCCCCAAACCCGACCCATTGCCATCCCTACGAGTAACTCATTGAGATGCTGGTACAGTTGAAGCGAATGCTACAGCTGGTGGAGCAGGTGATACTGTGTTTGTAGATTTAGCCGGTGGACTTGGACCTTCTACTGCACTATAAGTACCAGAGGAATCTCGATGGCAGAACGTTTTCCGTTTCACCCGACGAGTAACAGCACTCCCTACTATATTATTTTCCTTGCTCTTTTTTGACTTTGCCATGTCAAGTTGTACCCACAACACAAAAGAATAAAATCAATCTTCAGAACTCATTGATGCATGATACAGACAAGCAATACTTTGATGTAAGACAACCGTATGAGGATGGAATATGTAAGAAAAACAGGACGGCATGACATATTCATAGCTACGATGTGCAAACTAAGCAGAAGGATTTTCAAGAAAATAGAAGTAATGCAAGCTAGACACCATATGAAAGATGCAACCAATATTACTCTGCCAAGTTAAAAGTGTCTTGTCATAAGTGGCAATTCGAAAAATTAGAAGCAGTACAACGTAGAAATCAATGCAAGATGCAACCACTATCAAATTGCCATGTTAGAAGCGTCCAATCATGAGTGATTGATGCAGGATACACAACAGCAGTACTTTGCTGTAAGAACATGATATGATAGATAGATGCAATGTATTCTAGACACAGAAAGTCATGTCATATGCACATGTATAACGTATAAACTCAGCAGGTGCAATTTAATCAAAATAAAAGAAATACAGGCTAGACAACATATGCAACATGAAACCAATTATCACACTTTCTACTTAGAGCAAGCACGTGCGATGGTGGAGTACGGGAGATGAACTCATCATGTAGACTTGGGACTTCAACTTCATTAGCAGTAGCAGTGGCAAATCTAGAGAGTCTCTGTTTGCCTCGGTGCGGGGGACCACCAACATCCCCTAACTTACTCTTTTCCTTCCTATTTTCTGATATTGCCTTATGAAGTCAAAACCACAAGAAGATGAATAAAATTAGCTCTGCATAACTGGTTGATGCATGATACAGACCAACACTATTTGATGTAAGGCAAGCGCAGGATAGGAGGATGTAATATATACAAAAAAAGACAGCGTTTCATATTCACACGTACGATAGGAGGATGGAATATGTATGAAAAAATAGTAAGAGGAAGGCATTTCAACAAAATTAGAAGAAATGAAAGCTAGGCACCATATGAACATGCAACCAATATCACTCTATCAGGTAAAAAGTGTCTCGTCGTAAGAGCCATTTCAAGAAATTAGAAGCAGTACAAGCTAGCACTACTAGAAAAACCCCTACTAATGGCGCACCTAATATGGCCATTAATGGCGCATCTGTGGTGCGCCATTAACAGCACGCCATTAGTAATTTTTACTAATGGCGCACCACCTGGTTCGCCATTAGTATCTGGTATACTAATGGCGCACCGCGGGTGCGCCATTAGTATAGGCCAGCGTGCGCCATTAGTATGCCTCCCAGGAGCCATGTATACCCAGGTGCTTTGGCATACTAATGGCACACCACCACTGGATGCGCCATTAGTAACCGCATCATACTAATGGCGCACTACCCAGTGATGCGCCATTAGTATGCACTGTCATACTAATGGCGCACTGTCCTGTGATGCGCCATTAGTATGAATATTAGGTTTTTTTTATCTTTTTATTTTCTGTTTTTTGCACAGGTTACAAAATGTATAGTTTGACAAAATATAGACAGCACACATCAACAACAGATTCATCGAATACAATAGAAGATTAGTCTTTGAATACAATTCATCATATTAGTCTCCGAATACAATTCATCATATTAGTCTCCGAATTAAAAAGACCGAACAAAGATAGAACATTATATTACAAGTCTCGAGACCGCGAGTAGCGAGTTTGTCTTCACATTACAAGTTGATATCGATCATCTAAACTACCATCACATAGAAGAGAGCTGCGGTCATCACGATGAGCATCATCACCATGAAACTCGTCTTCATCCGGTTCCTCCAACGCTCCCTCCCCTCTCCCGCTAGATAGCGGGCGTATCTAGATTCGGCCTCGGCCCTAGTGGTGTACCCTTTGTAACTGTTACCGCTGAATCGGTGAACCTGTCTCCGACACTCCTCCCAGTCATCGTAGACTCCGGGAACCTTACCCTTGTACACGACATACGTCGGCATCGCTATGCACTAGCCAAACGAAACGTTAGTACCAATTCACAGACAATACATAAGCAATATATAATTATGCAACAGAACGATCGGAAGAGAAAAGGAAGACATTAATAGCATCGATTACATCTAAGTTGAACGACTCTCGAAACCAAAGAGACATACTACAAGTTCATTAAAGTTTAATTACAACATGAGCCAATCGATGTTTCAGAACTAGACAACTCGACTCAAGGGACCGGAGCGTGGATGAAGCCGCCATCTATCGTGGGAGTCATGAAAGAACGGGCGTTGTCATCCTGCATTTGTAGCATTGTGTCGATGTCACTGTTGGACGGTTGATTTCTGAGGTAGAACTGCCCCGTGGTACGAAGGACATCTTGATGGATGATTTCCGCAAACTCCGACTGGATGCGAAAGAATTCTTGTCGGAGGTCCGCGTCCTGGATTGCCGACACACTCGCGGCCCAATCTTTGAGTTTACTCGGTAGCAAAAGTTGATGATGGTCCCGTACGATCGCCCGCATGTGATGGATGGCGTAGTAGGCACCCTTCTGACCGCCAGGCGGCTGCTTGACGCAGCAGAACGTCGTATTGTGGGAGAACACGTGCTTGCCGTACTTACGAATAGGCCTGGTGAAGGTGCCTCCAGATTGGGCGTAGCCGGGGAGAACATCATCAAGAACCTTCTTGACATTTGTGTAGTCTACGTTCGACTGACGGTCCGGGTCGAAATACGTGGCCATGGAATATTTGGGGCTTAGGAGGATGAGCGTGCAACGTGTGTCACTGCAGAAAACACGGAATGTTAAAAGAAAAACGATCGAAAAGTAAGAATTCATATGTTACGGGCCGGTTGAGGGGAGGACTTACTCGGGAAAGTAAGGCACGAGGAAGTTATCCTTATCTTGGTTTGCCAGAATGACGCCTTCGAGGTAAGAACTCGCGACTTGCCGGTCCCCAGTGCTGCCCAAGATCTTGGCACGCATGTAGAAGGGGTCGACTATCACGATGTCCGGGGTCTTGTCGCGAATGATCCGCATCTCCATACTCAGCGAAAATAGCCGAACGAAGGTGTAGTGCAGCGGATGAAGGTTCAACATAGCGTGGATGTCATCAAAACGCAGGACGATCGTACGCCCGATGGAGTTATCCACAAAGCCCTTGCCCTCTGGCACCTTGGCCGCGAAAACCGGGTATGCCACATCCTTCTCCCTGAGACGCCGCTTCTCCAAAGCAAGAACACTGTCATGCAGACTCCGCATAGCACCGGTTGCAGCATTGAGCATATTTGTCAGTAGCAGCGCCCTACCCGCCACAT
Source organism: Triticum dicoccoides (assembly GCF_002162155.2). NCBI lineage: Eukaryota > Viridiplantae > Streptophyta > Magnoliopsida > Poales > Poaceae > Triticum > Triticum dicoccoides. The sequence goes on from NC_041384.1 coordinate 712,513,495, forward strand.
GCACCCTCCTCGAGATATCCTGCGGTGAAGGTGGCCCGTCCTGAGCACGGATCGTACTCGGTGCCGGCTGGCTCGCACCCTTCTTAGTCTTTCTTTTGCGTGCCTTCTTCTTCTCCTGTAATGGGACCGAGTTCTGCTCACAGACCGCCTTCTTGAGTGTGTTGGGGCTGATAATATTTCGCACCTCGCCTATCTGAGGCTCGGTGAAGTCGGCAGCTGGAGGCGTCTCCTGAGAGCTGAACGCCAGACGGCGCCTGTTGCAACTTGGCTTCTCCGCGGTACGAGCTAGATCGCACACGTCTTTTGTTGGGTTTGGTTCTTGAGAAGGAGGCCCCATGAAGTCGCCATCGTACCCATGCTCGGCAAAGTACTGATCGACGTTGCCAAATGTATCGTCGTCGTCGTCGTCGTCGTTCTGATCCTGTGCCATATGCATGTTTGGATCCAGTGGCATAGGGATGTCCGGCACCGTTACGGCGGTCTTGCCATGGGGCCGACTTGGCGCCGGCACGACTGGCGGTGTTGTCTTTGGGGTGGTGTCCCCCGCCCCCAAACGAATCTGGCTCTTCGGCCAAAGCAGGGGCCAGCTCAGGCAGGCGCTGAGGGTCATCACGTCATCATCGTCGGCCCCGACGGGTCGAATCGGAGGTAACAAGTCATCGCAGCCTGGCAGCACCCGAACCAATTGAACCCTAAACAAGTTGGGTGGCATCTGGGTACCGTGGAACAAGGGGTTGCCCGGTTGAACGATTTTGCCCTTGGCGACATCGACCAACTCGTTGTTCACGAAGTGGAGGAGAGTGCACGGAACGTCGGCGGCGCCCTGCGAAAACATGTAGGGCGTCAGGGATGCCCAGTCAAAGGCAAGGAGATGAAGTCCTCGGCCGAGAGAGGCTTAATTAGTTACCGTGATGATGGCGTCGAGCTCGGCTAATGTCGAGGCACCGCCAACGGCGGGCGTGCAGTTGACGGAGCGGCCGCTTGCTGAAGAGGTGCCGGCCGGCGTACACCCTGGTGCATTAAGCTCCCGTGCCGGCGTCGGAGACACCAATGCCGCCTCCGCCGGAGGCACCAATGGCCGCGCCATCGCATTATGCGAGTTGCTGGCCGTGAAGCTAGGAATCGGGGGCGGCCCCTGTTGGCCGCCCGCAATCCACGCACTCAACCCCGAGATCAAGGTAGGCACAAGGGCGGTGATCGTCGCTCCGAGTCGTTGTTCCACTTGCTCTTGGACAATCTCCAGAATCCGCGCCACCTGTGCCTAGAGTTCTTGAACCTCTCGCGCCTGGCTTTCCGAGCTGGTCTTTTTCTCCTTCCGCACACCGAGCTGGTCGTTGTTCCATTTTTTTATAAGACGGTGCGCGGGGTGCGGGGGGTCGGCGGCGGCGGTTGAGTAGGGGAATCGAGGGTGCGGGGGGTCGGCGGCGGCGGCCGGTGGACTGGGGGGTGCTCGGCGGCGAGGGGGGCCGGATCTGGCGAGGTGGGATAGCGATCGAGATGGAGGGGGATCAAGATCGAGTGTCCATGAAATTTAAAAATATTCATGATAGTTCAAAAAGTACCCATGAAATACAATCGAGAAATGAAGGCTACGATTTAAATACAATCGATCTTAGCTAGCTATCTGTTCACAATCTTCTTGCCCTTCTTTTTCGCAAATGGAGTTCTTCTGTGGAACAGACGTCCTTTAGGTAGGGTGGTCCTGCTTCTTCTTGTGGTGTATGCTGCTACTTCATCATCGTCGTCATGTTCGATCCTCGGGTCGCCGTACTTGTCGAAGTCTTGCTCATTGGCTACTCCATCCATTCCGATGATCTTCCTTTTGCCTCTCCTCACGACAACACGACTGGGCTTTGGCGGGTCGGTAATGAAGAAGCATTGGTCCACTTGGGAAGCCAGTACCCATGGCTCATTTTTCGCGGTGACGTTTGCGCCCGCGGTCTTGGATTTGGCTTCGGGTATAACCATGGTGGTGAAATACCGGTCTTCTTTTATGACGTTCTTGGCCCATCTGACACGGAACATCGGGACCTTCTCTCCAGCGTAGCTCAGCTCCCAGATCTCCTCGATCCTTCCGTAGTATCTGTCCTTGTCGTTACTGGTGTAGGATTCCATCGTTACCCCGGAGTTCTGATAACCATCGCTCTTCATGTCCTTGGCCTCGGTGTAGAATGTGTAGCGGTTGATATCGTACGCCTCATAGGTCATCAGGTTGTGCTCGGCGCCCTGTGACAAGGCGAATATGAGTTGTTCTTCCGCGGAAGAATCCTCATGTAAAGGGTACGACAGAAGCTTATGCTTGAACCAACGCGTGAAACATGAGTTGTGCTCTTTGAGTGTATCTCCGTCCGTCCTCTGTTGGCCTCGGTCATTGTACGTCTTTTTAATGAAGGTTTTGTGCTCTACCACCCAAGGATCGACCACGTCTATGTGTTGTAGCGCGACTAGGTTTGCTCTTTCAAAGTCGGCGAGTCGACCCTCAAAGTCGGCAGTGGGCAGTCTTTCCAATTTTTCAACAGCTTGTCTATTTCCTCGCCGCTCCTCGTACACGGGCGTTTTCGGGGTTCGGTTTCACCATCGAACAGATCCTTGCGTTTCCTCCACGGGTCATCATCGCGAAGCCACCTTCGATGTCCCATGAACACGGTTTTCGAAGACCCGGGATCTCTATCTAGCTGGCGATACGTTGTGTCATCCATGCACCTTACGCATCCAGAAAATCCGTGGACTACCTGCCCCGCAAGATATCCGTAACCGAGATAGTCGTGCACCATCGTGAGCAGTGCGGCTCTCATAGGGAAATATTCTTTCTCTGCGGCGTCCCACGTATTGGCTGGCGTTTTCCACAGCGTGTCAATCTCCTCTTTCAGCAGCCCCAGATACAGATTGATGTCGTTCCCTGGTTGTTTCGGCCCTTCAATTAGCATACTCATGTGAATGTACTTCCTCTTCATGCACAACCAGGGGGGAAGGTTGTACATCCACACGAACACAGGCCAGGTGCTATGTGTGCTTCTCTGGCTGCCAAACGGATTGACTCCATCGGTGCTCGCGCCCAGCACGATGTTCCTTCTATCGTTCCCAAATTCTGGGTATTCAAAGTTCAACGCTTGCCACTGGCTCGCATCCTTAGGGTGACTCAGCATCTTGTCTTTTTTATCTATCTCCGGATCATTTGCGTCATCTTCTCGCTTCTTCTCCTCCCTATCCGCGTGCCAACGCAGGAGCTTTGCTACCTTAGGGTCCGCGAAATACCGCTGCAGACGAGGAGTGATCGGAAAGTACCACACCACTTTTCGAGGAGCTTTCTTCCTCTTCTTGTATCGAGTGACACCGGACATATGGTAGACTCCGCGTGCTCGTCCCGATAAATGATGCAATTGTTCATGCACACATGGTATTTCACGTGCGGTAAATCCAGAGGACACACGATTTTCTTCGCCTCCTCCAAACTGGTCGGGCACTTGTTCCCCTTGGGAAGACGTTCGTGCCAGAATGACATGTTCTCGTCGAAGCATGCGTCGGTCATTTTGTGTTTTACCTTCATCTCCAGAGCCATGAGCGTTACTTTCAGGCGGGTATCCTCGGGCCTGCATCCTTCATACAATGGAGTAACCGCGTCTAACTCAAGTTGATCCATCTTGGCTTTCTCTCGGGCGGCAGCTCTTGCGTTATCCGTCTGCTTGAGAAGCAGCTCTTGAATATGAGGGTCCTGCACCCAGCCCATCGATGGTCCAGCGTCGTCTGCTCCGCCGACATCATCATCATGTCCTGCATCTTCTACATGATGACTGTGTACAGCATCACCGTCGTGATCATCTCCTGGGGATTCTTCGTCTTCTCGCCCCCCCGAGCCGCGGTGGTTGTCTTGCTGCCCTTCCTCATTTCTTGCCCGGCCCCCATGGACGACTTCGTAGTCATCTTCATCACCTTGCCACCGATAGCCATCCATGAAACCACGCAAGAGCAGGTGGTCCCGCACCTGCCCGGAATCCGGGTCCGCAATAAGGCTATTCAGCTTGCATCTTCGACACGGACATCTTATCTCCGTCTCGTTCTTTTGAAGCATCTCAGCCTTCGCGGACCTCAAAAACCTATTCACGATGCCTTCGGTCATCGTGCGGACCATGGTCGCCTGCGGGGTAGAGCAAAACGATATTTTAGAACCAAGAAAAAATTTGGCATGACTTTCCCTAAAAATAGGACCAAAAAGAATGCTTAATGCCAAAATTCTCGCCGAAACGGAAATGAATCAACATTCCGGCAAAATATTGGCAACTATCGCATTTCAAATACCGGTACACCTCCAAACACAAACACATATGCAACACCACAAACATATGCAACACCACGAACATACATAGATCTAGCTAGGCCATAAAAAGTGCATGTGCACATTGTTTGTAGGGAGAACAACATAAATATAGCTTCCCCCCTTACTTACCTAGCAAAACAAGGTAACTTAACCACTTAATTTGAATGAATCTATGGTGGAAATGAGGTGAAAAAGCGGAGGCACCCGAGACAAGGAGGAGGCGGTGGAGAGAATGAAGTGGGGAGAAAGTGAGTGTGGGAGGAGAGGCTGTCCAAAATATCTTGTTGCTGCCCACTTACTAATGGCGCACCAGCAACAAATGCGCCATTAGTAATCCAGGTTACTAATGGCGCACCCCCTGGCGGTGCGCCATTAGAACTTTTGCAAAAAAAGGAATAAAAGCAATAATAAAAAAAATAACATTAGTGGCGCAACTCCTGGATGGTGCGCCATTACTAGTTACAACTAGTAATGGCGCACCACCAGGGGATGCGCCATTAGTATGTTTGGACAGGCGCACTAGTTCAAAAAAAAAATTTGGTACTAATGGCGCACCATGGTCAGGGTGCGCCATTAGTAGTTTCAACACTAATGGCGCATCAGAGGGTGGTGCGCCATTAGTATATACTAATGGCGCACCACTTGTCTTGTGCGCCATTAGTGTCATTTCCATCTATAGCCCTTTTCCTAGTAGTGTAGAAGACAATGCAAGATGCAACCTATATCACTGTCCCAAGTTAAATGTGTATTATGGGTAAGTGATCGTTGTAGGTATAAGTTGTAAGCTACGCAGATGCAATTCAACATAATCAGAAGTAATACAAAATAGACATCATACGGAAAACGCAACCACGTATAACAGTTCCAAGTAAGAGCAAGCACCTGTGATGGTGGAGTAGGGGAGATGTGCTCATCATGTACACGTATGTTCTAGAAACAGGAACACGTGTCATATTCACAGGCATTATATGTAAAGTAAGCAGATGCAATTCAAGTTAGAAGCAATACAAGCTAGACATCATATGTAACATGCAACTGTTGGGGAACGTAGAAGAAATTCAAAATTTTCCTACGTGTCACCAAGATCTATCTAAGGAGAGACCAGCAACGAGTAGAAAGAGAGTGCATCTACATACCCTTGTAGATCGCTAAGCGGAAGCGTTCAAGTGAACGGGGTTGATGGAGTCGTACTCGTCGTGATTCAAATCACCGATGATCCTAGTGCCGAACGGACGGCACCTCCGCGTTCAACACACGTACAGCCCGGTGACGTCTCCCACGCCTTGATCCAGCAAGGAGAGAGGGAGAGGTTGAGGAAGACTCCATCCAACAGCAGCACAACGGCGTGGTGGTGGTGGAGGAGCATGGCAATCCAGCAGGGCTTCGCCAAGCACCATGGGAGAGGAGGAGTAGGAAGAGAGGTAGGGCTGTGCCAGAACTTCGTGTATAGCTCCCATGCGCCTCCCCACTATATATAGGGGTGGAGGGGCTGGTTTCTTGCCCTCCAAGTCCATTGGGGCGTTGGCCAAGGTGGGAGGAAAGAAATCTCATTATTTCCTTCCCCACCGATTGTTATCCCCCCCTTTTAGGGATCTTGATCTTATCCCTTCGGGATATGATCTTATTCCTTCTAAGGGGGGATCTTGGTGCGCCTTGACCAGGGGTGTGGGGCCTTGCACCCACTACCCACGTCCATGTGGGTCCCCCCATGCAGGTGGGCCCCACTCCGGAACCTTCTAGAACCTTCCCGGTACAATACCGAAAAATCCCGAACATTTTCCGGTGGCCAAAATAGGACTTCCCATATATAAATCTTTACCTCCGGACCATTCTGGAACTCCTCGTGACGTCCGGGATCTCATCCGGGACTCCGAACAACATTCGGTAACCACATACAAACTTCCTTTATAACCCTAGCGTCATCGAACCTTAAGTGTGTAGACCCTACGGGTTCGGGAGACATGTAGACATGACCGAGACGTTCTCCGGTCAATAACCAACAGCGGGATCTGGGTACCCATGATGGCTCCCACATGTTCCACGATGATCTCATCGGATGAACCACGATGTCAAGGACTTAATCAATCCCGTATTCAATTCCCTTTGTCTATCGGTATGTTACTTGCCCGAGATTCGATCGTCGGTATCCAATACCTTGTTCAATCTCGTTACCGGCAAGTCACTTTACTCATTCCGTAACACATCATCCCGTGATCAACTCCTTGGTCACATTGCGCATATGATGATGTCCTACCGAGTGGGCCCAGAGATACCTCTCCGTTTACACGGAGTGACAAATCCCAGTCTCGATCCGCATAAAACAATAGATACTTTCGGAGATACCTGTAGTGCACCTTTATAGTCACCCAGTTACGTTGTGATGTTTGATACACCCAAAGCACTCCTACGGTATCCAGGAGTTACACGCTCTCATGGTCGAAGGAAGAGATACTTGACATTGGCAAAGCTCTAGCAAACGAACTACACGATCTTTGTGCTAGGCTTAGGATTGGGTCTTGTCCATCACATCATTCTCCTAATGATGTGATCCCGTTATCAACGACATCCAATGTCCATAGCCAGGAAACCATGACTATCTGTTGATCACAACGAGCTAGTCAACTAGAGGCTCACTAGGGACATATTGTGGTCTATGTATTCACACGTGTATTACGATTTCCGGATAATACAGTTATAGCATGAATAAAAGATAATTATCATGAACAAGGAAATATAATAATAATACTTTTATTATTGCCTCTAGGGCATATTTCCAACAGTCTCCCACTTGCACTAGAGTCAATAATCTAGTTCACATCGCCATGTGATTAACACTCACAGGTCACATCGCCATGTGACTAATACCCAAGAGTTTACTAGAGTCAGTAGTCTAGTTCACATCACTATGTGATTAACACTCAATGAGTTTTATGTTTGATCATGTTGCTTGTGAGAGAGGTTTTAGTCAATGGGTCTGAACCTTTCAGATCCGTGTGTGCTTTACAAATCTCTATGTCATCTCCTAGATGCAGCTACCACGCTCTATTTGGAGCTATTCCAAACAACTATTCTACTTGGAGCTATTCTAAATTATTGCTCCATTATATGTATCCGGTCTCTCTACTCAGAGCTATCCGGATAGGTGTCAAGCTTGCATTGTCGTAACCTTTACGACGAACTCTTTTACCACCTCCATAATCGAGAAAATTCCTTAGTCCACTAGTTACTAAGGATAACTTTGACCGCTGTCCTGTGAGCCATTCTTGGATCACTCTTGTACCCCTTGACAGACTCATGGCAAGGCACACTTCAGGTGCAGTACACAGCATAGCATACTGAAGAGCCTACGTCTTAAGCATAGGGGACGACCTTCGTCCTTTCTCTCTATTCTGCCGTGGTCGAGCTTTAAGTCTTAACTTCGTACCGTACAACTCAGGCAAGAACTCCTTCTTTGACTGGTCCATCTTGAACACCTTCAAGATCATGTCAAGGTATGTGCTCATTTGAAAGTATTATTAAGCATTTTGGTCTATCCTTATAGATCTTGATGCTCAATGTTCAAGTAGCTTAATCCAGGCTTTCCATTGAAAAACACTTTCAAAATAACCCTATATGCTTTCCAGAAATTCTATGTCATTTCTGATCAACAATATGTCAACAACATATACTCATCAGAAATTCTATAGTGCTCCCACTCACTTCTTTGGAAATACAAGTTTCTCATAAACTTTGTACAAACCCAAATTTTTTTTGATCATCATCAAAGCATACATTCCAACTCCGAGATGCTCACTCCAGTCCTTAGAAGGATTGCTGGAGCTTTGCATACTTATTAGCATCTTTCGGGATTGACAAAACCTTCTGGTTGTATCACATACAACCTTTCCTCATTAAAATCGTCGAGGAAACAATGTTTTGACATCCTATCTGCAAGATTTCATAAATAATGCAGTAATCTCTAATATAATTCCAACAGACTCTTAGCATCGCTAGGAGTGACAAAATCTCATCGTAGTCAACTCCTTGAACTTGTCGGAAAACATCTTAACGACAAGTCGAGCTTTCTTAATGGTGACATTTACCATCATTGTCCGTCTTCCTTTTGAAATCCATCTGTACTCATTAGCCTTACGACCATCGAGCCGTTCTGTCAAAGTCTACACTTTGTTTTCATACATGGATCCTCTCTCGGATTTTATGGCCTCAAGCCATTTATCGGAATCCGGGCCCACCATCGCTTCTCCATAGCTCGTAGGTTCATTTTTATCTAGCAACATGACCTTCAAGACAGGATTACGTACCACTCTGAAGTAGTACGCATCCTTGTCAACCTACGAGGTTTGGGAGTGACTTGATCCGAAGTTTCATGATCAATATCATAAGCTTCCACTTCAATTGGTGTAGGTGCCACAGGAACAACTCCCTGTGCCCTGTCACACACTAGTTGAAGAGACGGTTCAATAACCTCATCAAGTCTCCACCATCCTCCCACTCAATTCTTTCGAGAGAAACTTTTCCTCGAGAAAGGACCCGATTCTAGAAACAATCCATATTGCTTTCGGATCTGAATTAGGAGGTATACCCAAATGTTTTGGGTTTCCTATGAAGATGCATTTTATCCGCTTTGGGTTCGAGCTTATCAACCTGAAACTTTTTCATATAAGCGTCGCAGCCCCAAACTTTTAAGAAACGACAACTTAGGTTTCTCTAAACCATAATTCATACGGTGTCATCTCATCGGAATTACGTGGTGCCCTATTTAAAGTGAATGTGGTTGTCTCTAATGCCTAACCCATGAACGATAGTGGTAATTCGATAAGAGACATCATGGTACGCACCATATCCAATAGGGTGCAACTATGATGTTCGGACACACCATCACATTATGGTGTTCCAGGCGGTATTAATTGCGAAACAATTTCCACAATGTCTTAATTGTGTGCCAAAACTCGTAACTCAGATATTCATCGCTATGATCATATCATAGACATTTTATCCTCTTGTCACAATGATCTGCTACTTCACTCTGAAATTACTTGAACCATTCAATAATTCAGACTTGTGTTTCATCAAGTAAATATACTCAACATTTACTCGAATCATCTGTGAAGTAAGAACATAATGATATTCACTGCATGCCTCAGCACTCATTCGACTGCACACATCAAAATGTGTTACTTCCAACAAGTTGCTATCTTGTTCCATCTTACTGAAAATGAGGCTTTTCAGTCATCTTGCCCATGTGGTATGATTTGCATATCTCAAGTGATTCAAAATCAAGTGAGTCCGAACGATCCATTTGCATGGAGTTTCTTCATGCATATACACCAATAGACATGGTTCGCATGTCTCAAACTTTTCAAAAACGAGTGAGTCCAAAGATCCATCAACATGGAGCTTCTTCATGCGTTTTGTACCATTATGACTTACATGGCAGTGCCACAAGTAAGTGGTACTATCATTACTATCTTATATCTTTTGGCATGGAAATGTGTATCACTACGACCGAGATTCAATAAACCATTCCTTTAGGTGCAAGACCATTGAAGGTATTATTCAAAAATAGAGTAACCATTATTCTCCTTAAATGAATAACCGTATTGCGATAGACATAATCCAATCATGTCTATGCTCAACGCAAACACCAATCTCGGTGGTAGAGGGAGCGTGCGATGCTTGATCATATCAACCTTGGAAACACTTCCAACATATATCGTCAGCTCACCTTTAGCTAGTCTCCGTTTATTCCGTAGCTTTGATTTCGAGTTACTAACACTTAGCAACCGAACCGGTATCCAATACCCTGGTGCTACTAGGAGTACTAGTAAAGTACACATTAACATAATGTATATCCAATATACTTCTATCGACCTTGCCAGCCTTCTCATCTACCAAGTATCTAGGGTAATGCTGCTCCAGTGGTTGTTCCCCTTATTACAGAAGCACTTAGTCTCGGGTTTGGGTTCAACCTTGGGTTTCTTCACTAGAGCAGCAGCTGAATTGCCGTTTCATGAAGTATCCCTTTGTTCCCTTGCCCTTCTTGAAACCAGTGGTTTCACCAACCATCAACAATTGATGCTCCTTCTTGATTTCTACTTTCGCGGTGTCAAACATCATGAATATTTCAAGGATCATCATATCTATCCCTGATATGTTATAGTTAATCACGAAGCTCTAGCAGCTTGGTGGCAATGACTTTGGGGAAACATCACTATCTCATCTGGAGGATCAACTCCCACTCGATTCAAGTGATTGTTGTGCTCAGACAATCTGAGCACAAGCTCAACGATTGAGCTTTTCTCCCTTAGTTTGCAGGCTAAGAAAATCGTCGGAGGTCTTATACCTCTTGACGTGGGCACGAGCCTGAAATCCCAATTTCAGCCCTCGAAACATCTCATATGTTCCGCGACGTTTCGAAAACGTCTTTGGTGCCTCTACTTAAACCATTTAATTGAACTATCACGTAGTTATCAAAACGTGTATGTCCGATGTTCGCAACATCGACAAACGACGTTGGGGTTCAGCACACTGAGCAGTGCATTAAGGACATAAGCTTTCTACTGATCGCATAATCGCTACTATCAACTTTCAACTATATTTTCTCTAGGAACATATCTAAACAGTGGAACTAAAGCGCGAGCTTACGACATAATTTGCAAAAGGTCTTTTGACTATGTTCAGGATAATTAAGTTCATCTTATGAACTCCCACTTAGATAGACATCCCTCTGGTCATCTAAGTGATCACATGATCCGAGTCAACTAGGCCGTGTCCGATCATCACGTGAGACGGACTAGTCATCATCGGTGAACATCTTCATGTTGATCGTATCTACCATACGACTCATGCTCGACCTTTCGGTCTCCGTTTTCCGAGGCCATGTGTGCACATGCTAGGCTCGTCAAGTTAACCCTAAGTGTTTTCGCTGTGTAAAACTGTCTTACACCCGTTGTACGTGAACGTAAGAATCCATCACACCCGATCATCACGTGGTGCTTAGAAGCGACGAACTGTAGCAACGGTCCACAGTTAGGGGAGAACACTTCTTGAAATTTTGTAAGAGATCATCTTATTTACTACCGTCGTCCTAAGCAAACAAGATGCATAAACATGATAAACATCACATGCAATCAAATAGTGACATGATATGGCCAATATCATTTTGCTCCTTTTGATCTTCATCTTCGGGGCTCCATGATCATCATCGTCACCGGCACGACACCATGATCTCCATCCTCGTGTCTTCATGAAGTTGTCACACCAACGACTACTTCTACTTCTATGACTAACGCGTTTAGTAATAAAGTAAAGTAGTTTACATGGCGTTCTTCAATGACACGCAGGTCATACAATGAATAAAGACAACTCCTACGGCTCCTGCCGGTTGTCATACTCATCGACATGCAAGTCGTGAATCCTATTACAAGAACATGATCAATCTCATACATCACATATCATTCATCACATTCTTCTTGGCCATATCACATCACATAGCATACCCTGCAAAAACAAGTTAGACGTCCTCTAATTGTGTTGCATGTTTTACGTGGCTGCTATGGGTTTCTAGCAAGAACGTTTCTTACCTACGCAAGACCACAACGTGATATGCCAATTGCTATTTACCCTTCATAAGGACCCTTTTCATCGAATCCGTTCCGACTAAAGTGGGAGAGACTGGTACCCGCTAGCCACCTTATGCACCAAGTGCATGTCAATCGGTGGAACCTGTCTCACGTAAGAGTACGTGTAAGGTCGGTCCGGGCCGCTTCATCCCACAATACCGTCGAAACAAGATTGGACTAGTAACGGTAAGCATATTGAACAACATCAACGCCCACAACTACTTTGTGTTCTACTCGTGCAAAGAATCTACGCAATAGACCAAGCTCATGATGCCACTGTTGGGGAACGTAGCAGAAATTCAAAATTTTCCTACGTGTCACCAGGATCTATCTAAGGAGAGACCAGCAACGAGTAGAAAGAGAGTGCATCTACATACCCTTGTAGATCGCTAAGCAGAAGCGTTCAAGTGAACGGGGTTGATGGAGTCGTACTCGTCGTGTTTCAAATCACCGATGATCCTAGTGCCGAACGGACGGCACCTCCGCGTTCAACACACGTACAGCCCGGTGACGTCTCCCACGCCTTGATCCAGCAAGGAGAGAGGGAGAGGTTGAGGAAGACTCCATCCAACAGCAGCACAACGGCGTGGTGGTGGTGGAGGAGCGTGGCAATCCAGCAGGGCTTCGCCAAGCACCATGGGAGAGGAGGAGTAGGAAGAGAGGTAGGGCTGTGCCAGAACTTCGTGTATAGCTCCCATGCGCCTCCCCACTATATATAGGGGTGGAGGGGCTGGTTTCTTGCCCTCCAAGTCCATTGGGGCGTTGGCCAAGGTGGGAGGAAAGAAATCTCATTATTTCCTTCCCCACCGATTGTTATCCCCCCTTTTTAGGGATCTTGATCTTATCCCTTCGGGATATGATCTTATTCCTTCTAAGGGGGGATCTTGGTGCGCCTTGACCAGGGGTGTGGGGCCTTGCCCCCACTACCCACGTCCATGTGGGTCCCCCCATGCAGGTGGGCCCCACTCCGGAACCTTCTAGAACCTTCCCGGTACAATACCGAAAAATCTCGAACATTTTCCGGTGGCCAAAATAGGACTTCCCATATATAAATATTTACCTCCGGACCATTCCGGAACTCCTCGTGACGTCCGGGATCTCATCCGGGACTCCGAACAACATTCGGTAACCACATACAAACTTCCTTTATAACCCTAGCATCATCGAACCTTAAGTGTGTAGACCCTACGGGTTCGGGAGACATGTAGACATGACCGAGACGTTCTCCGGTCAATAACCAACAGCGGGATCTGGATACCCATGATGGCTCCCACATGTTCCACGATGATCTCATCGGATGAACTACGATGTCAAGGACTTAATCAATCCCGTATTCAATTCCCTTTGTCTATCGGTATGTTACTTGCCCGAGATTCGATCGTCGGTATCCAATACCTTGTTCAATCTCGTTACCGGCAACTCACTTTACTCGTTCCGTAACACATCATCCCGTGATCAACTCCTTGGTCACATTGCGCATATGATGATGTCCTACCGAGTGGGCCCAGAGATACCTCTCCGTTTACACGGAGTGACAAATCCCAGTCTCGATCCGCATAAAACAATAGATACTTTCGGAGATACCTGTAGTGCACCTTTATAGTCACCCAGTTACGTTGTGACGTTTGATACACCCAAAGCACTCCTACGGTATCCAGGAGTTACACGCTCTCATGGTCGAAGGAAGAGATACTTGACATTGGCAAAGCTCTAGCAAATGAACTACACGATCTTTTGTGCTAGTCTTAGGATTGGGTCTTGTCCATCACATCATTCTCCTAATGATGTGATCCCGTTATCAACGACATCCAATGTCCATAGCCAGGAAACCATGACTATCTGTTGATCACAACGAGCTAGTCAACTAGAGGCTCACTAGGGACATATTGTGGTCTATGTATTCACACGTGTATTACGATTTCCGGATAATACAGTTATAGCATGAATAAAAGACAATTATCATGAACAAGGAAATATAATAATAATACTTTTATTATTGCCTCTAGGGCATATTTCCAACAGCAACCACATATAATAGTGTCAAGTTAGAGCAAGCACCTGTGATGGTGGAGTAGGGGAGATGTGCTCATCATCTACACAGCTACGTTGACTGTCCAGCCTTGTGTTGTCTTGCGAATCTTGTTGGGAGGATGGCGGAGTAGAATCTGTAGAGACCCCCTATTTGAGTTGCTCCGAAGGACCACCATCATCCACTGCCGGACTAATTTCCTTCAGCTGTAATGATTTTCTATTGTGAAGTCAAACTGATAAGAAAAAGGAATAAAATTCGCTCTTCAGAACACATTCATGCATGATACTAACGAACACTACTCGGATGAAAGGCAAACACATGATGCGAGGATGGAATATGTATGAAAAACAGGATGGTTTGACATATTCACACCTATGATGTGGTAACTAAGCAGAAGGCATTTCAACAAATTAGAAGCACTGCAAGCTAGACACCATATGAAAGATGCAACCAATATCACTGTGCCAAGTTCAAACTATATGGCGTTTCAACAAATTAAAAGCAGTACATGCTAGAAATCATATGCAAGACACAACCAATATCACAGTGGCGACTTAAAGGTGCCTTATCATATAAGTGACTAATGCGGGATATGCAAGAATAGTAGTCTGATGTAGAAACAGGAACACATGTCATATTCATAGGCATTATGTGTAAAGTAAGCAGATGCAATTCAACAAAGTTAGAAGCAATACAAGCTAGACATCATACGCAACATGCAACCACATATAATAGTGCCAAGTTAGAGCAAGCACCTGTGATGGTGGAGTAGGGGAGATGTGCTCATCATCTACACAGCTACGTTGAATGTCTAGCCTTGCGTTGTCTTGCGAATCTTGTTGGGAGGATGGTGGAGTAGAATCTATAGAGAACCTCCATTTCAGTTGCTCGGACGGACCACCATCATCCAATGCCTTGCCAATTTCCTTCAGCTTTATTGATTTTTCATTGTGAGGTCATACCGACAAGAAAAAGGAATATCATTCGCTCTTCAGAACTCATTCATGCATGATACTGACAAACACTACTCTGATGAAAGGCAAAGTCAAGATACGAGGATGGAATATGTACGAAAAAATGGACGGCTTGACATATTCACACCTATGATGTGGTAACTAAGCAGAAGGCACTTCAACAAATTAGAAACACTGCAAGACACCATATGGAAGGTGCAGTCAATATCACTCTGCCAAGTTAAAACTATCTCGTCATAGGTGGCGTTCATCAAACTAGAAGCAATACATGCTAGAAATCATATTCAAGGCGCAAACCAATATCACACTGCCAACTTAAAGGTGTCCCATCATAAGTGACTGATGCAGGATACACAAGAAGAGTAGTTTCATGTAAGAACATGGTGTGCTAGACAGATATAGTATGTACCAAAAACAGGAAAGCGTGTCATATTCACATGTATCATGTGTAAGCTAAGCAGATGCAGTTTACACTAATTAGGAGAAATACGAGCTAGACACCATATGCAACATGCAACCAGATATCACACTGCCAAGTTAGAGCAAGTACCTTGGATGGTGGAGTAGGGGAGCGGAGACTTGGACCTTGTAATGCACTATCAGTACAAGGAGAATCGGTACAGATGCTCCGTTTACGTTGCTGCAGAGGACCACCATCATCGCCTTCCTTACTCTTTTCCTTCCTCTTTCTTGATTTTGCCTTGTCAAGTCAAACCCACAAGAAAAAAGAATAAAATTTGCTCTTCAGAACTCATTGATGCATGATACTGATGAACACTACTTTCATGTAAGGCAGCCGCATGATAGGAGGATGGAATATATATGAAAAATAGGACGGCGTGACATATTGACATGTATGATTTATAAAGTGTAAACTAAGCACAAGGTGCTTGAACTTATTAGGATCGATGCAAGCTAGAAACCATATAAAAGATGAAACCAATATCACTCTGCCAAATTAAAAGGGTGCCCTAACAAATGTATTTGACCTAATTAGAAGCAATACATGGCAATAGGCTAGAAATAATATGCAATATGCAACGAATAAAGGTGACTCATCGTAAGTGATTGATGCAGGATACAGAAGAGAGGTAGTTTCATGTAAGAACAAGGTTAACACATAGATGTAGTGTGTACCAAAAATACAAAGGCATGTCATATTCATAGGTATAGTGTGTAAACTAAGCAGATGCAATTTACCCTAATTAGAAGCATTACATGCTAGACACCGTATGCAACATGCAACCACATATCACACTGCGAAGTTAGAGCAAGCACCTGTGATGGCGGTGTAGGGGAAGTGCGGTCTTCAGGTACAGAGCTACGTTCAATATCTTCATTTAGGCTTGCTGTTTCTTCAGAATCATGTGGAGAGGATGAAATTGCATTCTTTATAAGAGTATTGCGTCTCATATTAACCCACGCGCGTGACTGTCTCATCATAAGCGATAGACGCAGGATACACAAGAACAGTAGTTTGATGTAAGAACATGGTGTGATAGGCAGATGTAGTATGTACCAAAAACAGAAAGGCGTGTCATATTCACATGTATAATGTGTAAGCTAAGGAGATGCAATTTAACAAATTAGGAGCATTGATGAGGTATACACAAGAAAAGTGCCTTATCATAACATATAGTATGTACCAAAAACAGGAAAGCGTGTCATATTCACATGTATCATGTGTAAGCTAAGCAGATGCAGTTTACACTAATTAGAAGCAATACGAGCTAGACACCATATGTAACATGCAACCAGATATCACACTTCCAAGTTAGAGCAAGAACCTTGGATGGTGGAGTAGGGGAGCAGAGACTTGGACCTTGTAATGCACTATCAATACAAGGAGAATCGGTACAGATTCTCCATTTACGTTGCTGCAGAGGACCACCATCATCGCCTTCCTTACTCTTTTCCTTCCTCTTTATTGATTTTTCCTTGTCAAGTCAAACCCACAAAAAAAAGGAATAAAATTTGCTCTTCAGAACTCATTGATGCATGATACTGATGAACACTACTCTCATGTAAGACGAACACTACATATCACACTGCCAAGTAAGAGCAAGCACCTGCGATGGTGGTGTGGGGGAATTGCGGTGATCAACTAGAGAGATGCGTTGACTATCTTCATTTAGCCTTGCTGTTTCTTGAGAATCATGTGGGGAGGATGACACTTCACTCTTTAAACGAGTATGGCGTCTCACAGAAACCCACCCGTGTGACTGTCTCATCATAAGTGATTGACGAGGGATACAAAAGAGCATTAGTTTGATGTACGAAGATGGTTAATAGACATATGTAGTATGTACCAAAAACAGGAAGGCATGTCATTATCAAAGGTATAATGTGTAAAGTAAGCAAATGCAATTTAACCAAATTGGAAGCAATACAAGCTAGACACCATATGCAACATGCAACCACATTTGACAGTGTGAAGTTAAAGCAGGCACCTGGGATGGTTGTGTGTGGCAATTGAGATCGTCAACTGCAGAGCTAAGTTTACTGTCTCCAACTGCTGACACTAAACCCGTTAGAGCGCTAGAACGCTTAGTGCTTATCTTCGAATTACACTAGAGCGACTTCTGTCTTTTCTTTTCTGCATTCATCAAAACTGCGTCAGAGTATGAAATACCCATGCATAAAGAACAATAGTGTGAGTATGGGTGAAGTGTGTGCACAATTAGTACAGTGTAAAGGTAGCAGAAGCAAGTCGGTGAGAAATAAATGACGGGAGACATATGATATCTCTACAACATGCATGGCACACTAAATTACTACAGGATTCTATGAAAATAACAGTCGACTGAAAGCAAATAGGTCAGTCCATTTTTTCTGCACCGTCTGATGTACAAAGAACGGGCAGATCGCCTTCATCTACCTCCACCGAGTCAGTGTTGACGATCTTCCTCGAAACGCTAGTGACCACCGGCCCAGTATTCCTCCCCTGCCTGCGCCCTCCCCTCGACCTCACCGCACCGCCCCCCCCCCGGTCATCCATTCAAGCCCCGCCAACCTCCAGATCGGGCGCAAGCAGCTCCTGTGCCCCACACCCCTATGATAGACACCGATGCGCCGCTTCCCTGGGGAACAGGCGGACTAGGTGCTCCGCGCGCCTAAGCGAGTGCTGCTTCTTTTAATTGCAATTCGACTAACCCTGAATTGAAATCCAGGCGGGCTACTGACCTCTAGCAAAGGTGAAATAGTAAAAGGGAGGAAACATTATGCATTTAGTATCACGAAGAAGATGAAGTAAGAAGCGCTCAACTAGTTTCTTTCGTGGGATGAATACGGTGTGAGCGGAGACGTAAGATTTGCACGAATAAGGGAAGAGGAGTACCTCTTTCTGCTGGCAGTGTTGTGTCCTCCTTCTTCTTTTCCGACAATCTTCTTGTTGTTCGCCGGCAACCAGAAGTTGTCGAGGACGGTGCAGCCTTGGACGAACCAATGGCCATGTTGTTGAGTGTGGTGCGGTGGCCATCTGTCGGCGGCGAGGAAGCAGATCCGAGTCGGCGAACGACGGCTTAGCGGGAACAGCTCTGGTGCGATGGAGGGTTGCGACAGTGGAGCTGCAGCAGTGAGGCACAGGACGGCGTGGTCAGAGTGGTTCTGGTATGGCACACGTCGGCGTCGGTGTCCTGGAGGCAGCTCTACCTCGGCTTCAGCTGCTAAGTCCTTGAGGACGTTGCAGTTGCGGTTGCGTTGGACGACGACGTCGGGGTACCGGCTCCGGCGTGATGGAGGAGGGCGGCGGTGGATTGGCCGCTATGGGGTGGAGGACGGAGGAGGCTGGTGTTTCGCGGTTGGTGGAGAGGGCGTTTTCGCGCCCAGGGAGTATGAATGGGGAAACAGAGGGAGGCGGGGAACTAAGGGGGAAGAATGTTTTGGTTTGAGACGCGCTTGTTTGAAATTTGGGGAAAGTTACAAACTTTCCCCCCATCTAAAATTTCGGACATATTGCCGGTTGGGGGCAGGACAGTCATGTCAGGTGTCCCAAATGTGGGCGGGATAGATTTCGGCCGAGCGCATGGGTAGGCGCTCACGCCGTATGAATGCTTCTCTGGCGTCTTGGTGAAGTTACAAACCTACCCCGGTTTAGACCTTTGGACATCGGGCCGATAGCCTACACGGGTCAGAGTCAGGACAGTAATTTCCTACCACAAAAACATTAGTCTCGCGCGGTTTCGGGTGACCAGAGGCCTATTTGGCACTTCGTTCAGGGCCTCTTTGATTCACAAGATTGTCAAAATGAAGGAATAGGAAAAATGCAGGAATAGGGTGACATGTCCCATAGTATCCTACAGGATTTGAAAGAATGTTTGATAGCATAGGAAAAACAAAGGAATTCTACAAGGAGGTTTGAGTGGATGGAAATTTTCCTCCAAAATGTTGTACAAATGGATCATATGGAAAAAATTCCTAAGGATGCCAATCCTACGAATCAAATGAGCATCACAGGAAAAATTCCTAAGGGTTTAAATCCTCCAAAAATCCTATGCAATTCCTTTGAATCAAAGGAGCCCTCAATATTTGGGAGCAGAAGCATTTAACGTTTTCGGTTCCCTTGAATTGAACTTTCAGGAATTGTCAAACTTCACAGATCTTTACTCTTGAAAATCCCAAAGGTACGATTATTTTGGAATGGAGGGGGTACATTTGAATATACATTGTACACGAGTATATATTAAAAAATACGCAACTTACCTCAGTTCATGCATGGTTCCAGATATAATCTCCTTGGTTGTAAAAAAATTTAGATATGCGTATGAATATATATAGCATGTTAAAACTCACAACAAAGATTGATGCCCCCTTTTACATCTGATTTACAAATGCCATTATCTCGGGTTCAAATAGATGAATGCACTTCCTATGAATTTGAATTCGACATGTATTCTATTTCGTAGCTAGCAATTTGGAATGTATCCATGCAAGTGACAAATGTATAAAGTGCTTCACACTAACAACATAGAGTGCACTAATTAATGTTTATATATGAATTGCAAAAGCATCCATTGCCTGTATTTCAAACCGCTCTCACTCTATGGATCGATAGTATGAAATAAACAGATGCACATGATAGAATTCAATTGCAGTTGAAGAAAGAGCCTACTCCTAGTACTGTATATTAGTGATAGGGGTGTGTACAAAGTACACATGAATACCAGGCATTGTGCGTGTATGTATACTATCGACGAACTAGCCCCCAAGCTTGTATAACATACTAAGGGCCTAGGGTTACAAATCATATATAGTCGGCTTATCACCAGTGGGGATAGAGTCCTCCGCGACTCTGGTAGCTTTGTGTTATACGCCGTGTCCTCCACATGGGTCTTCGTATAACACGTCTTGGTCCAATCTATATGTGGCGCATGATGGAACCGACACATGTGTCTTCATGTTGACCCACCACAACTAGAAATGATGTGCCCACCACACCACACACGCAATCGGCCACTAAGAAAATAAGCATATACAATAGTACAACGGTATCTAGCTCACGATACGTCTCCATATTTTGTTGATGACACAGACGGACTTTGCATTTGATGCGTGCTCCGTATTTTGTTGACGACACTTACGATCATTGTATTAGAAGGGAAAGCACGATATGGTCACTAGACTTCAGAATAAGCTCATCACGGTCACCACATACATTTTGTTGTGCTAACCAACATGTGGTTGGATGGTTAGAGGACAGTGGTTTCTCGAGCCCACCAAGGTTAAAGTCCCGGTGCTCGCATTTATCTTGTGTTAATTTCAGTATTTTCCGGCGACGTACGTTCAGTTGGAGGAGACGTTCCACTCGACTACGAGGCACCTATGGTGACTTCGTAAAATCTCAAGATCATATATGCTGGCCCACTCTCTCGAAGGTGCTCATAGGGGTAGGGTTCGCGTGTGTGCGCTTATAGCGGTGAGTGCTTGCGTGTATATATGAGCCCTTGCGTCTGTACCGTGTTAAACAAATACATATCATGATTATACGGTCACTGTCTCACCCGTACAACTCCGTATTTTGTTGATGACTCAATCAATTGACCAGTCAAACATTCCACGCGGCGCAACTAGTGTTGCACCATCGGGGCGCGTAACTGTGGGGCCCACCTGTCAGCCCGTATATGAAATAAAGATATGGTAGTTTGAGTCTGTACTGTGTAAATAAAATAGGAGTAAATTTTAGGGTGATCATACGGTCACTGACTCACCATACAACTCCGTAATTTGTTGATAACACGATCAATTAACCAGTCAAACAATCCACATTCAGCAGCGCACATTACCATAGGGCCCACCCGTCAGCGCGTATATGAAGGACAAAAATGGTAATAAATGAGTGGTTTCAGGGAGGGCGGGCGGCGGGGGCTGGCGGTTCGGCCGGTGGTGGCTGGCGGCTCAGGGGGGTGGAGTTTGATGATAAACTGGAGACCCTTGATTTCGTATCCAACGACTGGAAAATCTAATGACCAGAGATGAAAAAGTCAGTCGACTGACGTGTAGCCTCACCCCGCATGTACACATGCACGCACACAAGACACGCACGCAAGACATGCACGCATGTAGGTGTGCAACACTGACACGTACACACGCACGCATGCTAGCGTGCAACACTGACACGCACACATGCACTCATGAACACACGCACGTACGCACCCATGCATGCAACACTGAAACGTACCCTTGCACGCACGCAACACTCGCACGCCTGCATGCACACAGCACACGACGCAAGACACACGTTCAACCTATACGTGCATGCACCCTTTGTTAAGGACATGGATTGTTACGGGTATTAATCAATCTTATCTGTGATAAGCAGAACATTGATGTTTGCAGCGGTCTTTATGAATCACAACGTATCGAATGGGCTATCAACATAGTAGGCTTATCTACATGAAAAATATGACGTCACACTCAATGAACAATCATCGGTTTATGAAATGCCCGCTTCTGACCGCCCTGGCCCACCAAAGGTTCCTCTACTGTGCGCTGCCTGCGTTGGGTCACTAACATGCATGCCAGGCACCCAAAGAGCCCACATGTCAGTGGAAGAATGACGCGGTGTCTTAGGTCAGACTCGAGGGCATCACTCGCAGCACGCCCGGCTGAACACGCCTTCGTGCTGCATTCAAACGCCTCAGTGAAACCCGCCCGTGTGGAAGCCGCGAAACCCACTCTGGACACACGTCCGTTCATGACCGGGCCGCTCCCCTATCTCCACCACCATTTTGTCTACTCTTACAATGGCTTACGAAGAGTAGTTATTCCGCATCCAAGCCGGCTAGGTAGCCCGCCGGATACGAGCTATGCAGCTCGCTGATCCACCTCCCTCCCCTCGCCCGACGGAGCCAGTTGCCGCCCCAAGCGGTGGAATTTTGCCATGTGTTGTTTTCATGGACTAGCAAGATGCCTGTGCATTGCACGGAACATCAAGATGCATTTTTTTACAAACTCTCGCATGGATGCAAGGGATAATTAATGTCCTCCTTTGCTAGTACCACGAGGCAAACACCATTAATATTGCATCGATTAGTGTTAGTGGACTTGTATATCTGCAAATTGTAATTTTGATAGTGGCCCTTGTATCTAAAAATGGAGGGAGAAAGATGAGAGATAAGGTGAGGAGGAGTGGGGCGTGGTGGTGACTGGTGGTCGGACTGGGCGGAGGCATGGGGATGGATGGTGCATTATGTCTAGGTTTGTATCTCTCTCACACACACCCACATAGGTGGGGGACGTGCACGAAGAGAAGAGGTGCACGCACGGCGCACGTACTCCCGTCTCTTTCACAACCACACCCACGCGGGTACACGGTGGAGCTCATTTCTGTATGAAAAAGGCAGCCCACGTGGTAATTTGGCATGTGTACTGGTTGTCCACTTGGTCGAGGGAGGATTGTCTACCACGGGTGAACAAACAAATTGTGACTTGGTGCGTTATGTTAAATTAAAAAAAGAGGCAAACCATGTGGGGCCTACCTTAGAGGCAAGGCTCTATACACTGGAGTACTTTTGATGTGTCCCATCAACTCGTAGAACGAGGAGAAGCTTTCTTAGTACGCCATCTCCCCCGCCCACGGGCACGGTGGCTCGCAGGATGAGGTGAAGCTTGCTTACTAGTACGCCTTAAGCCCGGTCCCTTGCCCACGCACGCGGTGGCTCGCAGCACGAGGAGAAAATTTTACTACTCCCTCCGTTTACTCCTCATCCCTACTACGTACTATGGTTAGTACTCCCTCCATTTACATATACAAGGCCACTATAAAAAATACATTTTGCATCTATACAAGGCCACAAATAGTAATAGAGACAAAAGTTACTACTCCCTCCTTTCCAGTTTATGGCTCAATTTCAAAATCTCTCCAACCAAGGTAGACGGTGAGTGGTCGAATTAATTTCGTATTTTTCACAAGTAATTAGTACGCTCATTTTTCTCAAGAAGTTATGTTTACCGAGGCATTAATTAGAACGAATGCATGAATGACCACTAAATTTCCATGAACTTGTACATGCATTGGTTAGTTTTCTCTTGACACTGCTTGCGTCGGGTGATCTAACGCACCTCGAAATCCAACATGTAATGGTACTACTACTAGTATAGTAGAATTGAGACTTATCAAATGGAAAAATGAATGTTTTTTAGATAAGCCCTATAAACCCTAGTGGGTACGTACTCCGTAAAAACAGATTTTTCCAAAACTAAGTCGCTCCCTTTCATGAATTCTATAGTATACTCCTCCGTCGACGCTCCCTTTCATAATTATGTACTTCCTGTCGCCGACATGTGGGACATATAGCAACAGGGTCGACGTGTCAAGCACCAAATAACAGTGCAGAACAGCAGGGGGGACGCACCCCACTCGTACCGGCCCAGTAGTAGTAATGAGCAATGAGACGTCAAATCACAATGTCGCACTTTCCGAGACGGACGAAGCAACCATTATTTCACACTTCGGTTCGCGATCATCTCAAACCACGTACTAGTATTGCTTCTGCCTCAAGAGGGACACGCGCATCGCCTTGGTACATCATGACACGTGGGACCGCATGACAGGCCATGCTCCCCCGCCGATCGCTCAGTAAAATCACCTCATTTTTACTATACTTCCTCCGTATCTGTTTACTACATGGCATGCACGTCGTTCTAGGTTGAGAATTTAACTGGCTATATATGTGATGAACAATACTCTAGCCTTTCAAAAATGTATACTTTTGTACAGTAGTACTATCGATGGATTGTGCCATGGAGCAAAAATTGACATAAAAAAAGGTGGTACATATAGAGAGCGCTAGTTGCCAAATTATGCATATAGTACTATAAAAAAGGCTAGTCACAATAATGGTGTCCAGCACAATCCACCTCTCAAATAAAACTAAGACGGTGCTTGGATACGTTTTAGTCCCATGACTAAAAGTAGTGGGACTAAAACACGCTAGCCTCACCCATGCTTGGATCCAAATACTAAAAAGGCTAAAATCAAGTTAATGAGCATTTATTATCCTCCAAACCCTCCAATTCAGAACTCGCCTCTGTTAAAGGAGAGGAGTTAAATGAGTAGGGGTGCCCCTGACTAAAAAATTTTAGTCTCAAGACTAGTTTTAGCCCCTCTTTAGTCAAGAGTGCTTGGAACTTTAGCCTCTTAAAGAGATTATTTTTAGTCAGACTAAAATAAGTCCCTTGGATCCAAGCACCCTCTAAGCATCCTGGAATTCTTTGACAAAACTAAGCACCCTGAAATTCTTCGACAACTAAACTGCTGGCTATATGATGTTTGCCATATATATTGTACGTATATAATGTGAAGACACGAGTGGTAGTACTATACCAACTAAAAGATGAAATGTAAGAAATACTAGTATGTACGTACTGAAGAGTTAAAGTAACGAGAAGAAACATAACATAGTTCTGTTGGGGGCTTAGCACAACACACCCCTCAAATTAAATTAAGCACACCTGAAATGAGCAACGACACTGCCACCTTACTCGGAGCAACGACACTGCCACCTTACTCGGAGTCCTCGTCCACGTCCTCGACTTTGTCCTTGTCCCTCTTCCTCTTGGCCGATACTTCTTTGCGTGAACCGCACACTTGGCAGTTGCTCTTCATCCAATCCTTGTAGATATTTAAGCAAAGGTAGCCATCCATTGCAGCGTAGTGGATGTGGTCTATATCTAGTACATTCCGCTGCCATGCATGACGGAACAACATGTAATGAGGTTTCTCCAGTTTACCGTACGAAGGATGAACCATGGCTCCTGCCAGGGTCAGCATTGAAGGCTAACGAGAGGACACCAGCCGATTCTTCTGGAGGTCGAAGGTGTTGCCTACAACGAGGCCTATCCGATGCAGGACTTCTTTGTCGTTACCAAAGTCCACAGTAACGAATTTGACTAGGTTGCTCTCGAGGAAGTCCTTAAAATCCCGGCACTCATCGTCGGCATGGCATATGTGGTAGACCAAGCATAATTCATGCACGCAAACCTGGATCACGACGGGCTTCTTCCTCTCTTCGTCCTTTAGATCCTTCTCTCGTCCCAGGATTGTGGTGTACTCAACATCTAGCCCAACGACCCACTCATCATCTGAGTCTTCAAACATGCGTCTGAAGCGAGAAAGGCATCCTTTCACCGTCGCGGAAGAACGGGTGTAGATGACGTCGAACTCATCACCGATGATGGTTCTAACCTTGTACTCACCGCCGATCGTTGAGATTTGGGACGCCATGGATTTGGGAGGAGGGTTAGGATTAGTGGAACTTCCGTATTGTGAATGGACGGGACGACTAGGAGCGAACTGCCGTAGTATTGAAGGAGTGCGGGGACGAGTAGGAGCGAACTGCCAGCGTGCGAACGACAGGGTAGTGGCTTTCCATTCTCCAATGGTACGGGCTTCCGAGAGCCCTTGGATCTGAGATCGAATGGTTGCATGGCGTGATTCTAGACCTATGGGTGAATATCCTATCCTGGAGGGTTATTCTACAAATTTTTAGCAACTTAGCATGCGACCGTTTGATCTCAGATCCAAGGGCTGGCAGCAGCCCGTATCATGGTCGCGCCTACCACGACCGTCGCATCGCTCGCGCGGTCGCGCCTTTGGAGATTTAACACGGTGCGTTAGGCTATCTGATGTTGGCATGTCATACATAGTCATCACTTAGTCACTCATACTACAACAAGGTTGGCTATAAGTGTATTTTTTTACTCCTCTCTATCCCTTTCTTCGTACTCAAGGAAGAAATGGTGCTAAGCACGTGTATTTATTGCATTTGCCAAGGGGTGACCTCTTCCAATGAAATGGTGTTGCTAAGTTTGCTTCATTTAATTAGCTATAGACTCAAAATTGTCATTTCACCTAGGTACACGCGCTTAGCACCATTTCTTCCTTGGGTCACCAAACTAGTCACTCTCTTCTTGATTAACTTGCCACATCAGACTTTATGCTTATGTGGCAAGCTTAAGCACCTGTTGGAGCAAGTAAAAGTAAGTACAATAGCATGCTTTACATGGCATTTTTGCATATGTGGAGGAAAGAGAGGCAAGGAAAAATTGGAGAAGTGGGCTCTCGTGCAAGAGCCAACCCCTACTACATGGTGGAGCATTGGGAGAGTCACATGTATGGAGGTGGTCAGGAATCTGGGAGACTCACGCCGGTCGTAGTGTCGCAGTTAAAATGATAATGGCAAGTCACATCACGGGGCCCCACATGTCCAGCAGTAACTCACTGTCAAATCACACAGCCCTACGTTTGCAGCAGCCTACTCCCTCGTCTTCTCGCGTCTCTGTCGAACCGACTAGGCGGAACTGCCCCGCCGCCTACCGCGCAGGAAAAGCCCCGCCCTTGACTTTTAAATACAACTACATCCACTTAAGAATCCAATGATATATTTTTTGTGACATAGTAACTCATATTTAATTAGTCAAATGGATGACCTAGAACTATGTGCAGGCCCTATAAACTGAGACGCCTAAAAATAAAAAAACCGAGACGGAGATGGTAGTTCAGCACATATCTTTTTAGATCAATATAGTCGGGATTCACCAAGGAGCAAAACCAAGTGGTAGGCTGCTCCTGTCGTCTTGGCGTAGCAACTCAAGCAGGGTCAGTCCGCACACGAAATGGCGACACACTTAAGAGGACCCCTTTGGCCGACATGTGGCTCATCCACCGTCTTGTTCCATGTGTGATGCACCAAATTACAGTTCGGAGCAGCGGTTGGAACTGGAGGCACCCCGGTCATAGCGCCGTAGTAGTAGAAAATGAGCGATGAGGAGTCAAACCACAAAGCCCCACCTTTCCCGCATTAAGCTGGACGAACGAAGCAACCATCATTTCACTCTAGGGCGCAAGAGCATAAAGAAAAGAGAAAACAATGATGCGTGCGGCAGCTACCTTGGGCACCCTAGGGTAGGGGTCTCCACTACAGATCCTTTTTTTGAAAGCGCCTCCACTACAAATCGGCTTCTCCCTCGTCCTCTTGAAGAAAACCGATGATGAGTGCGGCGGTAGGGTTTGTAGGAGTACTACGGCATGCGGGGCCACGTCATAGTAAACGGGTTCGAGCTGACGCCTTAAATATGTGTGGGCCGCTTGGTTTTATGGGAACGAGGCAGCATTTTGGGTTCGGGGACCAGTGGAGATATAGTATGTACAAACAATTGTGGACATAGGTTCGACCGAAAGGAAATGATGCATGGGCGCTGCATTTTGATATACCCTGGGCCGCGTGAAATTTGCTACTCTACTCAAAACTAGTAAGGCACACATGTATTGAACGCATGAGATTTCGAAACCAAATTATGAATAAATACACACTACAGGATGTAAAGCTTTGAGTCGTATATGCATGATGTAGATGTTCGTTTAGTTCTTATATTTCATCTCATTCAAAATCAATATGTTTTATAAAAATGTTAAGATTCATGGGGTTGTGCATTGTACTCCCTCCGTTCCAAAATAGATGACCCAACATTGCACTAACTTTGTACAAAGTTAGTGAAAAGTTGGGTCATCTATTTTGGAATGGAGGGAGTAAATCATAAAGTAAAAAACAAATAATGGCAATTCATTTAGAAAAATAATAATCAATTATGATACAGAAGATTCTAGAACAAAGGAGAAGTGCTTGTGTTTTGAGGTTTGTGCATTATGCTTAAGTTCAACCATGGAGTCTTCTAAATTGTACATGTGGCAGATCTGGTGGAATGGTGATGATATCCAACGGCCAGTAGTGCCCGACTTTGCCTATCTCTGCACTATCGGGTTAGCTTCATCCAGCAACCATCTTTCAAAGTTATTGGCACACTGTATAGTTCTTGTGCCATAGTTGCATGTTTTGGAAAAAAGCTACTAGTGGGTTGTACTATCTATTTAGGAATAGAAGATGTATACATGGAAGTCGTAGGGAAAGAGATGACATGGAGCATCTCAATTCCTATGAGTAGGGATTGGAAAAGAGATGTCATTTGGTTCACATCATAGGAACTTTTCTATTGAATATAGAGATGACATGTTTCTCAATTCCTATGAGGAGGGATTAGAAAAGAGATGTAATTTGGTTCATAGCATAGGAACTTTTCTATTGAATATACGCTAATGTTTATTTTCCTTTGAAATTAAGGGAGTATAGGAATCCATTCATATGAACCAAGTCCCTTGGATCCAAGCACCCTCCAAGCATCCTGGAATTCTTTGACAAAGCTAAGCACCCTGAAATTCTTCGACAACTAAACTGCTGGCTATATGATGTTTGCCATATATATTGTACGTATATAATGTGAAGACACGAGTGGTAGTACTATACCAACTAAAAGATGAAATGTAAGAAATACTAGTATGTACGTACTGAAGAGTTAAAGTAACGAGAAGAAACATAACATAGTTCTGCTGGGGGCTTAGCACAACACACCGCTCAAATTAAATTAAGCACACCTGAAATGAGCAACGACACTGCCACCTTACTCGGAGCAACGACACTGCCACCTTACTCGGAGTCCTCGTCCACGTCCTCGACTTTGTCCTTGTCCCTCTTCCTCTTGGCCGATACTTCTTTGCTTGAACCGCACACTTGGCAGTTGCTCTTCATCCAACCCTTGTAGATATTGAAGCAAAGGTAGCCATCCATTGCAGCGTAGTGGATGTGGTCTATATCTAGTACATTCCGCTGCCATGCATGACGATGAAACATGTAATGAGGTTTCTCCAGTTTACCGTACGAAGGATGAACCATGGCTCCTGCCAGGGTCAGCATTGAAGGCTGACGAGAGGATACCAGCCGATTCTTCTGGAGGTCGAAGGTGTTGCCTACAACGAGGCCTATCCGATGCAGGACTTCTTTGTCGTTACCAAAGTCCACAGTAACGAATTTGACTAGGTTGCTCTCGAGGAAGTCCTTAAAATCCTGGCACTCATCGTCGGCATGGCATATGTGGTAGACCAAGCATAATTCATGCACGCAAACCTGTATCACGACGGGCTTCTTCCTCTCTTCGTCCTTTAGATCCTTCTCTCGTCCCAGGACTGTGGTGTACTCAACATCTAGCCCAGCGACCCACTCATCATCTGAGTCTTCAAACATGCGTCTGAAGCGAGAAAGGCATCCTTTGACCGTCGCGGAAGAACGGGTGTAGATGACGTCGAACTCATCACCGATGATGGTTCTAACCTTGTACTCACCGCCGATCGTGGAGATTTGGGACGCCATGGATTTGGGAGGAGGGTTAGGATTAGTGGAACTTCCGTATTGTGAATGGACGGGACGACTAGGAGCGAACTGCCGTAGTATTGAAGGAGTGCGGGGACGAGTAGGAGCGAACTGCCAGCGTGCGAACGACAGGGTAGTGGATTTCCATTCTCCCATGGTACGGGCTTCCGAGAGCCCTTGGATCTGAGATCGAATGGTTGCATGGCGTGATTCTAGACCTATGGGTGAATATCCTATCCTGGAGGGTTATTCTACAAATTTTTAGCAACTTAGCATGCGACCGTTTGATCTCAGATCCAAGGGCTGGCAGCAGCCCGTATCATGGTCGCGCCTACCACGACCGTCGCATCGCTCGCGCGGTCGCGCCTTTGGAGATTTAACACGGTGCGTTAGGCTATCTGATGTTGGCATGTCATACATAGTCATCACTTAGTCACTCATACTACAACAAGGTTGGCTATAAGTGTATTTTTTTACTCCTCTCTATCCCTTTCTTCGTACTCAAGGAAGAAATGGTGCTAAGCACGTGTATTTATTGCATTTGCCAAGGGGTGACCTCTTCCAATGAAATGGTGTTGCTAAGTTTGCTTCATTTAATTAGCTATAGACTCAAAATTTTCATTTCACCTAGGTACACGCGCTTAGCACCATTTCTTCCTTGGGTCACCAAACTAGTCACTCTCTTCTTGATTAACTTGCCACAGCAGACTTTATGCTTATGTGGCAAGCTTAAGCACCTGTTGGAGCAAGTAAAAGTAAGTACAATAGCATGCTTTACATGGCATTTTTGCATATGTGGAGGAAAGAAAGGCAAGGAAAAATGGAGAAGTGGGCTCTCGTGCAAGAGCCAACCCCTACTACATGGTGGAGCATTGGGAGAGTCACATGTATGGAGGTGGTCAGGAATCTGGGAGACTCACGCCGGTCGTAGTGTCGCAGTTAAAATGATAATGGCAAGTCACATCACGGGGCCCCACCTGTCCAGCAGTAACTCACTGTCAAATCACACAGCCCTACGTTTGCAGCAGCCTACTCCCTCGTCTTCTCGCGTCTCTGTCGAACCGACTAGGCGGAACTGCCCCGCCGCCTACCGCGCAGGAAAAGCCCCGCCCTCGACTTTTAAATACAACTACATCCACTTAAGAATCCAATGATATATTTTTTGTGACATAGTAACTCATATTTAATTAGTCAAATGGATGACCTAGAACTATGTGCAGGCCCTATAAACTGAGACACCTAAAAATAAAAAAACCGAGACGGAGATGGTAGTTCAGCACATATCTTTTTAGATCAATATAGTCGGGATTCACCAAGGAGCAAAACCAAGTGGTAGGCTGCTCCTGTCGTCTTGGCGTAGCAACTCAAGCAGGGTCAGTCCGCACACGAAATGGAGACACACTTAATAGGACCCCTTTGGCCGACATGTGGCTCATCCACCGTCTTGTTCCACGTGTGATGCACCAAATTACAGTTCGGAGCAGCGGTTGGAACTGGAGGCACCCCGGTCATAGCGCCGCAGTAGTAGAAAATGAGCGATGAGGAGTCAAACCACAAAGCCCCACCTTTCCCGCATTAAGCTGGACGAACGAAGCAACCATCATTTCACTCTAGGGCGCAAGAGCATAAAGAAAAGAGAAAACAATGATGCGTGCGGCAGCTACCTTGGGCACCCTAGGGTAGGGGTCTCCACTACAGATCCTTTTTTTGAAAGCGCCTCCACTACAAATCGGCTTCTCCCTCGTCCTCTTGAAGAAAACCGATGATGAGTGCGGCGGTAGGGTTTGTAGGAGTACTACGGCATGCGGGGCCACGTCGTCGTAAACGGGTTCGATCTGACGCCTTAAAGATGTGTGGGCCGCTTGGTTTTATGGGAACGAGGCAGCATTTTGGGTTCGGGGACCAGTGGAGATATAGTATGTACAAACAATTGTGGACATAGGTTCGACCGAAAGGAAATGATGCATGGGCGCTGCATTTTGATATACCCTGGGCCGCGTGAAATTTGCTACTCTACTCAAAACTAGTAAGGCACACATGTATTGAACGCATGAGATTTCGAAACCAAATTATGAATAAATACACACTACAGGATGTAAAGCTTTGAGTCGTATATGCATGATGTAGATGTTCGTTTAGTTCTTATAGTTCGTCTCATTCAAAATCAATATGTTTTATAAAAATGTTAAGATTCATGGGGTTGTGCATTGTACTCCCTCCGTTCCAAAATAGATGAACCAACATTGCACTAACTTTGTACAAAGTTAGTGCAAAGTTGGGTCATCTATTTTGGAATGGAGGGAGTAAATCATAAAGTAAAAAACAAATAATGGCAATTCATTTAGAAAAATAATAATCAATTATGATACAGAAGATTCTAGAACAAAGGAGAAGTGCTTGTGTTTTGAGGTTTGTGCATTATGCTTAAGTTCAACCATGGAGTCTTCTAAATTGTACATGTGGCAGATCTGGTGGAATGTTGATGATATCCAACGGCCAGTAGTGCCCGGCTTTGCCTATCTCTGCACTGTCGGGTTAGCTTCATCCAGCAACCATCTTTCAAAGTTATTGGCACACTGTATAGTTCTTGTGCCATAGTTGCATGTTTTGGAAAAAAGCTACTAGTGGGTTGTACTATCTATTTAGGAATAGAAGATGTATACATGGAAGTCGTAGGGAAAGAGATGACATGGAGCATCTCAATTCCTATGAGTAGGGATTGGAAAATAGATGTCATTTGGTTCACATCATAGGAACTTTTCTATTGAATATAGAGATGACATGTTTCTCAATTCCTATGAGGAGGGATTAGAAAAGAGATGTAATTTGGTTCATAGCATAGGAACTTTTCTATTGAATATACGCTAATGTTTATTTTCCTTTGAAATTAAGGGAGTATAGGAATCCATTCATATGAACCAAGTGGCTCTAAAGCTATAGAAATGATATATTGTTTATTTCCGTTGAAATGTGGAGTATATGAATCTATTCGTATAAACCAATGGCTCTAAAGGAAAAAATCCTATAAAAATCATATCATATAGAGTTCCTATGATATTCAGCGACACTAAAGGATGCTTGAAATTGCTGCGGATGATACGATGGTCTTTCTTTGCAGACTCCTCACCCAACTTTATAGTTACCTCTCGAAGATGATTGAAATAATATATACATGGTATTCTACATTTCGGAACTCGAAAACTCGGTAAAAGTTTGTGAGGTTTGAATTTTCAATAAAGCTATATGCACTACATTTCGGAACGGAGGGAGGATATGGCAGTTGCTAACACTCACGTGGAAGATTTGTGTGTAGGAGGAGTGGCTGTTCTGTTCAATGACATGGCAAAACTGACACTGTCGGATGCCGATCTAACGGTCCTTACGGCGTTCGTCAGGAAAAGGCTTGTGGCGAATGTTTGTCGGATAATGATTTACAGACACATGCATTGCATTGATACGTGCCCCCCTCTCTCTCACGCACACGCACCCTCACGAGTCACGACTCTCCTGAGTCCTCTCGCAGACTCGCACGTCGCACCTACTGTCTATCTGCAGGTAGACGTCACGCACATATGTGCTCTTCACACCCTACCCTCAGAACTTCTAAAAAACAAAGACGGCGCGCACATTTTATTTTAGCTCACACGTCACACACTTGTACTATTACTCTTGCGGCGAACGTTCTTTGGGCATAGTATATTGTACTCTCACGAAGAGAAACGGTGCACGCACGCACTAGTTCTCTCACACCCACTCGCGGGTACACGTAGGAGCGCATTTTTTTGAAGCTGGTACAACAAAATCACACCACTATATATAAAAGCAGGAGCCTTAGCGCTTGCTTTACTAGGGTTCCTCTCGTTCACTCTCTCATGCTCTCTAGATCTAAGCAACACATAGGTGGCCACACTCTCTCTCATCTCACGTCTTGTCACAAATCCGGCCGGACAACCTCGACCGGGGCAGGGGTGTAGGTGCATTGTTCAGGCTGTCGTCAGCGGCGAGGGAGGAGACCAACGGCTGCCCGCACGTCCCGAGCGGCGGCCGTATCGTTCTCTCCGAGAGAGAGCCGGCTCGGGAGGGCCTCCGACCCCTTCTTCCTCCCTGCGGTATTGTGTCCAAGATGCGGCCTCCCGACGCCTCTTTGCGACATGCCGACGACCCTCAGGTATATATTCCTTCGAAACCTGCCTTGCTCTACTGCCCCAGCTCCCTTCGTGTGGATCCGTTTCTACTTCCGTCCGCTGTTCCAAAGCCACCTAGACTTCTACTAAGGCAAGTGCTTTACACGTATGTTCTGTATGATAGATACTCATATACCTTCTTTTTAGAGAGAGAAATGGGTACTCGTATCTTGAGTAGATATCATAGTGTGTTTGTTTGCATGATCTAAGGACTATTCTGAAATAAGAAGCAAATCACATGCACAAATCAAACTGAGTTCCAAGTAAGAATTTGATTACAAGATAAAAGTTGTAGTTTTATTATATGCTGTTTCCTGGGTTCCACTGATGTATAGTTCCAGAGTTGTTTGACGGTTTACATGCATGTTTATGGACTATTTTGTGCAACTAAATAAGTCATTTAGGTCTGACAGATACTCATGTCCTGTATTACCTTGAGGTATAGCTTATGTCTGACTGAAATAAAATATTACACTTTTTCTGCAAATAATAAAAATATTACATTTCTCGATGAAGCAGAATAAAACTTTAGCTAGCATCAGCCATGCAATGTTATGTTATGTGAACAGTGTAAACTTTGAAGTATAGCGGCATCTAAAAAATCCATTTTTACAGTAATCTAAAAAAATAGTTAGTAGTAGAGTGTTTATTTCCCAGGTGACAATGGGGAACAAAAATGTGCTAGCTATTTGCCAACTTGTCGTACTTGCATGTGAGGAGGTGGCAGCAGTTTCTAGACATTTCTCAACTTCAGTAGGTGCAATCTAGATTCAACGGGGACTTCTTTATTTGTTTACTTGGAGAGCAGAGTCGGCCATGTGCACAAAGAGCGGGAGCGAATCCGGCAGCTCTTAGCCGTCAGATCATGTCATCCTTTGTTTGATGGACGGCAGTGATATGCATGAGAGGGGAAATGAACGGTGGATTTTGAGCCAATGCTTGTTTGGGCGGGAGAACCGAAGATGGAGTGGTAAATCCAATTTCAAAACTGCCGCATTATAGTAGTAGTAGATTAGAAGTAAAGCTATTTCATACAGTTGACTCAAAGCGTTGGTTCAAATAGGGAAGAAAGTGGGAAAGTTGTAGCATGAATCTAGGACTTGGTTCGAAGAGGAAATGGGGGAAACTAGTGATATCTGTCACTATTTAAATAACCGTTTATCTTATTTGCGCAAACAGGGATGTCCGTCTCCATATCGTTTCGGGATGTCTGTCTCCGTATTGTTTCTATCCGCGCAATCAAAAGCACACACCTCAGTTTTAGTACAACTGCGCAAAATGAGATGGCTAATCCTTGTTGTCATCGTCTAACCTCCCGTCTTCAAGGTATCCCTACATTGGTAGTAACTAAGGTATAATGACCAACACATTCTAAAGGAAGCTGATTTGCACGTTTTACTTACTGATTGTAGTGCGGGGACGAGCGAAAACAACTGCATCCTAGTCCGGAATGCACTTTCTACCAGTTCATCCATGGACGAAGGACTAGCTGGCACGACTGCTCGGCGATTTTTTGGACAGGTGCGTGGACAAGAGGCATTGTGGTCTGCTTATTTCTGCAAATAGCGGTGCTTAAATTTAGTAGAATGCACAAGCGTTTCAGCTGGTCGGTACACTGCATGGTTCAGTTCAGCATTCCAGCTGATACCATAATTATAATTGGTTATTCTGGAATGAGAGAACCTAACCCTGAATGGTGGCAAGAAGAAAAAACCAGAGTGAACTCCAGGTAATTTAAGCCTGCCGGGAGGCCCTTTGCTCAGAGAGAAGCCTTGCTTGTTTTTCCTGATTTGTAAACCTTCTCACAACTTTGTCTTTTGCTGTGAACTAGTATATGTTTGTTATGTTCTATGAATCATTGAGATGTATAAAATTGCTTAACTTATGCTTTTCAAGTTTTTTATGAAGACGAGTTTAATGTGAGTGTTCCACATGAGCGTTGGACTAGCGTGTGAACGTTTGCAATTTATTACATTGTGGCCTCAATTAACTGCATGAACCACTGTAACAAGATACATAGTTGCTTATATGTCAGATAGCAGATTGTTGATTGTTAGCTGGTCGATAGCCTAGTGTTGAAGCGAGCTGAGCCAATGTGCCGTGTTTTGCACAACTGCTTACAAGTGGGGTAGCAGCAACAGTGTTTACAAGTACTTATGTATACGTCGGCGCACGGTTCTTGAATGAGTGCTCTATTTCATCAAAACACACACTGCTCGTATGATAAACCGTGAGAACTTATGTCTTACCATGCCATATTCATGAAAAAACTAGTGAGGACACATCTATTTCGGCAACAATTATGATGGTTCTCAAATGATTTACGGGCACACAAAAGTAGCAGCAGTTCCCATAGACGGATTCAAACAGAGTACTAGCCCTAGCGGGGTCGATAACAGGCAAGGTTCGGATAATTAGACACAATCCAAACTACTATTAAACACTAGTTGGGGCAACTATTTCATGCCTCGATCTAATTTGGGCTGCACAAAAGACAGACCTTGCCATGAACATCATCGAGGACGTCCCGCATCAGCTCAATCATGTGAACCTTCATGAAGACAACCTTGTGGCCTTGCCGCTGATAAACTTGTTTGTGGAGGCATGCCACGTCATCTTCCTGCGTAAGCTTGACAAGAATAGTATTCCTCACAAACGAAGGAGTAGCCTTGAACTTCTTGTGCTTCAGTACACCCTAGACAACACGCCTGACAACAGTGAGGATGGAATACAACTCTTCATTGGTATAACCGCAAATGGCTTCCAGGATCCAACAGCCTAAGAACTCTGTTTTCCCAGTGCGTATATTCAGGTCGTCCACCTCATAGCGAGTAACATGTACAACCACACAATCCTTGTCTGCATCAGGGCTCTAATTGAAACAGAAACAAATTATGAATTACTTTTCAGTATAAGAAACAAAAGTTATTTAAACCACTACGTATACCATGCCATCAAAGCTAATAAAATTGTGCATTATTAACCACCACATACTTCCTTTTCTAAAAAAATCACCACATACTTAGATGAAAAACCACAATCGAGATCGGCAAAGAAGGAAATCACCTTGGGCAGCGGGGGGGGGGGGGACACATCCTCGAAGGGGGAAAACTGCTCCTGCAGTGCCACGGGGGCTTTAACCTCAAACGGGGCATTGACCATCTCAATATCTGGGGTCGCCTCGATGGTTGCCTCCATCTTCTTGGAGCTCTCTGTCTCGTGGGGATCAGCCTCTCGCGTCCGCTCAAATATCGGCAGATCTTTGCCTTGTTCGCCTTGGTCCATCATGAAACTGACGAATACTAGGAGTCCACTGAAAGGAAAACACAATCGCAATGAAAATGAAACAAAAAAGAGAGTGAGGATCGGTTACTGCTTTGCAAAAGTTCTTTTTTTCCTCTGAATGAAAATATACCATTATCACGGATTCACTTACCTTCCCTTCGTTCGGAGAGAAGAACAGTGGCAGATGCAAGTGTTGCCTTTCTTGAAGACGGTGAGGGAGAAGGGGATTCAGCAAAGAGTGAAATGATGGTTGCATCGTCCGTCAAACTTAGACTGCGGGGAGGTGGGGTTGTGTGATACGACGGCTCGTTACTGCCGCGCTACGACCGGGGTGACTCTCCGCCTGCATACTGCCTTCTAATTTGGTGGATGGCATTTGGGCCCGCGCACTGCATGGCCCGCATGTCGGTGAACAAAAGTATAATGGCATTCAATAGAGGGAGACGTTACAATGACCTAGGAGGAGCTAGAAGCGGTAGAGTGTCTCTACTGTACTAGCAGGAATTGTTTTTCTGGGTAGCCGTAGAGTGTCTCCACTGTACTAGTAGTAATTGCTTCTTGGGTCCCAAGACAAAACAGCCCATCCACACTAGTAAATACTAAAATCAATTCAAAAACCTGGGTGCTCTTCTTCCTCCTCGCTCCCACCCACCTCACGTCAGCTCGCTCCACTCGTGCCCCCAAATTCCTCACCTCACTCCTACAGAAAACCCCAGCTCCCCTTCTTCCTCACTCCAACAGAAAACCCCCAGCTCCCCTTCTTCTTCGCTCGCACTACAACTAGGCTCGTCATTCGTTACTCTGCTCAAATCCATGAGCGCGACGCGACGCCCTCAAGGAAAATGGAGTCGGCTGACCCCAGCGCCAAGAAGATGAGGCTCCCGCCAGTGGTGACGCCTGTTGTCGATCTCGCACCCGGTAGCGCGGGGAGAAGCGGCGACCCCGCCCACACCGGATCCCAGGAACCCGTAGAATCTCGGGTGGACCGCATCAGCGATCTCCCAGACGCCATCCTTGGGGAGATCATCTCGCTTCTCCCCACCAAGGATTGCTGCCGCACCCAAGTCCTCTCAATTCGGTGGCGCCCTCTATGGCGCGCCATTCCCCTTAATCTCGACTGTCGTCAGCTATCTCTCTTCAACTATTTTGAAATCCCCAGAGCCATCATCTCCTCCCACCAGGGCTCCGTTCAAAGCCTCTGCATCCCGTCATGCTACCTGAGCAAGCATACCATGCCCTGCACGGTGGACGCCTGGCTGGAATCCCCTGAATTCACAGAACTACAGTTGCTTGAGTTCTACTATTCCCCTGGAAATCACATACCACATACCGAACGCCATGAACTTGTGCCCTCAGCACCGATGTCCATCTTGGGGTTTTCGTCCTCTCTCCACACCGCCACCTTTGCGTAGTGCTACCTACAAGACAATCTGGTACTAAACCTTCGACTCCCATTTCTCAAGAAACTTTCACTTGTGCGGGTTCGTATATCGGAGGCCTCATTGCACAGCATCATCCACTCCAGTTGCCATGCGCTGGAGTGCTTGGTGCTTGTTTTCACAGTTAGAATCGGTTGTCTCCAAATAAAGTTGCCTAACCTTGTAAGAATTGGAATTTCTTTTGACAGAAGGCAGCTCATCATCCAAGATGCCCCTTCACTTCAAAGGTTGATCCTTGATTCTAGTTATTCACCGTTGCAAATAACCGTCCTCTCTGCGCCTAAACTGGAGACCTTGGGTGTAATACATGATCTCTGTGCTCATTTCAATATGGTGTTTGGCTCCATAGTTCTTTAGGTACTTTATATTATCATCTACACTTGTAACCATAAGCTGCATTTTAAATTTCTGCGCATAACTTATATATCATCTTGCAGTACACATTTTGTATTAATATTATGTTCTATGCTCAATGAAGAGTTTCTCCATGGATGGCCTATCAATGGTGCTGGATTCTGTTAAGATCTTATATATCC
Source organism: Triticum dicoccoides (assembly GCF_002162155.2). Taxonomy (NCBI): domain Eukaryota; kingdom Viridiplantae; phylum Streptophyta; class Magnoliopsida; order Poales; family Poaceae; genus Triticum; species Triticum dicoccoides. The sequence continues at coordinate 712,552,581 of NC_041384.1, forward strand.
AAATGAATAGTTTTGATCTGAACAACATTATTGGCTTGCTGCAATGCTTTCCATGACTGGAGAAGTTGTATATGAAGGTGATAATTTCATGCACATTGGAAGCCCGCATACAGTGTACTAGAATTAACCATTCAGTTGTTGCTCTTTCGACACTCTTCTTTTAGACCTTAGCTGTTTTCAATCTTCATGTCTATTTAGGCAACAGGACGGGGTAAGAAAGTTATAACCAATCGGTGGATTCATAAGCATCGGATCTTCTCACTTCTCATGAGATTCGATTGAACACAATAACACTGGAACGATATGTAGCCAACCGTGCAAACACAAGATTTGTCACATTCTTCCTACTGAATGCGAGGTTACTATTGTCCATCAGGCTTAAGTTTATCAGCAACATGGTTTTGACGGATGGGTATGTCGAAGAGCAAAAAAAAGGATTTTCAGGTGGGCAAAAGAGCTTCCGAACGTGTCGGGCTTCTATTTACAACATATTGTGGTCATAATCCAGTAAATTTTATGACCCAGGATGTTCATTCTATGGACCTGACCGATCCATTTGACTGTGACTGCCGAAAACAGTGTTGGAGTTAGATGTTGTTGCCCTTTTCAATCTAGTTTTTTTGTAAAGATGATGAACAATTAACCCTCGTGCTTTTGTACAGTTTGTAAGCTGGAGTTAGATGTTCCTGCCCTTTTCAACTCGGCTATGACTGTCATATTTTCTTTGAAACAAGACAAATGGCTTGCCATTCATTTAAATTAGAGTCAAATATTGTAACAAATCCAAACCAAGGGAAATAACATCCCTCTTGGCGACTGCTTGAGCTCACTGTGCATTATAGAAGCCAAGTGATTAGCCCCCACCAGCACCCACAAACTTATTTTGAACTAGCACATCAAATGGGCTGTAAATTTTCATTGGAAAGGCTGCATGACCGTGACAGATTGGATTCTGACATTTGGGACCCGTGAGGAAATAGCATATCCAAGGTAGTGTCGACTTACTAGCCAGTCAACAAACGATTCTGCCTACCAGCAATTGGATTGACATCCAACATCTGTCGTGTATCTTCTATCTCTTGTCTTCTTCCTCCAATCGCCCAAACCAAACCACCCCGTCGGCTCCGCCTGCTCCCGCCTCCCATGGCTGGCTGCGCCTCCGCCGCCCTACCGTATGTACCCTCCAACGTTGGCCAGTCCCTCCCTCTATTCCCCCACACATTCTGTTATTCTCCAGAGACGTCAGCCCCAACACGCACCCGCGCCCGAACCAGTCAACCCTCGTACTCCCCTCCGACTGCGACTAGACCGGCGCATTTAAAATGGCTACTGTTCGTTCCGTCCGAGGCCTCGCCGTCGTCCTCCGCCTTGCAACCTTGGTTCGCTCGCCATGCGTGGTGCGCCGCCCTCTTGCGTTGTCAACGTCGTCAACAATCGAGAGGAACAAGGAGATGACTGTACGTGGAGAGGATGACAGTAGGGACCAACCAGCGTCATGGCAGTACGCGAGCAAGTGCCTCTATAGTACACGCACAAAAATATGGTTCCTCCTAATGGTTGGACATCTGGGGCTCACGCCATTGTCAACGTAGTCAATAAACGAGAGAATTACACTACGAGCGGCTGACACCAGGGACCCAGCAAGTCGCAATTTTTTTTGAGGAACAAGCAGTTGTTATTTATACTGGTTTTAGCAATGGATCAGGGTAACAACGGGGTTGTGCGGGGGCTGTGCCCGTCTAGCCAGGGTTTTATTTATGTGTACCCCATCATGAGCCCAGTTGTGTTTTTTTCTTGCTGAAAATGGCTAGCCGAGTTCTATTTTTTAAAAGAAATACCCAAACAAAGCCTACTTCCTTTATCGGCCCTGCTGGACTACAAATCTTTCAAGACGAGGAGAGTTTCACTCGGTTTGCCCAGAAATGGGCTGTAAATTTTTAAAACACATCAAACCGGGAATTAGTTTCAATTTTTTTCATTACAAGATCTTAAATTCCATTGATTTTTATGCGTGGACAATTATTTCGATATTATATTTATATCAATTATTTTTCAAAATAGTTTGAATGTGAATCAATATTTCTGGATTAAAAACAGTTGACCGCACGGAAATATGCAAAATTCCGTATACTTTTTAACCGTGGCCACAATATGGGGTGTGATGCTAACAAAAAGAAGATGGGCTCCAAAAAAATTCTTATGAATTAGCAAATGGGTTGTACATTATTGGAAATAATGGCAGATGGGTTTTATGTTGTTTTCCATAGATTTGATGCTGACTTGTGCGCCTACTACAGGTTGACGCGTATGCTTTCAAAAAAAAGGTTGACGCACAGGCAACGCCCTGTCAACTTAGTCAACACACGAGAGCAGTGACAGTTGGATGTCCATCCAAGGGCTGTCGTGCTTCTTCAATCTCTGCTCTTCATGCTCAAGCCCCTCAAGCATGCGCCGGCGGGACTGCCTGCTCCCTCCTCCCACGGCCGGATATGCTGCCTAGCCATCCCTCTACTCACCCACACCTGATATTATTCTCCGGCGATGGTAGAGGAACCAGTAAACCCTCGTACTCCTCCGCGTGGGAAACAACTGCTGAGTATTCCCTGGCTCCGTGTCATTCCATTCCTAGGCCTCACCGTCATCCACCGCCCTGGTGATCTCGGCGCGGCCTGGTCAATGTGGTCAATGAACGACATCCATCGGAACTGGATTGTACGTGGAGAGGCTGACAGCTGGGTCCACGGCCGCACGCAAGGAAATGCCTCCTTATTACATGCAAAATAATGATTCCTCCACCTGACATCTAGGACACATAGGAAGGGCCTCCGTATTTCGCGAAAAAATGTTCCCCCCGCTGACAGGTCGGACCCGCCAGCTATATCTTCGCACGCAAGGAAGTGCCTCCTTATTACGCCCAAAAAAATGAATACCCCCCTTCTAGCTGTGACCACCCATATTGTTGGGCTGACTTGTGGGCCTTCTAAGTTGACAGGGACGGAGAGCTTTTTCAACTTAGTCAATACTCCAGTGACCGTATGATGTCCATCCAACGACCATAGTGCTTCTTCAACCTCTGGTCTTCTTGCTCCAGCCGCACAAAGCAGCGCCGGTCGTGCCGCCTCCTCCTGCCTCCCGTGGCTGGCTGTGCTACCGCGGAGGCCTCACCGCCCCCATACTACTCCCACCACTGGCCAGGCCATCCCTCCACTCACCCACACCCCCTGTTATTCTGCGGCGACGGCAGCCTCACACCGCAACCGAACCAGTGAATGCTCGTACTCCTCTCCGCGTGGGCATCCACTGTCGCGTCTTGCACGGCTCCACGTCCTCCCCTTCCTAGGCCTCGCCATCGTCCACCGCCGTGGTGCTCTCGACGCGGCGTGGTCAATGTGGTCAACGACCGACTTCCATCGGAAGAGTACTATACGTGGAGAGGCTGACAGCTGGGTCCACGGCAGCCGCAAGGAAGTGCCTCCTTATTACGCGGAAAATAATTATTCCTCCACCTGACAGTGGGGACCCACCGGACGGGCCACCAGTATTTTGCGAAAAAAATTGTTTCCCCTTGACTGATGGGACTCACCGGACAGGCCACCGTATTTCGCGAAAAAAACGTCCCCCCCGCTGTCAGCTCGGACCCACCGGAAGTACGTCCTTGTTACGCAAAAAAAATGAATACTCCCCCGGCTAGCTGGGACCCACCTTGCTGGGAGGCTGACTTGTGGGCCTACTAAGTTGACGGGGACGAAGGGCTTTGTCAACTTAGTCAATATGAACGATTCTAGCTCCAGTGACCGTACGATGTCCATCCAACGGCCATAGTGCTTCTTCAACCTCTGGTATTCTTGCTCCAGCCGCCCAAAGCAGCGCCGGTCGTGCCGCATGCTCCTGCCTCCCGTGGCTGGCTGTGCTGCCGCAGAGGCCTCGCCGCCCCTACGATTCCCACCGCTGGACAGGCCCTGCGGCGAAGGCAGCCTCACACTGCAGCTGAACCAGTGAACCCTCGTAGTCCTCTCCGCACGGGCTTCCACTGCCGCGTCGTCCCCTTCCTAGGCCTCGCCGTCGTCCACCGCCGTGGTGCTCTCCGTGCGGCGTGGTCAACGTGGTCAAGGAACGACTTCCATCGGAAGAGTACTGTACGTGGAGAGGCTGACAGCTGGGTCCATGGCCACAACCCAATTTTTTTATGATTTTCCAAGTAAGTCGCTTTGTCAGGCCTGTTGGGATGCAATTCTTTCAAGACGAGTAGAGCTTTCATTCGGCTGGCCGAGAAAATGGCCCATCAGTAATGAGAAATGGGTTGTACAATTTTAAATTACATTTATTTTTATGCATGGAACCGGCAATTAGTTTCTAATATCTTTTTTTCATTTCAAGATTTTAAATTACATTAATTTTTATGCATGGAGAATTTGTTGGATTTTATATTGATATACATTTATTTTTAAAATCAGTTTGAATGTGAGTCGAAATTTCGGGATTAAAAACAGTTCGGAATACACCGAAATATGCGAAATTTCGTATATTTTTTTAACAGTTGCCACATGATGGGCTGTAATGCTAATAAAAAGAATATGGGCTCCAAAAAAACCTTAAGAATTAGCAAATGGGCTTTAAATTATTAGAAATAATGGCAGATGTGCTGTATGCTGTTCTCCACAGATTTGTGGCTTTCCTAAAAAAAAGTTGACGCACAAGCACTGGCTGTTGGATGTCCATCCAACGGCCGTCGTGCTTCTTTAATCCCTGCTCTTCCTGCTCCAGCCGCTCAAACAAGCGCCGGCGGGACTGCCTGCTCCCTCCTCCTCGCGGCCGGCTGTGCTGCCGCGCAGGCCTCACCGCCCGACCGTACTCCCATCGCTGGCCTAGCCATCCTTCTATTCACCCACATCTGATGTTATTCTCCGGCGACGGCAGACGAACCAGTAAACCCTCGTACAGTCATACTCCCCTCCGCGTGTGAAACAACTGCCGAGTCTTCCCTGCCTCCGTGTCGTCCCCTTCCTAGGCCTCGCCATCGTCCACCGCCCTGGTGCTCTCGGCGCGGCCTGGTCAATGTGGTCAACGACCGACATGCATCTGAAGTGGACTTTACGTGGAGAGGCCGACAGCTGGGTCCACGGTCGCACGCAAGGAAATGCCTCCTTATTACGCGCAAAATAATGATTCATCCACCTGACATCAGGGACCCACCGAAAGGGCCTCTCTATTTCGCGAAAAAAACATTACCGTCGCTGACAGCTCGGACCCACCAACTATATCTTCGCACGCAAGGAAGTGCCTCCTTATTACGCAAAAAAAATGAATACTCCCCCTGTTAGCTGGGACCCAGTATAGTGGCAGGCTGACTTGTGGGCCTACTAAGTTGATATGCACGATTCTAGCTCCAGTGACCGTACGATGTCCATCCAACGGCCGTAGTGCTTCTTCAACCTCTGGTCTTCTTGCTCCATCCGCCCAAACCAGCGCCGGTCGTGCCTCGTGCTCCTGCCTCCCGTGGCCGGCTGCGATGCGGCGGAGGCCTCACCACCCCCTACTACTCCCACCGCTGGCCAGGCCATCCCTCTACTCAGCCACACCCCCTGTTATTCTGCGGCGATGGCAGCCTCACACCGCAGCGAACCAGTGAACCCTCGTACTCCTCTACGCGTGGGCATCCACTGCCGCGTCTTCCCCGGCTCCATGTCGTCCCCTTCCTAGGCCTCGCCGTCGTCCACCGCCCTGGTGCTCTCGGCGCGGTGTGGTCAACGTGGTCAAGGAACGGCTTCCATCAGACTTGAACTGTACGTGGAGAGGCTGACAGCTGGGTCCACGGCCGCAGCAAGGAAGTGCCTCCTTATTACGTGCAAAATTATTATTCCTCCACCTGACAACGGGACCCACCTGACGGGCCACCGTATTTCGCCCCCCTGACTGCTGGGACCCACCAGCTACATCTTCGCACGCAAGGAAGTGCCTGACAGTCGGGACCCACCTGGTCGAAGCGTACGGAGCGTTGTCATTCTGGTCGCGAACGTGTACATACATATATACTGGTCGACGTAGAGGCGCGCATGTGTCGTAGTAGAGGCGGCCAGGGTGCAAGAAAGAAAATACGGTCACGTATGTGTACATACGGGCAGGGTCTCGAACGCCTACTCGCACATACGTACGGCCAGGGCTCGTGTACATGGCTGGGTCGGAACGGAGAAACATCATCGTCGTCATGTTCATGGGGAGGCAACGGAATGCGTCGTGTTCATGGGGAGGCAACGGAATGAGTCGTGTTCATGGGGAGGCAACGGAATGCGTCGTGTTCATCGGGACGGCTTGGACGGAACATGCGATGGAAACGAGGCCTGGCGTACCACAGAACGGAGGAAACGGCCTTGTGTTCGACCGGCCACGTTCAAAACGGGATCCTGTTGATCAGGAGGGGTCTGGCATACCGCAAAACGGAGGAAACGGACCTCCTACGGTTCAAACGGGGGTCCTGTTGATCGGCAGGGGTGTGGTGTACCGCAAAACGGACGAAACGGACTTGTGTTGCAGCGCTACGGTCGAAACGGGGGTCCTGTTCATCGGGAGGGGTGTGGCGTACCGCAAAACGGGACTCCACGGGATACTGTTCATCTCCACCGTCGACCCCCTCCAGCCTCCACGAGCTACTGTTCATCCACCGTCGACCTCCTCCAGCCTCCACCTGCGACTGTTCATCCACGGGATCATGTTCATCCAGCCTCCACCGTGCGCTACTCCACCGGCTACTGTTCAACCAGCCCTCTCCACGGGCTCCTGTTCAACCACCCCTCCATGAGCTACTGTTCATCCTGCCCTCCACCGTCTACTGTTCATCCTGCCCTCCACGGGGTGGTCCTGTTCATCCAGCCCTCCACGGGGTCCTGTTCATCCAGCCCCAACCGGCTCGATCGATCGGGTTCAGTTAATAGCCATCAATCGATCGCTCGGGTTCAGTAACGCATAGCCTGCAGTGCAATCACTCGGGTTCAGTTAGAGCCCAACGCCTCGCTCGGCTTCAGTTAGAGCCAACGCCTCGCACACACGCGCGTACGTGTACGAGAGAAACGCGTATCGCTCGGCCCCCGACCTCCCACCGTAACCGAGAACTCCCCAAAATTTTCCTCCCCCTCGCTTCTACCACGGTTTTTTCCGTCATGGATGGCCCAAAGAATGTCATGCAGCTGCGTCTCCGGCCCGCCCAGGACGAAAAGCCCATTTTCTGTTATGATTTTTTGTCATAGAAGTAGGAGCCCACCACATCTATGATGATACCGGGTTTTGTCACAATTATCGTTCAGCCCAAAATGTCACGGATGTGTCTTTTTTTTGTACTGCCACCTCCTCCTCCTCCACCTTTGCCTCCTCATCCACAGCCACCAATACTTTCCTCGGATCGCCACCATAGGAGAAGCTGACAAGGGGGAACTTCCTCCTATGAAAAGCCATAGTGCTTCCCCAGATCAAGGGTGTCCAGATGGAGCACCACCTCGACGCAACGAGCCCACCACCGCCGGCCACTCTCACCATCACCAAGGATGGCAAAGAAGAGCAAGTCGTCAACTTCGCACGCACTCTCTGGTATGCCCAACAACAACAACTTCAAGGGTTCTTGATGGGTTCTATTTCCCGTGAGATTATTTCCCAGGTGGCCAGTACCTCGGGAAGATCAGAACCCTCACCGATGAAGTCGCGTGCACCACCTCGGCGCTCTCTGATCCAGAGGTCGTCTCCAAGATCCTTGCTGGCCTCGACATGGAGTATAATCCGGTCATTTTTGCGCTTGCGGCACGGGTGGAACCTATCACGGTTCCGGAGCTACACAGCCAACTGATCAGCTTTGACGCCTGCCTCACCCTCCTCCACGGCGGCGATCTCCGGCAATCTTCCACCTACTCCGGTTCACGGGGTCGCGGCCGTGGCCGTGGTCACCAGGGCACCAACCGCGGCGGCGACCACGGACGTGGTGTCTCTTCGGGCGATGGTGCCTGCTCTGGTGGCGGCTACGGTCACAACACCGACGGCGGCTACGGCAACAACCACGGGGGTGGCGGCTTCAACTCCAACACTGGCCGATGCACCTCCTCTTCACGTGGTCGCCCTTGCTGTCAACTTTGCAAGAAGGCCGGTCATGAAGTCATCGACTGTTGGCATCGGTATGATGAAAACTTCGTCCCAGATTCCAAACTGGTCGCAGCTGCTATGCGCGAGCAAGGTGGGGACAGTGTCTGGTATGTTGACTCTGGTGCTACAGATCATGTCACCAATGAGCTAGAGTAACTGGCCCTACGCGAGACGTATCACGGCAACGGCCAGATCCACACCGCCAGCGGTAAAGGTATGGATATTTGTCACATTGGTCAACTTTCGCTTAATTCACCTAATCTCCAACGTGATCTAGTTCTTAAGGATGTTCTCCATGTTCCTCAAGCTGACAAAAACCTTGCCTCTATGTCTCGTTTAGCCACCAATAACGATGTTTTCTTTGAAACTCACCCTCGCTATTTTTTCATTAAGGATCGGTCAACGAGGGCACCTCTCTATCACGGTAGGTGCATTAGCGGCCTGTACCCCATCTCATCCGAAGCACTTCGCAACAAGCATCGTTGAGTCTACTCCATCATCAAGCCCTCTTTCGCGCAGTGGCATCAAAGATTAGGACATCCCTCATCAGTCATAGTTAGGCAAGTAGTCAATAAAGACAATCTTCCTCTGTCACATAGTTCAAATAATGAGTCTGTTTGCGAAGCATGTCAATGTGCCAAGAACCATCAGCTTCCTTATCCTAAGTCTACTAGCACTACTAGGGAAAAGCTTATAGACAGATGCTTAATAGTAGCGCTCTATATTGCCCCGCGCTACTGCTACTTAGTAGTAGCGTGCTATATTGACCTGCGCTATTAGTAATATTTACTGGTAGCACGTGGCCCAAAAAACACGCTACTAGTAAATATCTTCAACCCTGCCCCACGAACAAACCATAGTAGTAGCGCGGGTTCTAAAACCGGCGCTACTACTATGTGAATAGTTGTAGCGCATGTGAGGCAGCCTCGCTACTAGTATACTCCTACCCCACCAACCGTCCCACCTCACGGTCCACAAGCCCCGTTTATCTAAAAAAATCCACCCAAATCCAGATCCCCTCCACCGCCGTCCTCCTTCCACCTCCTCTCCTCTCCCAATCCACTGCAGCCGGCCGGCCTCCCCTCCCCCCTTCGACCCCCTCCGACTGCTGCCTGCCCCTCCCCGTCGTGGCACTCGGAGCCTCAGGTCGCTTTGTGATCTCGAGAGAGAATCTCCGGACCGATGGCGTCGGCCGACATGTTCCCCAACGTCTCCTCCTTCGACGTCGATGCCGCTGCCTCGCAGTTACAGGAGGTCGCTGGCAAGGCCATGTTCGGGTTGGACTCCGCCTCCGCCACGCCCACCACCGTGCGCGGCGAGACCCACAGGCCACGGCCCCATCGGCCCCGCCGCTGTCGCGCCAGGTGCGTTCCTCGGTTCCACCACCCTCCGGCCATCCCCGCATCCCTCCCAGCGAGCCCGCGCTGCTTCTGGATCTCCGCGCGCGACGCCTGTCCTCGCTGGGACGCATTCGAGGGTGGACCTCGCCTGCTCAACGGAACACCGCGGCAGGAACCGGGGTCGGCCGTGGCCTGTTTCGCCCCGATCTGTCACTATGCCTGTAGGGAATGGAATGAGATGGGATCGGTGGGAACGGGTCAGGAGTAGAGGGCAATGCGCTTCTCCTCCATTTGGGCTCGAATAAGATGATTGCAGATATTCAAGCTCTGGCTCTGGGGGTAGTGGCCTGGGTGCGGTGGGGCTCGAATTCTCTGCTATGGGTTTGGAGGAGTAATGTTTTAGGTTCTGTAGATATTCAAGCTCTGGCGGACGGAGTGTTTGTGCCTGAGCAGCAAGACGGCGGCTAAGGCTAGCGTGGAAGAGGCACTCTTCAGTTGCTTCATTCGGTTTTACTTAGTTTTGTGTCCCTGTTGGATGTACATGTACCCCGTTTAAACATGTGTGGTGCTCGCTTTGCCAATTTTCTGTTTAAGGATTAGCTATTGTAGGGCAGATGCTATGTAGAGAATCAATTAATTTCCTCTAGAAATGCTCGAGTGGTGATTTGGCGAAATTTGGAAATACTAGTTCTGCATCATGGCATGGATACTGTTAAAGGAGATAGCATCTAGTTATCCGGCCAAAGCGCATATGCGAAGCCTTTTATTCGAGGTAAAAATGATGCATCGCCTCTCCCTACAAGGTTTCAGATTTAGCATCTAGTTCTGCATCATGGCTGTAAACGGAACTTGGTTCAGTTAAAAACTGCACTGTCCAATCTGGACAACAAGATTATATCTGAAAAATGAGTTAGCTAGGCTTAGAATTTTGAGTTGGCCCCTTTACATAAGTTTTAGATAAAGTTCCAAGGTTTATTTAGAGTATTTATTTGTGTCATTTGGATGTACGGTTTGAGAGCAGCCATCAGTTTAGTTTGCTGTCCCGAAATATATGTTCCTGGGTACAATATTTTGATATGGGAGATTAGGCCCTGTTAGAGGTGGTATTAAAATAAAGTTACAACATGAAAATTTTAGAGGCTGTTCTGTAGATACTTAAACACATATCACTTGTCAGGTTTCGTTCGGTATATTAAATCCTATGAAATTTTCAAAGTGGGATGTACTATGTTGGACAGAATTTCATGTTTGGACTTGGGTGAATGTAACCAGACTTATACTCAGATTTTGTCATAGTTGATGGTGTGAGGACTTATAATGTGATAAAGTATATACGTTGTTGCAACACCAAAATCAGTGAAATATATTTCCTTTTTTGATGCCGATGACATCTCCATAAAGTAAGGATTCAGAGTTCAGTTCTTTTCTTATCTGGAACTAACATATTTCAAATGGGCATGATGGATGTTGCAGGTTCATTGATGACATCCAAGGGTACATTCTCGGAAACGACTACATCTTGCTCCATGTTGTCGGGTCAACTAAAGTCCTTAATCATGAGGAGATGGGACACGTCGATTGTTAGAGTACACTTGACAGATGCATTTTGTGAAATTCTAGCCAAAAGATTGATAGCATGCTTGCCTGCTTGTTCTTTTCAGTTCAAATAAATGTTCCTTCTCTTATTGAACCCAAAGTAGCTAGCGGATATCAAGTGAAAGACTGTTGATTGTCCCAAAGTTCTTTCCTCTACAAAAGAGTGTAATCTTAACCAATGATTGTTTCCAACATCCAAGGACGTGACCACACAAATTTGTATATCTTAATCTCATATGCTATCAAGATTTTCAAGTGCAGTTACCAAGCACCACTTTTATTTAAGGAAGAAGTTGCTGATTTTTTTATTTAAATAGTTGATACCTAACTAGGTGAACAAGAAAATTTCTTTTCCCTATTCGTGCATGTTTGCCAGTACTATTTGGTTGAACTGATGCAATTTGCATACTAACAAGTTTTCACTTTCCCGACGTGGGTGCAGAGGTTATCGACGCTGACTAGCACGGCCCGGTGGCGCTGTGCTCTTCAACCACTCGGAAACGGACTTCGCCGTGAAGCCTGGTTGCCACGTCGCATAGATGATCGTCCAGGTGATTTCGACGCCGGAGGTCGCCGAGGTGGGCACATTGACACCACCATCCGGGGGAGGGAGGATTCAAGTCCACCGACGTCTGAAGTCCGAGCCTAGGTAGATACATCTAGAGAAGTGGTCTGTTTACGTTGGTGGTAGACCACTAGGGATGGTACCCACCTTACGATGATAGTTGTGTGTGTCTGATGTTAAATGGAATCTTGAGATGGTTTTGTGACATGTTAAATGGAATATTGAGATGGTTCAGTGACATTTGTTTGTTTTGCATTGGACATATTACCATTCATGAATGCTACATCTAATTTTTTTTTTTAGTTTCCTAGATTATTAGTAGTAGCGTGGGGAGGAAACTGAGCGCTGCTAGTATATATGATGCTAGTAGCGTTGGTTGTTTGCCCATGCTACTACTATTTCATTAGTAGTAGCGCGTGTATGTAATAGCAGTACCGTGGGTGGCACATGCTACTACTAACAAAGTAAGTAGTAGAGCGGGTTTAACCCACTCCACTACTAACTATTAGCTGTAGCGTGAAACTAGTAGCGCGGTACCCGCGCTTCCAGTAGCCATTTTACCCGCGCTGCTAGTAGCCTTTTTCCTAGTAGTGATAGTGTGTCTCATGCTCCTTTACAATTGATCTTCGGTGATGTATGGGGTCATGCCCGAGATTCTTTTGGTCGAAAGAAATATTATGTTAGCTTCATTGATGATGACAGCAAGTTCACATGGATTTATTTGCTTAAGTATAAATCTGAAGTCTTTTCCATCTTCTAAGAATTTCAGAAATTTGTTGAGCGACACTTTGATAGGAAAATTATTTCGGTCCAAACTGACCGGGGAGGGGAGTATGAAAAACTCAACCCTTCTTCCGTAGCATTGGTATCACTCATTATGTGTCCTGCCCTCATGCTCATCAGCAGAACGGTTCTGCTGAACGTAAACACCATCATATCGTTGAAGTTGGTTTATGCCTTTTAGCTCATGCGTCTATGCCTCTCAAGTATTCGGATGAGGCCTTCATCACAGCTACATATCTTATCAATCGTCTTCCCAGTAAGGTCATTGGCAATTCCACTCCTTTAGAACGATTGTATCATCAAAAGCCAGGCTACAATTATCTCAAAAAATTTGGGTGTGCTTGTTTCCCCAACTTACGTCCATACAATCGTCACAAGCTAGAGTTTCGCTCCACACAATGTGTCTTTATTGGGTACAGTAACCTTCATAAAGGATATAAATGCCTTGAACCATCTATTGGACACATATATATCTCCCGTGATGTTATCTTTGATGAAACATTATTTCCCTTTTCACAACTTCATCCCAATGTCGGTGCCTTGCTTCATGCAGAAATTGCACTTCTACCAGACTATACTACACATCCTGATCACGGGGGTGAATTAACTGATCATGATCATGTGCAAAAATCCGTAGAAAATTGCGTTTCTAAAGGCTCTTGTACAGATTCTACTCTTTATTTTATGTGTACACAGGACAAGCTAGGCATGGTCTCTGAGGTTGATCTTGCTGCCAGCGCGCGATCCCAGACGGATCCGCGGTAGTCTGTAGCGCAGGGCGGTGCGAGATCTCGCGCAGATTCGCTCATGTGCCCCCTAGTGGCCGACAGCGTAGCCGACCGGGTGGGCCACAACGGTACAGGTGCGGGTCTAGGCGCGGGTCCAGGCGCGTCGGGCCAAGCCTCGCCTGTGTGACCCGAGAAGGCCGTCGAGCGCGGCGCG